>NW_024884767.1:20066612-20112868 GCF_019232065.1 Centrocercus urophasianus
GGCGGCGCGACACGGCTCGGCTGCGGGCCCGCAGCGGGGCTGCCGTCCCCGGGGCGGGGGGCGCAGCGGGACGGGGCGGGGCGGGGCGGAGGGCGGAGCTGCCGCCGGGGGCGGTGGAGCGGCGGGCGAGCCCGAGAGTCTGGCCCGCGCCCTCTGGGGCTCGCTACGCCCGTAGGTCGTGGTGCGGTGTTCGGGAGTGTGGAGAGCCGGGCGCAGCTCCGAAGTGCTCCCAGAGTCGCTCTGCCCGCGTGGGAGCTGCTGCCCGTGGCCGCGGGATCGCTCGGCGCGGGCGCGATCCTTGGCCGGCGTCGGGACTTTGAGGAGATTCCCGCACGCTCCGTGTTAAGCATCGGGACTGGGACGGCTCCTCGTTAATGCAGCGAGAATGACATTGTGTGTGCATGAATAGTCAGAAAGCGATAGAGGACGTGGCACCTCTCTTTGGGTCCGGTGGTGAAGAAGTGAGATATCTAATCAGTCCAGCAGCTCATTTCTGGTGGTGCTAGTGTCTTGGGGAGCTGCTTGGGTGATTCGCAGGAATGTGCAGCAACGGTGTTTACAATGATGGCAGTCTTAAGTGCAGTGGATTCTGTGAGCGAGTTCCTCTGGAAATCGTTGTTCGGTGGTGTATTAAAGGGTTTTCATGCAGAAATGCAAGTCAGAACTTGACTATGTGCGTTTAAGTTGTATCACGTAGCTCAAAAACAACTTTCCCTATGCATTGAGACCATATAGTGCATGCAGATATTTGGTCCCTGCTCTCTAGTTTTGTGGGCCTTCCTTGTAAAGTGTTTAGGAGAAGGTGATCATTAGGATATATGTGATAACCAAACAGAGATTTCACCTGGAGGATTCCAACTTTTTTGTTTAAAATTGCTTGGATGTCCCTGATGTGGATGATAGCCTAATCCTAAAGCCTGATCCCAAAGCCTCTCTCAGCCATCCCGCACTGTTATCCCATAAACAAATGTCCTTGAGCACTGCTGCTGGGAGGTGTGAGCTTCTCCATCTCCAGTCAATCAGAAGTTCCTGGTGGAGGAAGGAAATGTAACTCGGCATACAGTGATTCCATCGCAGCCCTCATGTCCCCTTGCTGTGAGATGGCAGAGTGGTTATGTTTCTCTTTCCAGAATAAGAAAGGAGTTTTGAGGTTTGTGCTCCAGTTTTGGTGTTTGCCCACAGTTGACTGCACACTCTTTGCTGGAGGAATCAGAACCACTTTGCTCAAAATCATTTCTTCAGAGCTTTTGCAGAAGTGTTGGGTAGTGAAGTTTTTACGCTGCACTTAAGTCGCAGTAGTGGATGAATGTTTGATGTTCATCGTGATTTCAAAGATGTGTGAAATGTTTCCATGCAGTACGATCTCTGACTCACCTTCTGTTCTTAAGGTAATGATTTACAGACAAATGCAGGAGATTTGTAGTCTGCAGGTGAGAAATGTTTGCACCTTTGTCTCCAAAGGGAATGGCTGTTGTTCTGAGTTTGTGAACTTCTGCCTGCTTCGTTCCAACGCTGCCACCAGGGAAAAAAAGAGATGCACCAAACTGCAGGATCAGGGCTGAGCATGGCTTGTTCTGCTGAGCACTTTACTCATCTTGGTCTTGAAAGCAGTGGTCTCCCCTTGGCATTCCTAATTTTATTTATTTATTTATTTATTTTATGGTGGGGGGAAAAAGCCAAAAATTCAAAACTGTACTTTCATGAACTGGTCCTCAAGCACTAAGGTCTAGTGATCTCACCATAACTTACAAGCAAAATTGAGGGAACTTGCTGTTTTGTTGTTTTTTTTTTTTCCTATTAGCAGGACAAATGTTGATGTCTCGTTTTCCCTTTTGTTGCTTCATTATGCTTTTGTGTTTCTCCCTGACTATGTGTGTCAACAGAAGGGAAGGTCTCTATTCATGACCATTAAATTAGTGAAAGGAAATTGGACGAGAAAACACCGCACGAAGAGCCTATTCCCTGTTTTGTTCAGGAAATTGATCCTGATCTTAAGCGGCACTTCATCTTCAGCACAGCGCTGTGCTCCTGCTGGGATGTGTGTGACTCCTCAGGGAGGAGGGGAAGCAGCACAGCAGCATGGCAGCTGCAGGAACTTCCAGACCTCAGCAGATCCACCGAGTGCGGGGATCTGTGCAGTTGCTCTGCTCTTCTGGTGCCTCTGGAGAGGCGGCTTTGGAACTTGCAACATACTTAACACTAGAGATACATGGTGTCTAAGCTGCATAAGCAGCTGCTCTCTTCTGGATCCCACCTGGCAAGCTTTGCTAATATTAAGGTTGCTTTTACTCCATGCATTGCAAATTCTTTAGTTAGAACTGCGTTAAAACTAAAAATAATGTTTGATACACACGAGGCCAAGTCCGATCAGAAAACATTGCTAGAAGGAGTAACAGGAGACGCGTATTTAGGGCAAAAACTCAGCACCTCCCAAATCTTTCATTTTGGAGAAACTGGAGCAGTTGGCAAAGGGTCGGTGCCAGTTTTCCAACAGAAGCAAACCCGCAGTGCCTGAGGAATGGGCTCGTTGGTGAAAGCAGCCCTGCTGCAACCCGTGTGGAGCAGCACTGCCAGCACCCTGTGCAGCTAGGAGGACTCAGTGCCCTCAGCATTCACCTGCATGCTGTGTGCTGTGTCTGCTGCTGTGCACCGTGGCTGCAGAGGTTGGGGAGAGAATTGACGGAGTCCTGATCATAGAATCATAAATCATACAATTGCTCTGGTTGGAAAAGACCTTAAAAATCACCAAGTCCAACTGCAACCTAACCAGATTACCCTAACAACCCTCCACTAAATCATGTGTCCGAGTACCACATCCAGACAGCTTTTAAACACATCCAAGGGTGGTGACTCAACCACCTCCCTGGGGAATCTGTTCCAGTGCTTTACAAGCCTTTCAGTAAAGAAATGTTTCCTGATATCCAACCTGAACTTACCCTGGCACAACTTGAGGCTATTTCCCCTCATACTGTCACCTGTCACCAGTGACAAGAAACCAACCCTGCTGGTCACTGGAGGTGCTCAAAAGACACCTGTCTTAAGTGCCATGTTAATTCCTTTTTCCCCTAAACTTAAGTATTTAAAGATAGCTGGAGGCAAAAAGGTAAAGTGAATATGCAGTTCTGTAAATTGCAGTATTAAAAACACTGAGTAACTACCTTATCTTTGCTTAACTGACTTATTTCATCTATCAAATAGGAAGGAGCAGAGGAATGAAAAATTTCAACTTGTCTCAATGTTACAAAACTCTTTCATCCTAGGAAAAAGACCAAAGATACACTTTTAGTTCTGAAGTGCAAGCTTTTCTTTGGAGCACCTACTTATGGAATAATCTGTTTTCTGTTTGGTCCAATCTGTTATAGTAGCAGTTGTGGTCAGGATTGGTGGGAGCTGTGTGGCCTCGTGGAACTGATCTGCCATCTGTCAGAGGGGCTGAGGGCATGGGGACCCATGTGAAAACGGAGCTGTGGTGTGGCTGGCAGCTGGCTCGGTTTGCAAACTCACCTGTCTTCTGTTAACTGAAAGTTGTGCCCAGAAAGCAGGCAAGAGATTATCTGTGTCTTCCTTTATCCTTCCTTCAGTTTGCCAACACTAAATTAAAGGTGAATTCAGGTCAAAAGGGAAATTGTAAGATTGGAGTGTGGTGTATGACTGGTGACAAACACTTCTCTCTGTTGATTTTTTTTGTTGGTGTCAGTCCACAGGCATTAGTGAAGATGACAAGGATTTGCAGCTGAAAAGCAATTCAGGTCTAACACTTGTGCAGTTTCTACTAGGGTCTGTCTCATTTTGTAACTGACAGACGCAGCTCAGTTCATCACTAGTAACAGATAGTCGATAATTCTGTGTACTGTACTGTCCCAACTCAGAGAGATAAATGTCATAACAGTTCTGTCTTTTATCTGCATGATTTTTCTTTATCTTAATGATAGTGCTACAACACTTACCTTTCCATGTCTATGGCAAATCCCAGCACATGGCTATTTGAGCCTTGAACTGCTTCTTTCCAAGATTCTGAAGAAAAACGTAAGGAAGGGGCATATTTTGTACTCTTACTGCATCACACAGATTTATGCTTTAGGACAGGTGCAAAGACTGGCATTCTGTGATAGAAATTTCACAGACGTGTGCAGAGAAGAATTCTTACCTTCTCACAAAAAAAAGTTTAAAATGAGGAGTGCTTCATAAGAATAATGCTAAACATGTCTGAGCTTTGCAAATCCTTGGAGGAAAGAAAAATAATGCTCAATTTGAGAAACAAAGCAAAACAAACCACGAGAACTATTTATTGCATTTTTATGTTTGTTTTCGCTGCTTATGCAGCCTTTTTTTTTCTTGTTTTCTTTTTTTTTTTCACCCACAGCATTTGCTGGCAAAACAAAATCCACACGTGTACAGAATCTTTTCAAGCCAAGATTGGGGGGTTTGCTTTTGTTTTTTATGAAGATGGAATTTAAAGCTTTTTCAGCCAATGAGCACTGCAGCTTTTTCTCTTAGTTTTTGCACCTTGTGTATTTCAAGTGGTCCATCACAGGGTATCTGCTTCTTATCAGAAGTTCAGACAAAAACATGACATCTAAATCTGGGGGTTGCCAGAGTGAGAGTTTGAGGCAGCATATGAGTGACCTAACAAGGATGAATGAGGACTGCTGAAGTGCCAGAGAGCACCTGAAGAAGTTTGGACTGAGACTCCCTTTGCACAAGTAGTCTGATAGGATGGTGCTGCTTTTTTGTCTTTGATTGTCTGGGATTGTCTCTTTGTTTTTGTTGTGGTTTAGATTTTATTTTTAATATGTTCTGGTTGCATTCTTTTGTACTTTCTTTGAAACATTTTTTTTTCTTCTTTGTGTATGTGAAGTGTAATAATAAGTAATCACTTGGATGCTAGTCAGAAAACATTTTTCATACTTGAGGGGGAGAACATTGTTGTTCTTTGTGGTCTGATGAATTAAGATAAAATTTTCTTTTTGAAGTTATTTGATGTATAATGTAGAGCAAAGAAAGAACACTTCACTTTAAGGAAAGACCAGGAAATTGTTTTTGACTTAGTAAATCGTAATTTTTTCAAGAAGTGTTTTGGACAAGCACAGTGTGTGGCATGTCAGTTTCCTCTCACAGGCATGTGTGTGCCTCAAACACTTCTCCCTGGCTCTTCCCCTATGGAGAGACTGGCATTGCAGCTCTGACCCCCAGCACTCCTTTCTACAGGAAAGTGCTAGAGGCTTATGTTTATGATCTGCTTGGTTTCTTGCTCTGTGAAGATTCGTCTCTTGGGCATGTGTATGCTTCTGCTTTTATTATGAGCACATGCAGCCCGTTGCAGGATCTGAACTGCATTTTCTTTTTTTTTTTTTTTTTTTTTTTTTTTTTGTGCCTACAGGTCTACATTTTCAAGTGTTTTTAATTCTCCTTCACATAACCTGTTCATGTGCCTATTTTTGGAGCTGGACTTCTATAGATCTTCTGTTTTGCATTGCTTTTCACTTTTCACGAGTCGATCCAGCAGCAAGCCACATAGGAGTAAGTTTCCATTCTTGTGGAAGGAGTTTTTGTGCTGATTAAGTAATAGGAGATCACTGAGCCTTTGGCACTGAAGCCCTGGACATCTGTGATCCTTGTGGTTTGTATGTGGTTTAGGACAAAGTTCCTGAAGTGTGTATGGCATGACATGAAAACTGCTTTTGCAGATGATTTTAGGTCTGGAGCAGTTCCAGAAATTCTTCATGATTTTTGGAGGCATAGGAGTATATACTTATAGCCATTGCAATGAGAAGTGTATTGAAAATAAGAAATCTGTGACTGTGCTTATGAAATAGCAAAGGAGCTAACCATGGTACATTCAGCATATTTCGAAGGAGTGGGAGTGAGGGATATACTTGATGCTGTTCTTGGTGGGTGTCTGTTGGAGCTGGACTTAAAAAGTCAGAGAGAAAAACCAAGAAAAATGTTCACTTCTAAATTAGAACAAATACATATGTTTAAAACATTGAGTCTTTTGTGTCCAGAGGGTCTTTCACTTGCTGTGTAGTATTTTGGTGATCATCCATTATGCTAAGCCACGGACATGCATACATAAGCCCTTGCTTAAACCAATAATCTGCAACAGTTCTGGATTAAGGAGATGTTAAAAGAACCTCTCCCCTCTCTTTTTTTCTGATTTTAAATGAGGTCTTATGATGGAAGAAATTTGGTGATGCTAAACAACCCTCAATCTGTCTACTGAATCATGTGCATTCTGAAACCTGCACCAGAGTTCTCAAGAGAAGATATTTAGGCAGTCTCTAAATTCATGGTATACTGATTTTTTGCTACTTTGATGTCTTTTTTTCTTTCTCTTTCTCTTTTTCTTTTTTTATTTTCTTTATTTTCTTTTTTTTAACCTTTCTTTTCTACAGTAAGCTACCAAAAGTGATAATGAAGGATTTCAGCATTAAGGAAAAATATGTTAAAGGACTTGCTGTATTTTAGCTGTTTTTATTAAAAGGGAGATAGTGAATATGAAGAATTAGGGAAGAGTTATGAGAAGGGTAAATATTATAGAAGTGATGTAACAACTGTGACTAGTATGGAGTCACTTACAGACTTGAAAAAAACGCTCCCGTTATTGAGCAACACATGTATCTGGTGCTACAGCAGTCCTCTAAATAGTTCACAGATTGTAGAGTCACAAAATGGTTTGGATTGGAAGGGACCTTGAAGACCTCCCTGCTGTATGTTGCCAGGGCCCCATCTAGCCTGGCCTTGAACATCTCCAGGGATGGGGTACCCACATCTTCTCTGGGCAAAAATGGCACCAAGCTGTGGGGACCACAGTCATTGAGCTGGAAGAGAGGTGTGCTGCTCAGAGGCAACTTTACTCGCTGGAGAAAAGGGAACCTCATGGCAGTCAACAAAAGCAAGTGTGAAGTCTTGCAGAGGAGTTGATTGACTCCAAGGAATTGGAGGGGCTGCAGGGCCCCCTGCAGGGGCTATTCCTACAAGTAAGAAGCTGCTGTGCTGAAAGGCATATATTGGCTATGTGGGGTGAGCTCACCTGGGGACCCCAAGGTAATGTAAAGGCTGCAACATGTGCATTAAGAGGGGAGGAGGGGGGGACTATGTTCATTCAGCCTGGAGGAAAGATGTCTCAGGGGAGATCTAAGCGCCTTTGCTCAAGTGAAGACAGAAAAGAGAGACCAGACTCCTGCAGACTGGCAGGATGAGAGGCTGGCACGCTTCTTTCCCAAACGCTCAAAAAAAAAAACCAAACCAAAAAACCCACAACCAAAACTGATTTGGATATAGATGCTTTTGAGAAAAGCATAAATAGCTGTTTGTATTTAAATCAGTGCTGAAAGCAGAGCTTTCTGGTTGATGTACAAATGTCTGTTTTCTTCTCACTGACAAAAGCATGAACCTCTCTTATTTTGTTTACTGTTATTGTTGTAGGGGATCTTGAGACTGGTCTTCACTGTCATACTTGGGTACACTTTCTCAGAAGGTGTCAGCTAAATGAATAAAGAGATTTGTTACTAAGTAATGGAACATGGGGAATTTTTGTTATTGTCTTCAAGGTGTACTAGTGAAATCAGTGAAAAAAAGAAGTGTAGAAGTAATTTGCTGACAGAGTTTTGTATTTATCTATTAGCCTTTACATAATCAGTATTTGTGATGTAGTGGCTCTACGAGCACGCAAATCATTCATGATGTTTTTTGAGGGAACATGGCATGAACTATTCTGTCAGTAACACACAGGAGCACAGCAGAAATGGAGCAAAGAGCAAAAATTCTGGTATGTGACCTCCGCTGGCTGCTTTCTCATGTAAGTATGGAGAAGTCTTTCAGCATAAAGCTGCCGTATTGCTCTTTTAGTCCTGTTTCTGTGTAAATACCCACTTAAGTTGTTTGGTGGAGACTTCTGAACCTTCACAAAACTTGTAAGAAGTCAGTGGTCAAGTGGCTTATGAAATACTGTTCCCCTGCACTGTGATGGGTGGCAGTGCCATCCCATCAGGCCTGCAGCAGGCCTATGGTTTGCTTCCAGACAGCAGTGTGGAACTTCAGGGCGGGGGAAGCTGAGGAGATTGCGAAGAATTGCAAGGACTTAGGGAGAAGCTGAGTTATTGTGGAGTGAGAGCACAGAAATACAGAACAAAAATCCATGGAAACCAGGCTTTGTTGGTTCAGCTGTTCATGTAACAACTGATTTTGTCTCAAGATCAGTCTTAGAACTTAGCGTTGAATAGAATTGAAGAAGTTATAGTTGCCCAATATTGTTATGGATTGTTTAATGTGGATTAGCTGCACAGCCAACTGTGTCTCTTGTTCACCAGCTGCACAGAGGCTGTGTGGCAAGGGTAAGTGAGGCCAAAAGGGGAAACCAACATTCTGTGGAGTTCTTCAGTCTCTAGGCTGGGGCAAAAGTGGTCTTAAAGCATTTTAAAGCAAAGGCTTCTGCCATTTGTACTACAGATTTTCTTTTACATTGTGTTTCTCTGTCAGATTTTTATTTGTCTTGGTGCATCTTTTGGATTAAATGTTTTTTGTTTGGGGCTGAGAGGAACTACATTCCAGATAGCTTACTTCTTCCTTAACTTAGTGTTTCTCTCTCTTCTGCTGCTTTACCCTTCTGGCCTTTTTCAAGTATAGTGGTGACAAACAGGGCAGTGGCCAATGTCTAATTTTCTGCATCAAAAAGCAAGACAATAAATCATTGTAGCATTGTACAAGACAGGCTTTGCTTTCAAGGCACTGTGTCTTAGTTTTGGAGACCTTTTACATCTGCAGGGATATGCAAGTTTAGGAGAATAGTCAAACAAAAAGATATCAAAATGGTTTTCCAGACAACTGTTTTTAACTTTGAAGTTCTAGGATTTTACGTACACTGTAGACAGCCATAGGTGCAAATCCTCAGATACAGTTAATGCTTACTGCAGTTAAGCTGATATTGTTGAACCTGTCTGCCTAGAGGCTTTGGTATTGTCTGACATCTTTGGAGTAACTCTGTAGGTTTTGTTGCTGCTATAAAGTTTCGTGATGTTAATTTAATGAGTGCAGCTAAAGTGACAAATATGCTATTCTCAAAGAGGAATGTGGCTTTAAATTGCTCATTCTGGGAGAGTTCATCCTGTTCTGAGAAACAGGATAAGCCACTGATGAGAACATCTTGACCTGTTAACACCAGTGCTCTTAAGTTATGGGCATGGTGTACCTGGAGCTTCACTGCTCAAGGAGTACTTCTCTGTTCTTTTGTGTGGAATGCCAACTCATAAGTGTTCAAAATTTGAAGTTACTAATGGCTACATTTTGTGTTGAAAATAAATTTCCAGCCATTCTGGAAGCATGTGGAACCTTTCTGGAATGCTCAAGCTTCTTCATCCTGCAGCCCCTGTGATGATGAACTTATGAGATGGTTTCCTAAAAAATATTTGTTGGGTTTTTGCTAGTTTGTTTTTGTTTATCTTGCTTTGCTTAACTTCTTCTGTTATGGCTTTGGTGCCACTTGTGTCCAAAAATGACAAGTCATAGTGTTACCTGAGTTGATATCCTGTCTCCCCAGGCTTTTCTTCTAGCTTCTGCTCCTTCCTTATTTAACTAAGCTTCTCCTTTTCAAGGCTACTGCTAAATTTGAACAAATTTCAAATTTTAATAAAAATGCTTTTGTGGGCTGAGCTTCGCCTGTTGCTGACTACTGTGTCCATCATTCTATATCACACTAGAAGCAACATGGGCATGGGAGACTTATGGTGTAGCAGTGGGAACATCCACGCCTATGGACGTCTGCTTTTTCAAGGCTGTCCTGAGATACTGATGGAAAGTATAGTTAGCAGGCTAAGGCTGAAAAACCATCTCTGGGAGACACATTCCTGATGTGATTCTGAGTTCTGGTAAACAAAAGACTATGTTGTGCAACTGCTTGGAGTCTCTGTGAGCAGTTTGTACTAAAACTCTGGCAAATCTGGACTTAAAACTTTGTATTTATGATGTCAATATAGAAGATTTTTGTATGTGAAGGAAACTGCTATCGTTTGGAATATAGGTATTGTGAAAGGAAGGGGAAGTTGATTTTGTTGAGTGTATATGTTAAAAGGAAATGTAGCAATTTGATGTCTGATTGTGTCTGAACTCCTGGCATTTTGCTCTGGATGTAGCATATTGTGTAGTGAGAAATGAAGTTCTTGGTTTACTCCCTTTCCCATGCAATGCAGATGTTTCCTTCCAGAAAATGCTGTGAAACAGAAGAGATGTAGGCAGATTTTCAGGATTGGATTTGCTCTGCTGTCCACAGAAGAGCAGACACAATTCTCCTCATAATCAAGAACACTCACTTTTCAAGTCAAATGTCATGTGTTAATTTAACTGTTTATGCCTGCATTAACGGAGGTGTGTGTTCTTATACACCATTTCCAAGCCTGTACTTGGAAAGAGGAAGGCAGAGGCAGAAGAGATATTTCCTATAGACTTCTAGAAGTCTACAGGAGCTGAACTGTGTTACACGAGGGGACCTACTGGAAAGTCTCCTCTGGCTTTTGGATATTGCTCTAAGGCTTTTGAGGTAGGAGTTACTGTGAGTAAATGGTAGTGCTCTGAAAGGAAGATGGATGTCTCACAAGTCAAACTGTTGTTACCCATTCAAATTCTCCTTTAAATATACCTTTCTGTTCAAAATTCTGTATTTTCTCACTTGTTTTTATTACTGTTATTAGTGTATTGATGCTCTTGAGGAAGGGCTGGGACTTCAAAACATTCACAGCGTCTTAAGTTCTAGCCTTTTTTTTTTTTGCCTCGCATCTTTTCAGTTGTTCACTTAATAGTGCGGACAAGCACTCTGAGCGCGCAGGAATGCCCATAGGCAGGCACCCAAACTCACTCGCTCCAGTGTATAAAACAGTAATCTCTTAAAGATCTTACGGTTTATCAGTTGTTACTTCCTTGCATCGATGCGTTATTTAAATTGTGAAAAGAGGTACTGCTAGGGAGGAGACTGGGCTTTGTGGCATCCCGGATTCGTGTGCTCACTGCATTGTAAATATTTATGAAACTATATGCAATATCCAACTCTGCTATGTGATGAGTTGCTGCTGAGGCTGGTTGACTTGGCTACAGAGCTATTTCTCTTTCTGTTCTGCACACTACTTCATGAGATTTTTGCTCTGACTCAAATATTAAAAGTAAACTAGGGCACTGTATGTAAGTTTTTAAATCTGTGTATGTGCATTGCTCCTAAATGTTTGAGCCCTTTGTTACGCCCTCATTAAAAATAAAAGAGGTAATGTATTCAGTCGTGTAGAGGTAACAGCAGTCCCAATCAGAAGGACTTAGTCACTTAAAATAACGGCTTCAATTGAGTAAAATTGCAGTAACTTTCTTGTATGATTGAAGTCTTCCTGTGTCTAGTAGAGTTTGAACTAAAGTTGGTATTTTTGCTGTTAAGCTGCTAGATGTACAACTGAAAACTACTGAGCTATGCAGATATGTCACAGGTACTGGCTGACGTGCATCTGTGTTGCTGCTTTTGCTTTCAGATGTTACCATCAGTATCAGTTGGCGCACAAGGAGCTATGGTAATGGGAGTATTTGGGAGAGCTGGGTCTTGTGTACTTGAGAAAGGTAAGAGTGTGATGGGGCTTGGGGATACACGATGGAACAGAGAGTGAGTGACAATTAGCGAGGAAAATGAGCTACGTAGCTAACTGAAGAGTTGAAAATATGAGCAGATAAGGACCAGCAACTGCAGACAAGGAAACAGTGAGAAATCCATTAGAAAGAAAAGTGAGCTGAGTATTTCCATAGCCCCATACTGTATTAGGAGATACGAAAAAAATTCCATAGTGCGAGTACAGTTCCCTTATGCAGAATGTAAAATAATAAAAGCTGTGGAAACTGAAGTGTGCAGAATAAGGATTATCGTGTGCAGTGCTTTATTGTGGCCTGTAGTATAGAGACTCGGAATTATGATAACCAGTGCAGGCAAACCTTGTCTGTCTGTATGTGCTTGTCTCTTTGTTGGCTGCACAAGGAATTTAAGCTTGTAATTTTTAAATAATTCTAAGACAGATGCTGGAGGAAACACAGCTAATTTCCATGGGGTGTCCTGTGGCTAGATGAGATATATGTAAAGCCGAGTTCATTGTGTTGTGTGTGATTACTGAATGATGATTTATGCCATTTGCTTCCTAGAGAAGCTGTACAGCTAAAAAGGGTAATGTAGTTGATCCCAAAGGGAGGTGTTTCTGGCCTCTTCATGCTGTACTTACATCTGAAATGGAAAATGAGTTGCCCTTATTTTAAATAAAGACATTTGTGTACTCAGAAGAATGTAGAAAAGGACTGTGAATCCTACTGAGGCTCTTTAGATTAGTCATTAGCCAGAAATCTTAGGATTTCTATATACATGTGAATTTGCCATGGGTGGGAAAATCTGGAACTGTAAAGAAAATGAAATAACCACATTCAAAAAGAAATGCAAACCAAAACTGTTTGAAGTTTGACAGATCCTTGAAGATTGAGATATCGTGCCTTTTGCTTATGGCTTGGGGGATTTGAGAATTTTAACTTTTCCCCAGGCTTACAGAAATTTTTTCTGTTTTTGTTTTGTTTTTCACACAGTAGACAAAAGCCTCCTGCAAGTGTTACAAAGAAATAATCTGGCTTTATACACGGAATGCGAGTGGTGGAATTCAGTCTGATATATGATTTGCAACTTATGAGTGACCTGATATTCTGTCACTTTACAAAATTGCTGCACTTTGTCTATTTTACTGTAAATGCAGCGCATGGATTTCTGTGTGCATTTTCTAAGAACATTTTGAGTGAATTAGATCTAACCAGTCACTGTCTTGTTGTCAAAAGCTTAGAGCTGTGATATTCAGAATAAACTTCATACAAAAGTCATGTCCATCTGGAGGACAGAAGGAGCTCTGTTACGGGTTTTCATGTCAGAACACAGGTCACCCAGATGGCTGGCAAGAGCTGAGAGTAATCTTTGCTCATCAGTGAAACTGTCTCTCTAGAAGTGTGTGTGGCATTTCTGCATGAGGAGGAATGGGAAATGACTTCTATCCTTGTGTTTGTAGAAAGGTACTCCTTTTCAAGGGGCATTTGGTTCACAAAGCAGAAAGGAATAGTTAAGACCTTTTGTTTTTGCAAGGATCAGCTGCGGTTGCTTTAGGTAACACTGATGTGTGCTATGGTGAAAATCTGCCACTGTTTCAAGCCATGTGAAGTCATATCATAGCTTGTCCAGGATATTAGTATCTTTTGAAGAAAACTTTATGAAGCACATTTTTCACTGAAATGAGTCCTCAATGGTGTGAGGTGTTTTCATAAGCTCTGGAGTAACTGATTCCTCCAGGAGGCTATTACTTTGATGATGGACTGTCTTCACAGTAAAGAACACTGTCTGCATCTATTTCAATATTAGGCAATCTCTTTCTTCAGATTGAGCATGGGGCTCTGTTGAGCAAAACAGAGGAGGAAGGTGAAATCAGGATGTGCTGCCAGAGCTTTTTTCTTCTTCTTTTAATCTTGGAATGTTTGACTGAAATAATTTGCGTTAAGGCAGCTAAGGCTGGCTTTGGTCTTGTTAGGATTAGTAAAACATTTGTCTTCTTTTATGTGCTTTTTCTGTAGTTTGCATTGTTAAACTCTGAATCACATGTTCACCCCTTTATTAACCATCTGGAAATAGTGTAAAGATCGTCATGAAAATTAACCCAGTTTCTAAGACTGTAAATTTGTGCTCACTTAAGCTGCAGCTGGAGCAGCAGAAGAAGCTGCCCATTACCCAGCTTCTGTCCACCTGTCCTAAGCAGGATGAACACTGACATTAGATGTTAACTGAGGTAAATCTTTGTCTGGGTTCACAGGGCATTCTTACTGATGCATACCTGTGATATGTGGGGCAGGTTGGAAGCGTTTCCCTCAGTGTTAGCACTGCCCTAGAATGTGATCAAGAAATGGCGCAAAGACCTTGCAACCTACCTGATGACTTCTAGGCGGCATTTGTTTTTGCCTGCATTTGTCCATGGGACCTACTGAGTAAATTATGAGATGCCCTGAGTAACAGAGGAGGGTTGATAGCTACTACGAAGTTGAATATAGAAATGTATTTTTTTAATAATCTGAAAGATGATCTGCTGTAACTAGTAGTGCCTTTGTGTAGTTGTTAGGGTGCCGTTAGCATATACAGATTACATTTCAGACAGATTCACAAAGTAAATTAGAGTTTTGCAAAAATGTTAACAACACTTGTTTATATTTTGTGTGGTAGGGAAATATGTGTTTATTCACTATGTAGAGATAGTAGAGAGAGAGATAGCATCAGTGATGGGAGAGAAAGAGAGAGAGTAATTGTCAGCAATTCCTTGCAGCTCTATAGGAATGCAAAGTGAATGAAAAGCAGTGTTTAAAATTACTGCACAGATGGAATGATCTCAATGTGCAGATAATGTTTCTCTGAATTATACCTTCATTCATGTGATTCAGTTTGTGCATGAATCAAAGTCTGTCCCTACTGTTTGAGTAATCCTCACTGTTCAGAAGGCTGATGCTGGAGCCCTATAGCTGTGCAGATAGCGATCCTTCCTGCCTCACCCCAACAGTGCAGCAAACCACAAACCGGCAGACATCAGCCTTGGATGCTGAGTATAATTGTTGCAGGGTTTCATGTGGTTTGCTCAGGTATCTCTGTGCTTCCTCTTGTGCCTCGTGTAGGCATATATGTATTTTAGGTGTTTTTTGCCTCATGTTTGATAGGTGAATATGATGTAAGATGTTCTCTAAGCATGTGATGAAAATCAAATAGCTTTTTTATCTTACAAGTAAAAAGCAGGAAACCTAAATGAATAATATCACCCAATAGCACGTCATCATTTCACATAAGTGTATTCACCTTGTCAGAGAAAACCAAACATCTGATCACTGACCACACATTTTTTTTTTTTTTTTTTTTTTTTGGTGGGTTTTGTTGTTTTTGTTTGTTTTCCTGGCGAAGCTGCTCATTAATATCATTTTAGCATTACATTTATTTTCGTCTTAGAGTACACTCTCAGAAGCTGTGTAGTATGACTGCCAGTACTGGATGGAAACAATTTCCTGTTAAAATTGGGAGAGTTTCCCATCATAAGAGAGCTGTTCCTGTTATGAAAATAATGTAGAAAACATTGGCAGTTAGACAAGTGGGGATCTGTGTGCAGAAATCCAGAGTATAGCTTAGTCATTTTGCTCTAAGAGAATTAACATTAGATGTATTATTAAAGCAGGATAATGATAGTACTTGAGTTGCAAAAGCTAGATTGTGTTTTTCTCTTCTAAAGTTGCTCTTGAGAAGAGAAAATCTTGATGTAGGACCATTAGGAGCATTAAATGGAGCATTCTAATGCTTTCGATGGCTTACGAGATACTTCCAGTATTGGGGAGTGCTTTAATTGCTGCTTCGTGTTGGGCTTTCTTGAAAGGATGCTTGGAATTTGTAAAATCCCACTGTTGGCAGAAATGGGAATCTTTTAATATCAGAGAGTCCCCAGGTTGAGCTTGTGTCTGGGAAGCAGTGTGAAAACCTCCAGTTCCCTTTTTCCTCATGCATAGTCTTGGCTCTACATATCCTTGGCTGTTCCTTGCTCCTAGCTGTGCTCCTAAGAGTCCATTCCTAAGAGTCCAACTCCTCTCAACATCCATCCCCTCCAGGTGACTTGAGGTGTGAAAACAAAAATGTCATTTGCAAAAGGTCTACCTAATCTTTTTGTTCATTGTGTTGTTCTGTAGTAATTTTCTCCAGACTTAACTATGTCTGCTGCTCTTTTTTTCTAGTTTCAGTTCCCAGGTACCTGAGCACAGAAGAATCTGTCATGTACTGAGTATTAAGCAATTTAAGCAAATATGGCACTTGGTTGTATTCCAGGAAAATCATGGGCTTGTTACCTTGCTCCCAAACCAGGAAATAATGTGTCACACTTTATTCCTTCCTAGGTCAAAATGTTTTTACCTAAATCACTGTCATTCTTAGAGAAGCTTTCTTTTGCAAAATGCAGCAAAAGAAAGTGTGAAAAGAAGAACTGATAATTAGGCCAACCTCTCAGAGAGTAGGAGCGCTGTGTAGATTTTGTCTGATCTCATTCCAGAACATTTTTGCTGCCCTGCTCAGGCACCTGTCAGTGTGATAGCACTTCTTCATCAGTGATAAACTGCTTCTGCCCAATAAGCTATACAGTATCTGTTAATGAGCTTTATGTTCTGAGAGGAGTTGCTGTTGGTTACAGTGGCTCTGCCCCTCGGTTGTGCTGGGGCAGCATAGAAGTACTGAGCGCTGTGCAAGACCTGGAACCTGTGTCTGAAGGGATGTTTGTTGAAATTGAACAGTATTTTGTGGAAAAATTGTTCTTACATTGTCCTTAATCAGTCTAGGCTGAACCATTCTGCTTCTCACGGTCCACAGTAAATGCTTGAGAGCTGGATGCAAATGAAGCACAAACCAAGTAATTCTTTTTGCCCTGTTTCAGCTTCAGGAACACCTTTTCAGGGAAGTCGTATTAAACATATCGTGTTCTGTGGACTGGACCTTTTTTTGAGGCATGCTGAGTAACTGTTCTCTGACTATGCTCATGAACTGATAGTAAACCATCTCTCATCAGTGCTGAAAAGTCCAAATCCGTATATTGTCTTTTCTCCCCCCCAGCTTGTTTCATTCCTGTTTTGTGTTTTGAATTACAGGCTCACAAGAATGTACCTTTGAAACTAGTAGCAGACCTTGAGTGTAAGGCATCTTCAGTCTTGCTCTGTTGCTTTTCTTAGCTTTTCTGCTAACTTTGAATGTTTATCTGCAAATTCTAACCAAAGCAAAGAGACTGTTTCCATTAAAAAGAGTAAGAAAGAGGAAGATTTTGGTACACAAGTGTAGCTGGATTTATCTTCATCCTTGTTTGGCTCTTGGAATGGGATTTCATCTGTCACTTTATTTCCTCTCCACTCCATGTTTTAAGTCCTTTAAAAATTCCCAGTTGTTATCTGTCTTCTGTGTTGGCCCCAGGTTATGTCTGACCTTTATAGGCTAGAAAGCAAGAATTGCCCTAAGCTTTTAAGTCTGTCCAATATTGCAGAACCATGCTAGAGAGGTGAGCAGAAATGCTCCTTCAAGGAACAGCTCTGCCCACTTTGTTTTGCATGCTGGTGTGTCTCTATGGGACTGGCTCAGTTAAACCTCCTGCATTCCCAGTACTGCCAGCTCCTGAGCAGAGCATGGCCTGAGGATGCCCTGGAAATGTGGAAGCATTGCCTGGCCAGGATGGCAGAGCTGTGTGGCAGAAGTGGCTCCCTCTCTCCTTGTCCCCTGTGGATACTACTGCTGGAATCCCAGAAACATCTCAGTCGGTAACCTCACCATCAAACCAGAGTGTACAGAGCTGTAGCTTCACTGGCGCTGAATGGAGACTGGATCTTCAGATGCTTGCTCAAGTGGAGTGGGTTTTGTGAGAGATGCTTCCAGTTGTGTCCTGTACTCCCACTTCAGCTTGGGTTTTTCTACCTTGCTTTGGAAGTTTGTCTTCTGCCCCCTATCTAAAACAGCTTATATCTTCTGAAATTAGCAATACCAAGAAGTACGTCTTAAGTCGGCTGTGTTTCTCTTTTAAAGAGAGAACAAAAGAATCATTTCCATGCAGTAATTATACTGAGAGCTATGTAAGTTCCTTAAATAAGGTTTAAGCGATGCTATTGTGGAAGAACTCCTGAATGTAATAGAGTGTGGCAGTGACACACAGTGGGCAGTCTTTGTTCTCTAGAAGCTTTGGTTTTCAGAGGCAGGTAAATGCGTAATGACAATGTGCTCATGAGTATGTTGGCTTCTAATTGGTGTGGCATTATGAAAGGGGGATGGGTCAAGCCCTTGAGGGCTTCTGGAGAGGTAGAAATACTGGAGGCAGAGTTCATGTCTCACATCTGCAGCTGAGGTGGTAGAAGAAAAGCAGAAGAAAAGCTGTCCCAAAGTGCTGCTGCACTTCATACATGTCATGACCACATCCTTCTTGTTTCTCCAATAAGCCTCTCCTACAGTTCAGAGCTTTCTGACCATGACACCTACTCACTGCTCAGCTTCAGAAATGAGTGAGTATTCAGTCACCTGCTAGATGCGAAGGTTGTAGTGTCCAATTGGAATAATATTAATACCTTCTGTTAAAAGGAAGCCTTCATGTAGCTTATCATTAGTATGCTTGTTCACCTAGGCTACTGGCTGAATGTTTACCTTCGTGTTATTAATTTTGTGTTATTTGGAAGTATGCCTTGAGCTATTATTAATGTCCAGGCTGAAAGAAGGATGAATGAAAGAAGTGAAAGAAGTATGCAGCAGTGAGAGAAGCAGACATTTTGGTACCAGTGTTGGACGTGACAGTATACCTTACCATTATATTAAATGACTCTGGCACATTTGGGGTTAAGAAAAACAGAAAATTAAGCAGTTAAAGTAGTGCCTGAAGTGGGAGCTCCCAAGAACACTCAGGAAATTTCTTTGCTGTGGTTTGATTTTTGTTATAGCACTCAAAGAGGACAGCTGTTCTGTTAGTTCCTGGTAAGCCTTCCTCTGAGAAGTGTCCCTTACTGACTTACCACAGCATGTCAGGGTGATGGAGTAAATGGGATGTCAAGCAAAGTGATGTGCTAAGCAGGTGAAGTTTGAGTGGAACTGTTTTGAGGGGGGAAAAAAGAGACTTCTGTGAACAGAATTCAGCTCAGGGGTTAGGCAGTTATCTCAACTTTTCTGTTTCTCCTCTTTTTCTCCTATGAATAACATCTGCAGCTTCTGGTTATTTCTGTTAACTTTTAAAAGATCGATCTTACCTTCAGGCGTGGAAGGTTAGATCTTGTGATGTGTGATTGTCTCAGAAATTGTTATAATCTTTATCTCATGCCAGATACACTTTGTGCTTTTTCCAAAGTTGTCCCCCTTTATCTTTGATAAACAGGCCCACAGTACTTTTACTTTTTCCCTTGGTTTGTCCTGTGAAATTTGCAGAGACATTCTTCCCTCCGTAATAACTGACTTTCATGTTGATGACAGTCTTCTGATATTATTATGTCATGTGAAACATTTCCTTCATGAATTTCTACAGTGGACTAACTGACTATGCCCCTCATGTAACTAAACTCTGTATTATGATTGCTGAATTTTCAGTTTCTTCTATCTAAAACTAGCCTTTATTCCTTCTATCCATGGATAGACAGGATGCTGTAAATGGTACAAATAAAGCCGATGTTATTATTTGCAAATGTACCACAAAGACTTCTGTGCAATGACATTATTTGTGCTGTCATGTAAATGATATTCCAAAGCATATTAAAAACAGAAAAGCTTCAAATATTACTTGTGTTTTGGTTTTAGCACAATCATTTCAGGTTGCAGCAGCTCTGCTCTCTGTATTCTTGCTTCAGTGCTGGACACCTGGGGCAGCATCTGCAGAGGTGATTTGGATAGATCACAGTACTTCACACTCCCGCCCCAGAGATTTGGGGGTGCTGAGAAATTAACCTGTCATCTCACAGAACTAAAGTTGCTCAGCCTGTTGCCTATCAGAGGTCAGGCTGCAGCTGCCAGACATCCGTGCCATAATCCCAGAGCCTGCCTCTGTTGGGATGGCAGTGTAGGCTCCTCTCCTGTGGTGTTACTTGGTAGGGAGTTATCACGGCAGCAGGCTCTTCACACTGCAGCCCTCCGTAAGTTGTCCATTTGTAGAAAATTAACTGAAGATATTAATTCCTTTTTTCCCCCGATTTTACTAGAGCAGGTATGTTTTCTTAATTATGCTTTTTCTTTAACTTTTTCTAAATTGTGTGTAGTAATACATCTTTTTTATATGCCCACTTTTCTATCCTCTGTGAATGCTGCTTCCAAATTTATCTGAATCTTATTTAATTTATCTCTACTGCAATTTATTTAACTTTTCAACAATTTCATTGAGGAAAAACAACAACAACATCTACTGTAACAGAGTGTCTAGGTAGTCAGCATTTCTAGCACAGAATGCTTTGCACAGCTGTTCCTCTAACTTTTTTCCCATGAAGTCATAAAACAGTTGTCAAAGCAGAGACTATAGCACGTAATGATGCTTAATTACCTTTAAAATACTTTAAGACTTGAAGATGCAGAATGTCTGGGATCTTTGCGTATATATCACTGTAGTCATGAGCTTCATGTTGGATCATCTGCATACAGTTTGTAGCTACTGAACTAAGACAAATCTTTCATTATGATTCACAGAAGTTGTTCTTGCTTTCTTTTGAGGCTTACGTCAATTTTGATGACAGTATCGCAGTTCTTTATTGCTTGCTTGCTCATTTTATGTCATGTGTAATTTTAGCCCAAAGAGCTTTGTTTGGGTTTAGTAGAGAGCAATTTCTTCTTTCTTTATTTTTTTTAATCTAATGTTCTGTGACTTGAGTGACCAGTTTGGAGGAGCTCATGAAAAAAATTGAGATGTGAAGAAGCTCCTCAAAACAGCATAACCATGTGAAAGAATAGTTCTCAAAAAACACATTTTAAACTAAATTGCATATGAATTGTCTGTAATTATTTGTAAGGAAAATAAGCCCATTTATTGCTGTGCAGTGTTTCTTCTCTCTTCTAATTTTATTAAATTAAAAAACAACAGCAACAAAACAACATGATGAGTGTAGTCTTGATTATGAGAGATGGTAGGAAACAGCACTTTATTTGACTTATTTCATCTGGGTCATAAGACTTTCTTCAAAAACTGGGAAACTTACTTTTTTATCTATTTCGCATGCTTAGTTTTTGTTTAAAAGCGACTTGTTTTCAAGGATTGTCTATAAGTGGAAAAGAATTAAGAAAACATTTCCCATTTTTCTTCCTTTCTCCTAAGCTATATATGCTGTTATTATAGTCACATTTTGGCTTGTTGGAAGTGACCTTAAAGATCATCCAATTCCAAACTGCATGCCATGGGCAGGTGTCACGGAGTTCACGGAGGCTGCTCCTCACCAGCTCAGCTGCCTAGAACCCCATCCAACCTGGCCTTGAGTATCTCCAGGGATGGGGCATCCACAGTTCTCTAGGCAGCTGTGCCAGGGCCTCACTGCCCTTTGAGTAAAAAAATATTCTTCCAGTATCTAACCTAAACCTCCTTTATTTCAGTTTAAAAACATTCTTCCTACCTTGTCTATCAAACCATAAAAAAAGTCAGTCTCCTTCCTTTTTACAAACCCCTTTTAAGTACTGGAAGGCTACAATAAGGTCTGCTCAGGACTTTCACTTCTCCAAGTTGAACAATCCCAATCTTTCTTCACAGGAGAGGTGCTCCAGCCCTGTGATCATCTTCATGGCCCTCCTCTGGACTTACTCCAGCAGTCCTGCATTTTTATTGTGCTGGGGAGGTACATGGGAATCTGGTACTCCAGATGGGGCCTCACAAGGGCACAGCAGAGGAGAGCAATCCCCTTCCTCTCCTTGCTGGCCGCCTCTCTTTTGATAAAGCCTGGGATACTGTTTCCCTTCCAAGCTGCAAACACACACTGCTGGCTGGTGTAAAGGTTTTGCCCATCAGGACCCCCAAGTCCTTCTCCACAGACCTCTCAGTGAGTTCTCCCAATCTGTACATGTATCTTAGGTTGCCCTGACCCAAATGCAACATTTTTGCACTTGACCTCGTTGAATCTCATTAAGTTCCAATATGTAGCTTTATTGAGGTTTTCTAGGTTTCTCTGGATGACATCCCTTCTGTCTAGTGCATCAACGCTCAGCTTACTGCAAACTTGCTGAGGGTACACTCAATCCCACTGCCTAGGTTGTTGATAAAGATGTCTGAGAGCACCAGTCCCAAGATAGACCCCAGGGGACACCATTTGTCGTATGTGTTTGTAGGGCTATTGACCGCTATCCTCTATGCCCATTCGACCAATTCCTCATTCAGCAAATAGTCCGGCTTTCAAATCTTAATCTCTCCACTTCAAAGATGTGGTGTGAGACCATGTCAAAGGCCTTGCACAAGTCTAGGTGAGTGACATCAGTTGCTCTTCCTTTGCGTACTGGTGCTGTCACCCTATCATAGAAGACCACTAGATTGGCCAGGCATGATCTGCCTTTGATGACACCGTGCTAGCTGTTTCAGATCACCTCTCTGTCTTACATGTGCCTTCACACAGCTTCCAGAAGAATCTGCTCCATGATCAGGCACAGAGGTGAGGCTCACTTTAGCTGACAGTCATGACTTTCTCAGTATGATAGAGAGTGGCTTGGCAACCATATCAGTCAGTTCCTTCAGGACCTTGGGTTGCATGTTGTCTGACTCTGTAGACTTGTATTCAATCTCATCACATGGTCTTGAACTTGCTCTGCACTTACAGTAGAAGAGGTTTTGCTTCCCTAACCACCACCTAGAGATTCAGGGACATGTTAGATGTGGACAGGCTAACTGCCAGTGAAGAACAAGACAGAGAAATCGTTGAATACCTTGGCCTTTTCCATACCTACTGAGGGTAGATTTGGAGATTTATCAGAGGAGGTACACTCTCCTCAGCCTTTCTCTTCTGACTAATGTACCTATAGAATCCCTTCTTGTCATTTTTCACATTCTTTGCCAAATTCAGTCTCATCTGTGCCATGGCTTTCCTGATCTCACCTCTATATGTTCATATAGCATCCCTATTCTCTTCTGAGGCCACAGATCCGTTTCCACTGCCCGTGCATTCCATTTTTATCCCTCAGCTTGACCAGCAGGTCATTCTTGTTCAGCTATGCCGGTTTCCTGCCTTCCCTGCTTGACTTCGTGCACTGGGGGATAGGGATCTTTTGCTCTCAGAATGCAAAGAGTTTCCAGGACTGTTCTATTCCTTTGTCCCTAAGGACAGCTTTTCACGGTGTCTCATCCAATAATTCCTCAAGCAGCATGAACTTCACTCTCCTGAAGTTCAGGGCCCTGACTCAGCTCAGGCCCAAATTCTTTGAGATTACAAACAGGGCATGCTCACTGTAGCCCAGGTTGCCTCCAATCAATTTCTTTAATGATTTCCTCTGCACTGGTGTGCAGCAGGTCTGGTAATGTTTTAACCTCTGGTTGGTCTAACACTTGGACCAGGAAGTTATCCTCAACACACTCAAGGAGTCTTCTAGGTTCCTTACATCCAACCATGTATTTTTCCCAGAGGACATCTGGGTGGTTGAAAACTCCCATCAGGATGAGAACCTATAAGTACGATGCTTCCTGTAACTGAAGAAAGAAGACCTCATCAGCAGACTCCCCTATCAGAAGGTCTCTAATAGACTGCAACCACCAGATGTGCTTATTTTTTACCCACAAGCTGTCAACTTGTTTATGACCATTTCTCAAGGGCAGCTCTCGGTAATATATTTATTTCTTAACATCGAGGGCAACACCCTAACCCTTCTTTCACAGTCAGTCTCTTCTGAAAACCTTATAGCCTTTGACTGCAGTATAGTTGTGTAATTTATCCTATGTCTCTGTGATAGCAGTGAAGTCACAGTTTCTAACTGCACTGTGACTTCCATCTCACTTGTTTCCCAGGCTTCTTGCATTGGTGTAGAAGCATTTCATCTGAGCTCTCAGCTGTGTTACCTACTTAGAGGAATCCTCCCAAATTCTGCCTTCTGGTTTGAGCAGAGATGAAGGTTCAGTTTCCCTCATCTTATGTGTTATGCAGTCTGTCTCCTCAGGGACCACTGGACAAACAGTCCTTGCAGTTCCTAAGTTTGGCTTGTGAGAAGCAATGATGCAGGATAGAAATCTTAATTTCCTGGCTTTGAGACGCTCCTTGTTTTGTGCCAAGTGGCCTGGTAGAGTGTTATGGTTAGAAACACAGGTTTTATCAGAAGAATGTGATCTTCCTGTATCCATGAGGTAAGATTCTAAAGTTAAATCAACTGAGTGTCCCAGTGAGCTGCCTACCAAGAACCTGTGGAGACTGTAATCTGCTTTATTCTTCCATACTGTTAGCTGCTTCTTGTAGATTTCAGCTGCTTCTGGATGTTCAATTGCTATGCCAGTAGGAAACTCAGGGGAGGCTGAAATCCACATTGCTGTTCTGAGGTCTGCTGTGTGGAGCAATTTATGCATTGCTCTCATTCTGCAGAGTAAAACTGGTGAGTTCTATCAGGAGAAAAATAAATGGAGAAACTGAAGATATTTTTGAAGCACAATATTTGGAGTTACTCTAAGATAAATCTGGGATTTTGAATTATTTGCTTTGTAATCTTTGAGCTGTATGGGCAGTCTTAAGATAGCTTTCTAACACTGGTTTGTTACGATGATGCCTTACAGTGTGTAATCTTTTTTACTACACTTCAGCTTTGCATTCAGATCAGGCACTGCATGCTGCTGCAGAAGGAATAGGGGTGCCTCAGGAGAGCATTTCTCTAGGAACTCCATTTCATGTGGGAAAGTGAGCAGTGACCGGGACAGAGCTTTCCAATAGGAGAATGCCTAGGTGACAGTGAAGGTGGGAAATGCCATGGCAACTGAATTCTGTTCCTGCTTCTGATGCCTAGCATCAGGAAATAAACCATGCAACCTACACTTTTTGCAGGAACTCTTTCCCTTCCAGGATATTCAGTATAATCCTGGGCCTGGTTTTGCAGAGATCTGGGTGTGTCTCAGTGCAGCTGAGATTGATGGAAAGAAGTTAGGAAACAAGCCTGCCAACAAGTTGCACTGAGCACTGGAGGATCAGACAGAAAAGCAGGCCCAAATTTGCCAGGACAGGTTTTTGTAAAATGGTGTCAGAGACTTGTGGTGGACTGGTTAATATCATTGAGATCTGAGGTAGGACCACTGGGGTGTCGTGGTGAGACTCAAACAAGTTCAGTGTTCAGACAGGGCCAGTGTGGTGTGCAGCACTGAGCTTTGAAAGATGAGGCAGAATGGGAGCAGTGAGTGACCCTTATCTCTATGCAGTGTCCTATCACTGGGCAGGGTGCTGAGGAAACACAGAGATTTCCACTCTGTCATAACTCACAGAGGGGTTGAAAATAGCACTGTGCAAGCTATAGTAATTCAACCACTTCCGGAAGTTTGCTTCTCCTTTATAATGTGATTTTGCTTTAGAGCCATTTAAAAGATTTGAAAAACTTCTGCTTTCTTACAGCTATAATACTTATTCTTCTGTTGAATGTAAAATCAATGAAATAGTTCAGAATTGTTTAGAGAGTGTTGCTGACTTTAGTTGGACGTGATTGTTCACATTTGATTTTTCTACCGTGTCCAGGTAAATACCTTGCTCTTCTCCCTGAAGGAATGTAACAAGTTGAATGGGATCTGCTGTTTTTTTTTTTTTCTGTACCTTCCTCATTGGCAGAAGCAGCCTCTTAAGCCGTGGTGTATTTGTGAAGATACAGCTGAAGATTGTAGTACCAGGAGACTTAAGGATGCCTGTAGGCCACCAAATGCATCTCTTTTAACATGAGATCGTGTTGCCCCCATGCCTTTTTAAAGTTATTTTATGATCTGTTTAGTAGCTATAAAAGATAATAAAAGGGGAAATACCCTTGCAGCATCTGAGTGAGTTTGGGAAAGGACTTTCTACAGGCTTTTCTTTCACAAACATGGTAAACACATTCTTACTTTTTCTTAGTTTGGTAAATGAGCTGACGGCTATCTTGTTCCTCTGTAGATCTCTAAGTAACTCCATCTCCTCTGCTAACAGTCATTTGTAATAGCACTGGGTTTAGTGTGCTGCAGAGTCCAGCTAGCATATAACATCTGTTAAGTTCTTGTTCTTGCTTCCCTGATAACAAAGTCTGGCCTTCACAGATGTTCAGGTGACAAAAGCACTCTAGACTCTACTGGTTATTATAAGCAGAAGCAGGTCAGCTTGACAACAGAAGTGTCATGCCTTTGCCCAAGAGTTCTGAAGTTGCCAAGATGTCTTAGAAGAATATGTAGCTTGACCTTGGGATTGACTTTGAGTTAATGGTGGTTAGAGCAGAATTTGGGAAATGATCACTTTTGTTTTGGTATATGCTGGTTGTGGCTGTAGAAAACTGAGAGTATACTATTTATCTCCATTTGTTTAGGGAAAAAAAAAAGGCACCTATCCTTAGGCCATGTCCTTCTTTATTAGTCCTTCATTTTAATGGGTAGCAACTATAGGGTGCTGCAAGATCAAAAGCAGTGAAGGGTCCTTTCATGGTCTGTACTTCCAGTTTTCTGGCAGCTGTTAACAGGCAGTGATCTCATTATCTGTAATCATTTCTGATCCACAGCTGGCTATGGCTCCAGAGCTGACACAGGGACTATGTAGAAAAATGATGAGTTAAGTATGTAGCTGTACAATGCTGACAGGTGTCCAGAGAGAAGTAGTGAGTAATTGCTCTCTGCTTATTTTCATCAAACCAATGTTTGTAGTCTGATATCCCTTAGTTATCTCTTCTGTATGCTGAAAAGTGCTATGTTCACTCCATGACTTGGTCACTATTGCTGCGTGTCTCTGTGCTGTCTTCCTGATTTGAGGCATAACATGTTTTAAGCCATCAACTCCTGCTGCTCTG
Organism: Centrocercus urophasianus; assembly: GCF_019232065.1. Taxonomy (NCBI): domain Eukaryota; kingdom Metazoa; phylum Chordata; class Aves; order Galliformes; family Phasianidae; genus Centrocercus; species Centrocercus urophasianus. Next base: position 20,093,098 of record NW_024884767.1, read on the forward strand.
CATCTACCTCCTTGACAAATTCAGCTCTCTGTAAACTTCATACCATGTTCCTTGAAGCCTGCTGAAAGAGAGAAGTATATTCAAGTGTAACTGGAATGTACCTTGAGTATGCTTCCACTACCAATTTAGTTGGTCCAAAAGTTTCAAGACTTGCTCTGGCATCTTCTTTGAAGAAAAGCTGTTCAAGACAGGCTGCTCAGCAAACATTGTGAGCTATGTGACTCCAGCTAGCTTAACTTCAGCAGGCAGATCATGGGAACGATGCACTGAAAGCCAGCCAAAGAGCTTGTCGTATGTACAGATCCTTATTCCTGTGCCTTGAGAGTTTGCTCCATTAATTGCATGCTTTATAGTAAAGCAAGGAGTGATTCAGCATGTGTGTTGATTCTGGAAAGGTCACACAGTGAGGTTCAGTTTGTGTTCGTTGCCTTATCAAACTGAGTCATGTGTAGGGCAGAAAATACTTGCTTGATTGCAAGCAAATTTCTCCTGGAACTCTTAATGTCTGGTAATAATAATAATAATCAGTAACATAGTAAAAAATAATGAGGGCCATGTTAAATTCACTGATGCTCACAGAAGACTTCACAAAAAAGATTTTTTAGTCTTAACTAATGAACAGTGTGTGCAAGAAGCAGGGACTCTTTTTTTTCTGAGCAGTGTGGATACTTAATCTTTTTACTCCTTGGAGAGAGGGGTATCTCTGGGCTTTCTGGTTGTAGGTCCCAGGAATTTTAAGCTCATAAGAAACAGAATTTTTGGTGCAGGAACCTGCTAATGTATACAAGGGTTTTGTTTGTTTGTTTTCGTTCTATTTTTGCTTTTTTAAAAAACAGAAACATTTTTAATCTAGAAAATGTAAGGTGTCATTGCTTGCTTGCTTCCAATAGTTCTTATTACTAACATCGGGCCACAGTGCTGAATTACACCTTTTGCAAACAAGAATGTAGCAATGAGCAGTGCTGTAATGAATCTCCTTAGCACAGATTTTAAGACAGAAAGAAGAACATTTGCATATGTGAATCCTTTGTTTACATTGATTACATCTTTGGCATTGCTTCTGTTTGTTTTGTAGTCACACTGAGTCCTCCTGTTGGCAACTGTTTGTGGTGTTCTTACTTAAATCTTAGCAGAAATCAGCAAGCTGAACAAAAGGGATCATGTTGTGGAAGGCCTTCGTAATGTTTTTAAGTTCTAATAAGCAATGGCTGTTCCAGCCTGTAACCCCCTCTAATGCTGTCTGCATGACAGCCAAAAATAATAGATTCTGCATGCTTAAAATTGTGGATTGAGAACTTTTACCACATCCCAGCAAGGTCAGCAAGTTTCTCCCAAATCATGGGGTTTTTTTAGAAGGGAAAAAGCAACTAAACATAGTTGTTGCTAGATCTTTTATTGATCTTTGCTAAGGTTAAATTAAACAGAAGTTGGAAACATGTTTTGTAAATTCCCTGCTTTTCATTGTTTCAATGTGTTTTAATTGAGACACTGTTGTTTGATTGTACATTTCTTGTCCTCCAATATATTCCTAATGAAAATGATTTATTTATTTATTTATTCATTCATTCATTTATTGTATTTTAGTGGGACTGTATACAGGACATGTTGCAAATACATACTGGGGGATGTATTTTCTACTACTGGATTTTTTTCCTTATTTTCCGAATAGGCTAAGAGAACTGTGGTTTTGGAACAGTGCTATTTTCTGCTGCCTCAGTATGTTCCCACTTTTAAGCAAGGAGACAGTGTATCGTGTTCCTGCATCCTCATTAGTGAGTTAGATAATATCTTGAGAAGTAGCCAAAACAGCTAAAATGTAATGAAACTAATTGTACTGCCATCAGTCGAGGTGATTTGTTGTGGAATTGAGGACAAGAAGCAGTGGGCACAAACTGGAACACCAGGTAGCATGTCTGTACTGTGCAGGTGGCAAGAGCACTGGTACAAATTACCTAGAGGCTGTGGAATTTCCTCCTTTCAAATCTTCAGTAGTCACCTGGACATGGTCCTGGGCAACCTGCTCTGGAGTCCCTGCTAGAGCAGGGGTTGGGTAAGATTATCTTCAGCTGGTGTTTGACTTCAGCTGAAGACTGTGGATGAAGATCAGGTTAGGTTGAGTTCCTGCCTCTGTCTATAAGGCCAATTCTTATGGGCAGAGGTGCAAAGCAGCTTCCCATGGTAATTTCTTCAAAGGAGAGAGAAAATTGAAGGAAGTATCCATTTCTGTTATAGCAATTACTTCTCGGGAATACATTTTGTTACAGGCTTAACCTTTATTTCTTTTTTCTCTTTGACATTGTCAGCTGCTGTTATAGTTTGGAATTAAAATAAAAAGTTTCCATAGATCAGAAATGCTATTGTTTGACAGTCTCTAATAACATGCAAGCTGGAATTTTGTAATGGGAAGTGTGAGGTACACTTTTATTCGAATGGCTGGATTTGTCATCCTGTTGATAACTTTTTCTGTTGTTGAAAATTCTAATTCGTCTAAAGCTTTGTCCGTTGTTGAGTGTACTCTCATTTTTTAATATTCTGGAAAAACTTCTGCTTCATGGAGAAAAAGGGATAGTTGAAAGACTTGTGACAGCCAGAGTGTGAGAATTACTCCTTTGGGGACAACATAAATCTATCTAACCATTGTTTAGCTGGCTCAAAAAAAACAGCTGGCTTTATTGCAGAGGGGTCTTGTTTTGTGCGGAAGTCTCTTAAAAGGCAAGGTAACACAATTTTTTTCCCATTCTGCTTGACAAGAATTACCCGGCATCTGGGTCTGACATTTTGCCTGATGAGGATTATTAGTTTTTAAAGTTCTTTAAGGAAGGAAGATGTAGTTTTTAGAATAAATAAAAACGTTATTTGAAAAAATTAGGTACTTCTTACAAATCAGTGAAGTGAACATGTATGTTCTGCATCTGGAGTGGCTAATAGATGAGGTGGTCTAAGGCACATATTCAAATGTGTCAGCAGTGTAAATTGCTGACCATTCAGGAAAATCTGCTCATTTGTTCTTTGATTCAGTGCTGAGGTAGCACTTTACCTTGCAAGAACTTTCTGCCTTTAATGTGAAAGAAGAGCTGCTGGAAAAAGTCTCCCATGCCGTTACAGAGGAACGTACAAGGCAAAAAGATCAATTGGGCCTATTTTTTGCTCTATGAGCAGAAAGACTACACATGAGAATTTTAGGAGTTTTAGTAGCAAAAGTGATTTTAAAGAGAAGTGAAATGCTCACTGAAAGTGGCATAGGCAGCTTGTTCACCAGAGCTTTTCACAAGGAAATGAATGCTGGACTTCTTTGCAGAGCTATCATGAGACACTAATGGAAGAATTCCTACACAAGAGCAGAGTTCTTTAGAAAAATTAACCACATCAGACTCTGCTACAGCTAGAAAGAAGTTCTTCAGTCTCAGACACTATGACAAATTCACCTTGGTTAGTGAAGATGATATTACTGAGTGAAGCGAACACTTTTCCTGTGCCCTGGAGATTTGCTGGTCTTGTTCATTCTGGAGAAGAGAAAACTCCAGGGAGTCCTTGTTGCAGCCTTCCAGTACTTGAAGGGAGCTTATAAATAGGAGTGAGACTGGCTTGTTACACAGTAGAATAATAATAAGACAAGGGGGAATAGTTTTATATTAAAAGAGGGGAGATGTAGGTTAGAAATTAGATGGAAATCCTTCACTTGATGGGTGGTGAGGTGCTGGCACAGCTGCCCAGAGAAGCTGTGGTGCCCCATCCCTGGAGATACTCAAAGCCAGATTGGAGGGGGCCCTGGGCAGCTGAGCTGGTGAGGGGCAGCCCTGCCTATGGCATGGGGGTGGAACTGGGTGGGCTTTAAGGTCCTTTCCAACTCAAACCATTCTATGCCTCTGTGATTCTATATGATCAGTTCAGGCCTAGCTGTTCTGTGCCTGGCTGCCAACAAAAACATTTGGTGGAGGTCCTGTGTTTTGATACATAGTCATTGCAGCCCCTCTGGCTCTGTTCAGAAGACATAAAAATCACAGATTTTTTCTTGGCATGTCTGCTGCTTAGTTCATGTAATCAAATGTTGGGAAAGTTGGTGAGGGTGGAGTTTATTTTAGAGGTAATCCAAACTGCACATGTTCTGCAGCAGACTGTGCTGTGGTTTTTAAAGGAAGCGAGGTGAAATGTTTTGTAATTCTGTTATTCTGGTACTTTCTGTGAGCTGCTCCTCTGACAGGAGAGCACCCCAGCAGCTCAGCAATATTTATTGCCTGCTGGCTGAGTCGGAGCTCCCACTGACCAGACCAGGAGAGCTGTGCCAAAAAACTCCAGGCCTGCTTCCCCAGAGTGTGCTTGCCCACCAACTCCTGTCACACTGTGATTTACTGCTACCAGGTCTTGTTTCCAGCGCCCTCTTTGCATGAGATCCAGGGAGAAATTCTTCAGGCTGTGGGCAGGCTTGTCAGCTGCAGCTGCTGAGCCCTGCTGGCTAATGCCCTGGTACAGCAGCTTTAAAAAGACTCTGTGCCATTGGAATGCTCTCTGTGTGTCCTGTTACACTTAAAAGGATTTTAAATTTTGTTTGTCGTTATTGCTCCTTGACACTGCAGCCTCTTCCTCCAATGGCAGAGGCTGTATCTTGTATTGGAAAATGTTTCTTAACTGAAGTACTCAAGAAGCTCACTTTAATGAATGTGGAAAACGGGAGGCTGGGCCACGTTTCTTAAAAGCTTGGAAGAACTCAATAACACTATCTGATAGAGCCAAATCTTAGCTAGAAAACACTATTTTTCAACACAGTCACTACCTTTAGCTGATTTCTGCAGATGAGTTGATCAAGACACTCTTCATTTCATGGTGTGACAACTGTGCATGGCTATCCAGAACGTGGCTTGTCTTTCTCATAGGTATTGCTGCTGCTGAAATACACCACCTGCTACCTCACTGTGTGACATCCACTGTTTGGTCTCCATAAACATTCATCAAACATCAGTGAATGTCTGTGCGTGCCTTTCTTTCCTTGTAGAGGAATTCAGTGACACACCTTCGCTCCATCCACGTTTCCATGTCAGCTGCCATTCTGACAGAGTGCCCCTCTGCTGCGATTGGTCACATTGCAACAACATGTAATGCGATATTGGTAGGAAGGTTCCACCTCTTCTGCCTACCACCAACACCCATGGGCTAACATCGTAAAACAGGAGGCACTACTTTTGGGGCAGCCTTTGTAGAATGTACCTCTGGCATTGGAATGTTTTGGTAAACATTCTTCGTTTCACGAGTTATTTTTTCTTGAGGGAGAAAAGTAGCCAGATGTGGGAGTTTAAAGTGCATGAACCTTGGTGACAAAATATTCCTTGCTTTAAAAATGGATCTGTCCCACTCCTCCAAAATCAGCCAGAAACTTGTGTTCTCATTCAGCCTGTCCTCAGCCATGCTCACATGTAACTGGTTGGATGATGTTGCCAAGAGGTCTCTCATCAGTTTCTCTTTTACTTACCTCTCGGGAATTTTGTGTACACGCTGTTCTGTTTTGTTTTGTTTCCATTCCTTAACTTTTGCTCTTGGTTCTAAGGCATGCAGACGTGATGCTGACCGTGGAAGCATACAGAGATGGTTTGTGTCCATTAGATCCCCAGTGAATTAGCGTTCTATGGAGGATTTGATTCCTGTGGTGTAAGTGGGTGTAAGCCTTAGGGCAGTCCTGCAGGTGGCCCCAGAGACCCGGCTGTGGTTAGTGCTCCTGGGGAGCCTTGCCAGCAGCCACTGGCTGGCATGGATTTTTGTAATAAACCAGGAGCACTGGCAGAGTACTGCCAAAACCAAATGATTTTGATTGATTGGCGGATTCCAATTTAAATGCTGAGTGAGAATTTCTCCTAACTAGCTCTATGTCTGACCCTCAAATCCTGCTTGCTGGTTCCTTGTTTTTAATGCTCCTCTGCTTTTTGTGGGCCTACCTGTCTGGAGTAGTACAGTAACTGACTTCCAGTGCCCCTCTGCTCAGATGATATGAGGGCGTTTTGAGTATGTCAGCTGCAGTATTTTGCAGCTCATAAAGTTTTTGAATTTTTTGTGGAAGTCCTCATACTATCTTCTATCTATGAGAAAGCAGGAAAAATTATTCTAGCTGCCTCTCAGATCTTAGATGAATGATCTGTCCTGAAACTAGCAGCCATCCCACATACTAATAAATTATTTTGAGTGCTGGGGTACCACAGGATTATTTACTGTTCTCATTAACTAGGAGTCTTACACTTCACCAGAGAATTGGTCTAGGGTGAAACACACATTTCTCTGATGGAGAAAATCCACAGAGATTTGAGTTGCATCACACATCTTTGTCAAAACTCACAAAAAATTAAATCTATAGTAGTTATGTAACTTTGAAATACTGTTGCTTGTGTTTGAGAACCATGCAGAGTAAAACCTAGGAGAGGTCAAGTGCATGTTCATTTTAGAGATCTCTGCACATATTAGGAGTTTTTGCTCACTGCAGAGCAGCTGAGTGAGCAACCTTTCCCAAGGCTATTGGACAAATTGTAGACCTGTAGTAGTAACTTGTGATTCTTTTTTACTGGGAGGCTCCCAGAGTGTCAGTAAGGCAGCTTTTGTTACCGTAGGCATATCCTCCAGGTGTGTATAGTGCTGATCCCTGTTGTCTAGTGTTAATTAAAGCTGTGAGTGAGGGAAACAAACAAAATGTAGGCATTCATTCCTTTAAATGCAGACAACAAACTAAAACACACTGGGGTCATGTGAAAGCTTTGCATGATGTATCAAGAAAAGTTGTAAAGCCTGCAATGCTCAGACTCCAGGAATCTGATTATCTTTTGTGATGAAATGACTAGATCTGTGGAAGCTGGGTGAGCAGAGGCAGTCTGCCATGTTTTTTTAGCAAGGTAACTGATATGGTCTCCCACGGCATTTTTGTATTCAAGCTAGGATGGTACAGTGCGGATGGGTGAAAAACTGAATGATGAAAAACTAGCAAGAATCTGTGGCTTGGAGTAATGGTTAGTGGAGGCTGAGGGACTGAGTCCTATTTGGCTGGCCGACAAGAGGGCCAGGGTAGTTGCCCACCTGTGGAGGAGCTGGACAAGGGTCATACCCAGGTCTCTTCTCAGAAGTAGGGCGGTAGAATGAGAAACAGTGACTGCAAATTGAATCACATCATAAATTGATAGCTTAAACTATTCTACTACATAGTTTTTGTCCAGAACGTGTTTTCATGTGGGCTTACCTATTAGGGATAGAGCAGGCTTTAAACTTCCCCATAATGTTTGTGTGGAGCAGACAGTTTATCTAACTAGCCTAGAGGAGTCTCTGACGGTGTAGGCAGATCATAAAATCAAAGAACAGCCTAGGTCAGAAGACATCTATTGAGATGACCTCACCTAGACAAGCTGCCAAACATACAGCCCAGCTGGATTTTGAATTTCACCAAATCCTTAAACAGGTTTCATGATGTCTACTGTGACTTCTACTGTGCAGGCAAAGCCTGTGTCCTAACATAGTTGTTGTTGAAAAAGGCTGAATTGTGTATTATAGAGCCAAACAGAACACACTTTTCACAAACTAGTTTAGACCAATTTTGATTATTCATTTGTTAGTCTCTCAATAATTTGTTGGTCTCTCAATAATTAACACCATGTTTTTACCCAACCTGTAGTTCTGCCATGTTGTGTGCATTTGAATAACACTTGGATCTGGGAAGGCAGGAAGGGGAATTGTCTTTTCTTCCCTCATATGTGAACAAAATACATTATTTTCAGAAGGTTCCCTGTTGATCCTTGTGGAGGGATATGAAGGAAGGGATTTGAATGATCAGCAGTCTTTTTGAGGTATTGCTTATTGATCAGGGAAATTTTTCTTATCTTCCTTTGTCTTTCCAATGGGAGAAGCATGCGATCTCCAGCAGTTAAGTGCTGTCATTTTTTTCACATAGAAAAGCTGTGGGTTGCCCTGTGCATTCTAAATTGAAGTCATTTGAGAAAGATCTATATTCATAGCTGTCCACTGTACATAGTAATTCCGAGGTGATTACAGCCCTTGCTTCCAAGCTGGAATTAGTAAATGAGATGCCAATTTTGGTATGACATAACACTAGAATGACTTAAGAGTCTAGTTGTCCAAAAGATGTCACTTGAATCATTGGTATTAGAGATAAAATATATAGTATTGAAAAGACCCTGGGAGAGAATGATTTTTGTCCTAAATACTGATCTGCTGCATGACTATTTAGTCTGATTCTGATTCTTTCCTTGTTTTTGAGCATGTGTACCTGGTGTTGAGTTAGATAGGCAGTATGTACGTATTTATTTATTCGCTAATCTTTAAAAGCTGCATTTCTTTCTGCTCTCTATGAACTGTTATGTGTAACACTGGAAATAATCAACTTTAATTTGGAGCATTTTTCCTCATTTGTTTACTTGAAGTATCTGACAGCAGTGGTATGGAATCTTAATTTTTCACCCCTGCATCTCCCTCAGCAATTTCCTGCTGATTTTTGTGTGTCTTTCTTTCATGTATCTTTCATGTATCTGTAGAGCAAGGAGGATTTATTTTTTCCTCTTTAGATGAACAGTCACAGACCCTCCTCAGCAGCTGTTTGAGGTGAAGGTGCTTGTGTACTACCTAGTGCTGTTTTCTACTCATTCTTTTGTAAATGGTTAGGTAGAAAATTGTGTGTCATTTCTTAAAATGACATGAATGGTTTGTGTGAAGGTGTAGTAAGTGAGTCAAAATAGCTGAAAGGCTTTTAACTGCTGAAAAGACAAGGAGTTGAAGTTTTCTTGCTGTTTCTTATAGAGAGATGTAATGAAATGGGCAGCCTTTGTGCTTTACTCAAATAATAGGCAGCCCGACCCTTGTATACAGATCCAATTCATAGCCATTTTCTGGTTTTGAAATGGGAGTTAAGAGGAAGGGAGCTTGCTGCCCACATCTTTGTCATCCATGGGTGTGTGAGTGCTGGACTGTTTTACTGATTTTATGAATAGGATAGCTCAAGATGCTTACCAACACAGAGGCTGCTGCTTGTCTGCATAGCATGGAGCAAGCATTGTGAGGGTTGTGAGCTCTAAACACCTTCAGCTGCAATTGCAAGAGGATTGTTTCCCCTTCACAAAGCTTAAGTAATGATGTGGGATAAAATTCTGAGCAAAGGCTCTGTGCATGTTTATCTGCTGGGATGAGCAGAGGGGGAGATCAGTTGGTTTTACCTTGGTTTGCTCCAAGGTAATGCCTTGAGATAAAATGTTGTTTTTTGGCTGCAGAGAGCAGATTGAACTGGAGTGTGATCTGGGGGAGATGGATGCTGCATGCACTTGCTTTGTGCTATCTGTCTCATGCCTTGATGTAGAAATATTTCTAGTTCTTCATCCGCTAGAGAACATTGTAGGAGTGAGACGTGATAATTGGTATTGTTGCATGGAAGCATGTGTTCTTTCAGGCTCCTGTCATACACCCAAATCTTCTTTATACAAGTCTTGAGCGACAGGAACCAACTTCAGTGTTCAGGTGTTTTTTTCAGTGTATTTCTACATCACGACATGAGCTTTTTGTTTTGTTTTGTTTTGTTTTTGTGTAGGTTGCTTACAGTTCTGTTTCTGTCCTTGCTTAGTAGCAGGGTCCCCATGCTTTCTGCTCCACCTGGGACATGGGCTGCATGTGCCTGTGCAGAAAAGGACCCATCAGCCATATGGTGAAGGTGTTGCATTGGCACGGCTTTGGCTTGCCTTGAATTAAATAAAAATTCAGAGAAGTGAAAACCCTGAAAAACAAGTCTACTTGTGTCGTTCAAATTTTGAATTTTTTTACTAATTTTTTACTAATTATTTTACTTTTCCTAAACACTAAACAGCAAAGGATGTAACAGATACTATTCCTGAGTGTTGAAGATGTTGTTTTCATGGAATCATAGAATGGCTTGGGTTGGAAGGGGCCTCAAGGATCACAAAGCTCTAACTCCCCCGCTACAGGCAAGGCCAGCAACCTCCACATTTAGTACTAGACCAGGCTGCCCCGGGTCCTATCCAAGCTGGTATTGAACACCTCCAGGGACAGGACAATCACAGCCTCTCTGGGTAACCTGTTCCAGCACCTTACCACTCTTAGTAAAGGACTTCCCCCTGACATCCAACCTAAATCTTCCCTTCTTCAACTTCATACCATTTCCCCTTGTCCTGCCATTATTTACCCTTTCAGAGTTGACTCCCCTCCTGCTTGTAGGCTCCCTTCAGTCACCATGTCGGCTAGTTTTCCTAAGTGATTCTTGTCTTCCCAAATAATTAATTTGCAAATGCAATTGGGTGTCCTTTTAGGCTGGATTTTTTTTTTGTTTTGTTTGCTTGTTTTGTTTTTTTTTTATTATTATTATTACCTAAGAATTGGGTAATTTGCAGCCTTCCCTTCCTTATGAGGCACAGCAAAATGTCCTGCAAGTCTCACATGTGTTTTTATGGTTATGAATCACACATTAGAATCTGTATTGCTTGAGGGAGAGCATGTTGTACATGAAGCAAATGTCTAAGTTATCATTCTCCTCTTTGCAGAGCGTATGGTTGCTCACTGCAGGCATGATTTGTACCCTGCAGTAGTGAGGGCTTAAGAGAAGGTCTAAAACACTGCTGAGGAAGACATTTCTTTTTTTACCTGTATGGAAGTCTTTTCATTCCCCTTCCTATTTGTTTCGACATTTGAAGTATGTGAAAGTGTTGTCATTACAAGGTTCAAATGTTAGCTCTTTTTCTTCAGTTTCTCCAGTTAAGACAGGAAGGTAAAAATGATTCCCAGCATCTGTCCCACTGCAGCTGGAATACCACGGATTTAATTTCGTGTTTTAAAATCCTGCTTCTGTTGCTTTAATTAATACACTTGTACCTGGCTCATCTGTGGTTTTAGTTTTTTTCTTTATGGCAATGTATGATAATGTGAGGGAAAACTCTAATCTGACACCTGCTTTCTTCTCTTTATCATGATAAAAGAATTACTTGAATGAGGTCAGGAAAAAAAATTGCTCAAAGAGGGTGAGGTATAAAAAATTAACCAAATGAATCAGCCTGATTAAGATATTAACTTTGTATAATTTTACTTGCAGTAGAATAACAGGGCTTTCTTTCTGGAGCTCTGAGTAATGAGATTTGATTACATTTGACAGTTACTAGGAAAAGCATCCCATCAGCTTTGCTGTCCTGGGTAGACTGAGAGATACAGAATGCCAGTCTTAATTTTTACTGCATCTGTTTCTCCTTGTTATTTATTTATTTATTTGTGCTTGTATTTTGCTCTTTAACAAGTGAGGGGAAAAAAAACACTCAAAGGAAAAAACAAAGGTAGACACGGATATGGCTATTGTCCATTCTCCATCTTGTCCTTTCTCCAAGTCTAGCACCCAGGAGGAGGCTGTCCAAAATAAGCTGTCTCATATGTAAATGAGTCTCAACTTTTTTGCAGTTGTACTTTTTGAGAGGACATTGTGGGTGTGTGGGATCCTTTTCCCCACCCTTTCTGTCAGTAGTGAAATGAAAGGGCAAACTTCATCTGTTCTTTCCCATTTTTCAGCTCCACCAGATCACATGCTGGCTTTTTTCAGATTAGCTTACAAGATTTCATGCTGCCTGTGCACACGGCAACCCTTTCCTCTCTAAGAAAAGGAAATAAAATTAAAAGGGGGGATGGCATAGCATAGTGAATACTTCCTTCACTCAGACTGTTAGCTGAGACTCATGGGTGTGCCTTGTAGTAACCCTAACATAATGAACCCTTAGTGCTGTCAGTTGGAACATGGCCTTCTGAACAAACAGACTCATAAAGTTGGTGCATCCTGCTGGCACATAATGTATGAAATCGTTGTGTTGTGCTGCATCCACTCTTACTGCTGTCGTGCTTGGGTGTCTTCCTTTCTGTGAGTGGGGTAGTCTCAGCTGCTGATTATTTGGGGCTTTGATTGCTTTTGAACCCCTGCACAAAGTCCAGTTTGCAGCTGTACTGTGATGTGAATGTTTTCTCAGAAGTATTCTGGTGGCAGGCAATGGGACCAGTCAGATACCCTGTTCTCTCCACTGCTTTTCCTGGCTTGGTGCTTATGGCAGTCTCAGTCCCGGTAGTGTTTTCGTCTACTGAGTTGTCTCCAACTCGCACCACGTCCAACTCCCTCACAGTGCCTGGTAGGTGTGACTGTTGTCACACTGAGTACACTGAGATGGAAAGTGCTTCTGGGATGAGTGCTGCAGTAACCACAAAACCCATCTATGGCTGCTTTATGGAGAAGTCAGATACTGGCAACACGGTTTTTCTATACTGCTGCCTATGTTCTTTCTGTTGTTTTGGACATGACTAATACAGGGAAGATCATCTCTCCTTCAAGCCAATGCAGCTGAAAAGACAACACATAGACCTGATCTCCAGACTCAAGTTTTCACCCAGGCAGGATCCACTTTCCAGACCAATGCCAGTTCTTTAGGCTTCTGAAACTTCTTTGTGGCTTGAAATGCATATGAGAGTTGTGCAGTATCCTCACAACTCCCATGAAGGGAAAGCCCCTGGTGCTTGTAAGCTGCTCATGTTTTATGACTGATAAATTGGTTTCTCTTGATGTCTATTGCAAAACATATACACCAGTGTGGTTTGTCACCCTTTCAGTGGCCAATCCAATGAATCTGTAAGGTAGTCAAAGCCTCTTTCAGATGCTTGCAACATGGCAGGGCTCAAGCAGCTCGGCAGTGTGGTCTCCAGTGTTTGACACTACAGCCTCTGTCACTGAACCTATAGCACCATTCAGAGGCTAAGGTAAGCTTAAAATTGAATTTTAAATTTTAAATTCAAATGTGTGTGTCACAGCCAGAATCAGTCTTCTGAAACTGCAGTAAAAGAATTGTTCTTACTTCTGGCAAATTTTACTTTGTGTGCAAAGAGCTTCTTGGACATAGCAAACTAGGCAGAGGGGAGGAAGGGGCAGACTTCAGATAGGATTTTGCACTTTAGGTCCTCAGTGAAGTGAACATGGGTTTTCAGTGATCGGTTTTAAGCCTATGTGATACATTGAACAGCTTGACATAAAGGTTGAGTGAGAGAGGACCTGTATGAAATTGCAGGCTGTTCAGAATATTTCTGGACAGTAATATTGTCGTGAGAGAGAAGCAGACTTTTGGAGTGCAGCACTGGAGAGCAAGCCTATTCCCTCTGGGGATTATCTATGTCATCATAGACAGGAGTGTTCTCACATCCTGCTTTGAAACCAGGGACCAGATGCTGAGGGCCTCTGTGCTCCAGCTGAGCTCTCCTGAGCTGTCAAAGGGACCTCCAGAAGGAATTCTGGGGGGTTTCTACAAATATTGCACAGAAGACAGCCCTTTCTTCTCAGAAGACGTGCTGCAGTTTGGGTGCTTGTCATTGGTACATTTCAGTGGCAGCTGGGTTGGCTTGCAGTTGTGGGGAGAGGGCAGATAGAGCCTGCATATAATTTTTTTGCTGTTGTTTCAGACTTGTCTTTGCAGGTCTGTTAGTATGTATTTTACCACAGATTTTCAAGATTTGCAAGAGAAGTTGCAAAAAGTGTATTTTACTGTTCCTCTCTGCTTGACTTCAATATTTGAAAGAGTCTGGGGGGAGGCAGGACTGACAGACTAAGCTGTGTTGAGTAATTAAGTATATTTAAGTATAAACTGAATTTCATGATCCAGTCATAATATAAACAAGAGGAACACTTGTGAAGTCTTGAAGGAACAAAAGCAGCAGGTGCCAGAATCACAAGTGAAATGAGAGATAAATTTTTTACACAATATCAGAAATGTTGTTAAGCAGGCATTTTATTATTCCTGGTACTTACAAAATAAATGTAAATTGATAAAGAGTTCCTGCACATATCTCATTTCTCTCAGGCTTATTTTGGAGACTGGCAGCTAAGACAGAATTTGTTATGAACCTTGCTACTTAAAAGACATTTCCTGAAGCAAGACCTCTTTGGATATGAGGTTTCTCTCCATGGAACTTTGGATTCTTAATATTCCAGATTTCAACTCAATAAAGTCAATAGAGTGAGGACTGCACTCCAGCAGATGCTGTCTGTTCACCATCACTGTCCAGAACAATTGCATTTCCCTTTCAATGTGTGCCCAGAAATGTGCTCAAAGAGAACTCGCTCTGATTTCACCAAGAACAAAAGGGAGGCTGACCATTCCACTGTTCCCCTAATTGTTCTTTTGGCCTTTGTTTGAAGATGGGTGCAACATCTGCTTTTTGTCTAGTCACCTCTGATGATCTCCATGATGTTTCAAATATGAGAACTTCCCTACTGACATTGCCCAGAACCCTTGGATGCAACAGGTTTGGTCAAGTTTTGTGCAGTAATCTCCGACTCTGTCTTCGTTTGCCAGCAGTCATTCTTCCCTCTTTGAACCCTGTTTCTAACTACAGACATTCTAAGGAATTTTTTGTTGAAGAAGGCACTGAGTACCTCTGCCTTATCTACATCTGTTGTTGCTAAATGAGCTGCTGTAACAGTATTGTTCCACATTTTCCTTCAGCCTTTCGCTGTTAATGTAGCAGTAGAAACTCTTGTAAGAATCATAAAATTTTAGAACGGTTTGAGTTGGACAGGACCTTTAAATATCCCCTAGTCCAACCTCCTGCCATGGGAGGTAAATCTTCCACTAAAGCAGATCACCCAAAATCCCATCAACTTTGTTATCCTTATAATACCTTTAGTTCTTACCTGCTTTCCTGACATCATTCCTGCATGGCAGGCAGTGTTTTTGAATTCTTCTTTTGTAGTCTTGTCATGCTTTCATATCTCTTACACTGCCTTTTTGCAGTAGAGTTCCACCATTAGTCCTTCGTTGGCTCCTGGTATGTCTCCTTGACTTCATGAGTATTGGAATGGACTATTCTTGAGATAAGGAAATGTCTGCAAAGATCTACCAGCTTTTTTGTGACACTCTACCCTTTGTAGCTACTTCCAGTGGGGTATGAACCTGCCACTCTCCAAGTTAGTTCTACTGAAATCAGTGGTCTGTACCCTGCAATGGTACTTCCTCACTGCCTGAGAACTTTGAAATATTTTTTTTGTTGTGGTCACTACTACTACAGCTGTCAGTGATTTTTATGTCCTTACTCAGCGCATCTCTGCTCTTGAATAGCCAGTCCAACCATGCCCCACTTCTAGTTAGCCTATATAGTACCAAGAAGCTCTTCAAATCTCCAGTGTGTCCTACCTGTTTTGTTACCTCTTCTGTGGATGTCAAAGGGATAAAAATCCTTCATAAGAGCCAGTGCTGTGATTGAGAGCAATTCTCTGTTTAACCAATGCTTCTTCTTGGGAAATCAACAAGAAGGATACTCCTGATAAAATGACTTGTTTACTGCCCTGATTCAGACTCAGAGTATCTCACCCAGCTCTTATCCTCTGGAAGAGCTCCCTATGTCCAAAATGCTGTTTTGTATAAAAGCCCATATCTCTTTAACAGCATCTGTCTGCCCATCACAGCACTCAGTGCTTCAAGCTTCACTCAGTTGTTCCATTCACATCATGTTGTGTATCAGTGTAGGGTTCTTTTTCCTCCTGACTGTTCTCAGGCTGTGTTTGTGCAGGCATATTTGAGGCAGGTGTTCCTTCAGTTTGTAACAACGATCTTGAGGTGCCTCTCATTCCTGCCATTGAGTCCTTTGCTACCACAGTCCCCCAGTTCTTATCTTAATTCTCCCTTTGCTTTTGGAGATGTTGTGAAGCTACAAAGTAATTTAACTGATGTATTGCCTTTACAGATGCTACTGTGCATCAGAACAATTGTAGGAAGTGTATAACAGTGTGGCACTATTCATGCTCACCACTGCATCCAATGATGCCCAGATCTTCAGGCTGCTGGCCTACCTATTGCCTGAATTTAACACTGCCTTCAGTTTCCTGGATCTGCTAGCCACATTTGAGACAACTAGCTGCATGTTCGTAACACTTCTGTGTTCTTTTGGAGAGCTGGTGATGTTCTCTGTGCAAGCTGAATGGTGCTGTGTTCCATGTGCATTCCAGCACAGATTGCCATGATTGGGAAGCGTTTGACTTCTGCACACTTGTAACAGTGAGTTTGAGAGGCCTGGAAAAGTTTACAGTGGGGTCCCCCAGGAAAACTGCTTTAACTTTGGTTTTGCTTGAATTCTGTGACCAGCTTACACCAACACTTTTTTGCCCATGTCTGTTTCTAGTGCTGTTGTTTTCTGCCACCTTTGCCTAAAAATAGTGGCTGGAGTGTCTGTGTAACATCTGACATGATATCCCACTCATGGAGTCAGTGGGTTATTGCAGGGAACACCTTGTTCTGAAATTCTCCTTGTGGCTCACCTTGCTTTTGGTCATTCTGTAGATGAGCTCTGTGTTGTGGTGCTACCTTCTGGTGATGGGACCATGCCTTATTCTTGACCAATAGACTGTGTACACCCTTTATGCCAAATCCCTGTCCAAAAATGGTAAATGCCTTGCATTCCACTGTGCCCTAGAATGGGATCTTTGTGCAGTACCATCCTGGTGTGGCTGCGTATTCAGGTTTGTTCTCTGCATAAGGGAACAGTACAGCAATCAAAGAAGACTCAGAGTGGTGTGATGCTTATTTAATGGAAACAGACATTTTTCAAAAAATAAGGATCCTTTTCAGCTTTTTGTTACAGCAAGGATTGCTATTTGCAAATGTTGATCTAAAAAGTCTACAACCAGGTCAGACAGTAAAAACAGAGGTGGCAGAGGTGGAACCAAATGCCTTACTTTGATTCTGTTAAAAAGCTGCCTGAGAACCTTCCTCCAGCAGAGAGGACTCTGGCTTTTCTTCCTGCTCTGCTGCTGTTCGTGCCACATTTCCAACAGGTTAAGCAACTGATTTGCAGAACTGATTGCCAGAAGCTGGCAGAATCTTTTGTGGGAAAAGTTTTCTCTTGGGAAAGTGAGAAGGTTTCCTGTGATGTGTGTTTTTTGTTGATAAGTTTTGTCGGTTTTTGTTTTTGTTTTTGTTTTCAATTCTACAAGAAATGGAGGAGAAGAAAATATTTGGTTCCTGAACTCAAATCTTAAGACAGAATCAACGGTTTCAAGAAACCTGTTAACAGCTATTTTTTAGCCATTACTAGTACTGTAGTAAAAGTAATTGCTGCACTCTCCCACTATAATCTCTCTCATGGCAGAGCTTAGTGCTTTGTGGTAAAAACAGAATGCAGGCAATGAATCTTGGCATTCCTGGCCAGAGCCCAGGGAAATGCAGCTGCCATTTGTTTTTTTGTTTGGGTTTTATTTTAATTTTAAAGCATCATTATATTTTGATTTGCAGGAGCCCAAGTATTAGAGGTTTAATGGTTTTGACCAGTGTTTTTGGTTCCTACAGCTATTTTGTTTATATAATAATTTCTGGGTCATTAAATCAATAATATAATCTAATTCATTTCCATTATATGTACACAATCTTAAAATCTTACTTGACTGTTTACTGTCAGTTATCTAAGCAAAGAGGACTTTTCCAGGATTTGTTTTATGCCCATTTTAATGCATTTTGATGCCTCCCTGAATGCATAAAACTGTAGAAACAGATATGGGCAAGCACACACTTTATCCAAGATGGTGAAGGAAGAGCTGTGGCTACAGCAACTTGTTTTTACCTGTGTACACATGCAAGCAATTTCGATAAAGCTAATGGCACAGTGTTTGCAGCCGTCCTGGGCTGGGCCTCCTGCCATGCGAGCATGTGCATGCCTCTGGTTGTTCTTCATTCTCTTCAGCTCTTGCTGCAGATGCCTTGAAATGATCTCAGTGATCTGGGCAGGGGATAAAAAGGAAATCTCTACCTGTGAATTATTTGGCAACAGGGTGTTTTTGAGAGGAGCCTCTTCAGTAGGTTTTTACCATACAGCTGTAGGTAGCTCTGTGTTCAGTTCTGATTTTCCTTGCTAGCTCATGCAGTTTTAATAAATGGTGAATAGTGCTTGTACTTTAAGTAGGGCTTAGAGTCAAGGAACACAATCAGGAATAGTTGTATTTGGACAATCAATCAACAAGATTTTATTTTGCATGACAAAGGCCTGCTGGTGTGTATTTTCTGGTGTAACTGTGAAACCAGGTCCCCAGTGCCTTAGATGGGCAAGAACACATTTTTCCAATAAAAACTGTTTCAGTCTAATGTCTAAAAAAACTCCCTCTACCCTAAGTCTTCTTTTAAAACATACCATATACATCGGTGTTGGTGGTTTTTTTTTTTTTTTTTTTTTTAAGTTTATGCTCATGTGTTTTGTCCTGTCCTTTTAAAGTTGATGGTGAAATAATAATCTCAAAATTGTAATTTATGCCAAGCTACACATTGTGTTCAGGCAGCTCCCAAGTAGGACAGACTTTCAAAAAGATGGGAGATGAAATAAAAACACAAATAAAAATTGAAATAAAAATTGAGCTGCCTAACATGTGATAAACATCACCTTGTGTGCATTTTGGTTTTGTTGCAGTGCTAAGCACAGCAGTACTAGGAAATGTTTAAAGGCAGATTCATGCTATGAGCATTTCATCAATGAAGGATTTCAGCTTTGCTGCTATTTGGCTGTCTTTCACTTCAGTTTTTCCAAGGAACCATGATAATGCAGTGACAAAATGGTATTCATTATATCAAGGGGGATTTATGTTAGTAAATTCCTTTTGGTTATAAACAAAATCAAAATGGATTTAATCCTTAGGTCAGAGACTAAAGTTTTCCCTATACTGATCATAGTTTTGATGCATGCAAAACAAATAATAGGTTAAGTTATTCTTTTCATTCTTGTATTGTGCCACTGTATAGTAGGTTAGAAAAGAGCAGGAATGTTCTTTTTCCCATACCAGAGAATGTAGCTGTAGTTTGCTTAGAGTTGTATATGAGACAGTCTCCTTTACAGCCATGCTTGGTAGTTTTAGGCCAGCTTTTTGGGTGATGTCCCTGCTGAGCATGGAGCTGAGCAGTGCCAGGAGGACCACTGACACTAAGAGAGACATTTGTGCTGCTGCCTCAGGAGTCAGTACGTACGTCTGTTGCAGGCCAACAGAGGAAGCAGTGGCATGGTCCCAGGACTTTGTGCGTGAGTTGCTGGTCATATGTGTTTCTGGTCACTGCCTGTATCTCAGCCTAAGAGCTGTAGGAGATGCAGAGCAAGGCCCAGCAAGTGTCCTGTGCGTGGTCCTGCACAGCTGCATAGGATGGGCCTCTGCAAGGGAGCTCAGAGAGAGAGCACCTTCAAATTAAACATCTGAGCCACTGAATCATTTACATTCATTTTAAGTGGACTGTTCTAGCAATCAGCCTGTGGCCGCATAGAGCTCTGATAACTGCTCAGTTGAAATGTTGGCTGTTACTTGTTGCACATCTAGTCCAACCCCAGTAACAAATTAGCAACTAGTTCTGCATTTCCAAGAAGCAATCCAGTTACATTTTACAGCTTCATAATTTATAGATAAATGCTTCCCCTTGTGCCTGTGGATGAGGGCACGCTTTAGTTGCGTAACACGCATTTTCAAACGTGCCAGAAGATACCATGCACGTATCTGGCACTCTGACACACCTGCTCCTACAGTGGTATTTGTGTGACTGCCCCTGGACCACAGCCCTGGCTACAGGCAGAGTTTCAGTTAAATAGAGCTGGACCAGCATGTTAGGACACACCAGCTAATGGAGGAACACATTGGTCAGTAATGGAAGTGCACAGAGTCAGGGGATGCTTTGTACATACTTCTAGCAGCTGAAAAGCAATAAACGCCAATGTGTGCAAGCTTTATTTTCTGCTTTCAAGAGAAAAAAAAAAAAAAAAAAAAAAA
>NW_024884767.1:20131165-20170230 GCF_019232065.1 Centrocercus urophasianus
CGCAGGTACTGGCGGGGAGCGGCGGTTGGCCGTGCTCGGGTCGTGGGCCGTGCCGGTTCGGCGGGCGAGGGCCGGTTGGCCGCGGCCGCACTTGGGTCGGGTCGGGACGAAGCGACGGAGGCTCCTGTGTGCCTGCGGGACGCCGCACTGTCACGAGCCGAGAAGGGACGGCTGTCCGGGAAGAGACCGCTGCACAGGCGTGCTGCTTGGGGCTCTGCCTTCCGGATTTTCTGTTCGTACCGAGTCCTTTTTCCCATTCGTGGACCAGGTAGATGTTTGTTGCTTCCTTAAGAAGTGTGTTTTGAAACTAGTTGTGCGTTGAGGTATTTTCTGGAGGCGTTGGCTTTCAATTGCGACTCTTTGTAGTCACGTACTTACTACTTATGCATTCATTGACATGAAGCCTTACGAAAGTGGCTGTGGGAGCACACACTCTTCTTGGTGTGTTGTTTGACCATTTGGTGAGGCACCCAGAGTGCTAAGGCAGCCCTGGTCACCAGGAGCCCACCTTGTCCTGGCATTACTGCCTGACCTGCAGCACTGCTTAGATGCTTGTTCCTAATCACCCATCTGCTAAAACAACAGGTCTGCTTCCAGTTGCTAAATAATGGCATTTACCCTCATCTCAGGGACTTTGCTGTTTGCTGGCCCAGCAGATCCCATTGTTTCTTGAAATATATATACACCTTTATTTTTTCCCTCTCTTTAGCAAGGTGTTGTAGCTTGGGCATTGGAGACTTGCTGTCCTGAAATGGAGGAAGCTCCATTTGGCTGGGCAGTTAGAAAAGAGGGTGCACAGTCAGAGAATTGAGTGTGAGACAGTGTGGGTGAGGTAATATGCTCGCTGTAGTGAGAAGATGGTAATGTTATCTTCCGCAATCACCAAACCCATGGAAAAGAAAATATGCATGTATAGTATTACATATGAAGGTTTCCCTGAGCTTGTTACCAGCAAACAGAACATGCAAAGAACAGTAATTGCAAGAAAAGTAGTGTATGTATTGGAGGGGTTCATAAGTTAAGGATCTCAAGATTTTCTTATTTGAACCTTAGCTAAAGCCTATCTATATATTTTTTTTTCAATATGATTTACTCTGAGTATAGGAGATAATGTGATTTAAAGTGACATTGTTTCCCAAGTCAAATTACTCTTTTGCTCTTCAAAGAAAGTCTAAGAAATTATTTCTGTACTCAAGAGTAGCACGACTTTTGCAGTTACGAAGACAAGTGAGTTCTTCAGGACTACTACTGAAAAGCAAGTTGAAACTTAAACTATAGTCTCGTTGCTTTTCAGAACAGCCTTGATAACAGTGTGGGCTAAACTGCTCGTGAACTGCATGGGAATTTGTATGGAGTAAGTTTTAGATTCCTAAAGGATTTGTCGTTTAATCTTTCTGAAGAGGTCTTCCTCTTTCCCAGGAGAAATCTGAAAGGTAGGAGTAAGAATATAGATGGAGTATGAAATTCATTTCTTCCTGTTTCAAGTTGAGGCACTGATACTTGAAACATCCGGTGAGGTGGAGGCTTGACTTGGAATTGATCTTCTTTTACTGAGCTCTTGTGAAAGATCATGAAAACTTCCTTTGCTTTTTGGTGCCCTCTACTGATTTCCGTTTGTCAAAATGTCTAAAGCCAAGTCATTTTTCTTCAACAGCAGTAAAATTCTAACAGCAGCTATTTAAAAATGGTGGGAGAGAAGAAGAATGTTGCACCTTAATGATGCCTTCTGCTGATTGCTGTCCAACCAGTTTGCCTGGATTGCATTGGAACTATTCCTCACTTGATAGAAAAATAGTTACACAGAACTGCTTCACCAGAGTTATTCTGTTGGCTTTTCATCTTTAGAAGGGCTGGTGATACTCACCTTCTCTTCTCAGGAAAATGAGAAGCTTTTCAGCATTTCTGTCCTGAGAGCTTTTTACCTCTTAGATCATTTGCAGTAGTACTGTCTTTTGCATTTATCATAACAACTTTATAACTGAAAATAAATTAAAAAATAAGGAAACCAACAGAACTGTGCTTCACGTAGGCACTATGACAATTATGTATTTTGTTTGCTGATTGTCTGAAGAGCCTTTTCATCTTCAGAGTCTTATCCCTGAAATCTCCTGACATCTCTGGCCTAGGCAGACTTGACAGTAGCCCAAACTCAGCCGTGTCCTCCCTCCAGAGCCTTGTGTCTGTCACCTCAGCTCAGTTCATTTTTGTAGGACTTGTTTTTTCTTTCATGTTGTGATAAGTCATTGTATGAGCTGGGGTGAGAGCATTCGTAGTGCACCTTCTGATATTGCTGAGCAGATGCTCTGCCTGGCGGTCTTCATCAGTGCTTTAGGAAATGGTCTTTCCAGAAGAATGAAGAAAGATGAAGGTTTTCTTCCTTACTCAAGTTATTTCCTTTCAGTCCTGCTAAGAACTCTTCTGTTTCTAGGATTTGAAATATAAAATAATTCTTTCCTAAATCCAGAGAAAGAAGACAAGAAAGAGTTTTCTTGTGAGCTCGTTCTTTCTTTTTCCTATGCCCTTTGCTGTAACCATGGAAATAGCGATTGTCATGCTTAGTGTTTCTTGGTCGCTACTGAAATTTTCATCTCATGTTCTAGTTACATAATAACTTTCTCAACTTTTGACAGACCTTTTTGAAGAGCAGAGCCGAATTATGTACCATTTTAAAAAATCTGGGTGTGCCAGGGTTAAGTGGTGTAAACCAGACACATGCTCACAAGGATACTTTTGTATAGTAACTTTTGGACCTCTGCTCTGAAGTATTATTTGATTTGCTTTTTCCTGCTTTCACAGGACAATGCTACTGAAAGCCTTGTGCATAACATTATCATTTCCCACTTTACTTTGTGCTGCCTCAGATTCACAGAATGACTGAGGCTGGAAGGTGCCTGTGGAGGCTCTCTGGGCCAACCCCTTCGGAGCTACCCAGAGCAGGTTGCTCAGGATCATATCCACGTGGACTGAAAATCTCAGAGAAAGGGACTTCATAGCCTCTCTGGGTAACATGTGCCAGTGCTCTGTCACCTGCACAGCAAAGGTCTTCCAGCTGTTAAGAGGGAACTTCCTGTGTGCCAGTTTATGTCCATTGTTTTTTGTCTTGGCACTGGACACCACTGAAAAGAGCCTTCTTTGCATTCTACCTTCATATGTTTGTACATGTTGATGAGAGTTCCCTGAGCCTTCTCCTCTACAGGCCAAACAGTCCTAGCTCTCTCAGCCTCTCCTTGTAGGGGGGATGCTCCTGTCCCTTATCTAAGTGACGTTTCGGAAACAGCATAACATGTACACTCTCTCTTAAGACTTCTGAACCTTAAGAGCTGTCTGACTGGGCTTCCTTTCAGCCATCTGATTTGTTTGAGCCAGCTCTCAGGCTTGGGGAAAGTCTGTTCTTCTTTTCCAAGTTTTCATTAGGCCAAATTCACATTACAGTAACGTTTCTTCATCAGGAAATTGTCTCGTGTGTATTCTGCTAGCCACGCATTCAAGTTGTCTGTAGGTCACAAATCTAAAACTGAATTTGGGCTAGAAAAAAAATTGTGACATTTAAAATAATTACTGGTAAGGAAACTTGTCACTGGAGTCTAATCAGGATTTAAGTCTTCTTGTGATGCATTATTTGGAACAGTTGTCTTGAATGTTGGTGATCTAAGGTTTTAATTTGGTGTCTGAGGATGCAAAGTGTGGACGTCACTATTCAAATGTTTATTTTCTCACTGCATGCACACTTTACATGCACTTCACTGCCGTGTTCCCAACCAGCAAACATAATTGGTTTGTTAGTTCCTTCCTGTGGTGTCATGGTGCCTGATCCAGGTATTTTATTATTCATGAGAACAGGTAAGGTGTTGATATGGAAGGTGGTGGGTTGAAGCAGAAGTTCTACATCCTGCTTAACTCTGCAGGGGCTGTGCAAAAAGTGTTTTGACATCTAACTGTTCTAGCACACAGTTTTCAGCCACCCCCTCCTCCCCCATGAAAAAAAAAGCAACAAAACAGAGCTCTGCTAACCAGCACAACCAAGCCACCAAAATTCATTGGGCAAACTCGGTTATGCTGGCTCAAGATACTTATTGATGGTGCTTATTCTGCCAACTAATATTTGTCTAGAGAGCTTTTGCCTCTAAAAATGTGTCATCTCAGTGTGACTCTGCTGGCAAATCTGTATGTAGACAGACCTTTCGTGATGCAGCCCTGTGTCCAACTGGATTTTTTACTTTGTCTTGGAAAAAAAAAAGCACCAATTTGGCTTGGAATTAATTTTGTTTTTTTTATTTTTTTTTTTTTTTTTTTTTTTTCCAATTCTTAGAACATTATTCTTAAATTTATTTCATATACTTGTTTTTTTTTTGTAGTACTTCCTTTCTAGATTTATTAAGGTCTAGAATATTGAGGGTATATTTAGAGGAAATCTCAGTCTTTATGTATAAAGCCCATGAGCTTTTTTGTTTGTTGTCTTAAAAGTTGATACGATCACTTTTTTCTCCCAGTACTTTTTCGCACACTTAATTTCAGATATTCTTGTTTAGGGCAAAGAGTGAGGAGGTGTTGGTTTGTCCCTTTTTCATCAACAGTCTTTATCTCATTCTTCCTCAGCTGTAGTGTCTGACATCCTTACAGTTTCTCTGTGTACAGTTAATGGAAGTTTGGTTTATGTATGTGGAAGGAGAGAGTGCATATTCCTGTGAGTGTGTCTGGTCAAGGAGCATTTCAGTGTCAAGAGGAAATACTAAGAAAAGCAGGAAACTGTAAGGGGAATCTCCAGGATGCCAAACCTGGCCAACAAATGGGAAGGGGAATGGTAATGAAACTAAAACTGGTCCATCAGTAATAGAGAAAAGTATGTGGGAATGCTTATTGCAGTGAGATTATGTGATCAAGTACTTTATCAAATGGCATGATAAGGAAGAGCAGGAAGCAACAAACGAAACTGTACACAGAGATTCAAATCTGCCAGCCTATTATCTATTATAAGAGGGACTAGAGAAGGTCTAAAACCAGCCCCGGTGAACCACACTGACTGTGAAGAAACTGCAGGCAGATAAGGACTTTGCAGCTGATAGGGATGCAAACCCGAGGCCCTGGCTGGAGGACCTGTGGAGCTGTGCACTGGGTAGGGTAACGGGGTGGGCAGAAGAAGGGTACAAAGGAGTCAGTCTTGTGCATCCACAGCTGGTCGGTTTGCTCATCCGTATGAGCCCTGCTGTGGGCACCCCGGCCTGTCCTGTCTTCTCATGCAACCTTTCTTAATGAGCCCTCTGTGTGACCTCACCCTTATCTCGTGTGTGTGTGCATGTGCTGCATGGACGGGATGCGTGTGGAGCCCAGCAGTCCTGTGTGGCTGGTGTCCAGTGCCCTGGGGTCTCTGCACCAGCCCCAGCGCTGTGACCTCTGGCCCCGGGGCGTACCCAGTTCCACCATGGAGCCAGGGAGGTGAGTGACCAGATGGTTTGTTGTGCATCACCTTCCCTGTGTGTGCACAGTGTGGGGCTTTTTTGCCTAGGTAATTGTTTTAATTTAGATAACTTCTATTTTGCTGCACAGGTATCTGTTTTAAATATATTTAAAAAGTGGAATTCTTGAGTTACAGCTTTTTGAGTATATTGAATTCCAGTTACAAAAAGGCATGAAAATAATTTAGAAAAGAATCTGTAGGCAAATATATTTTGCTAGACGTTGTCCAAATTAAAACTGATCACTTAGAGGTCACTTATTTGCAAACAGAGATTTTATATATATATGTATTTTTAAGGTTCAATACTACTGCTTAGCTACTGCAATTGTGAAGGCATCTTAGAAGCATACATGGAAAGTGGTGAATGCTTGTTCTTTGTATGAACATTAGTCTCACCTACCAGAGGCATCTGAAAGATTCAGAAGACAAGTTTGATTCCTATTTTGGTGTTTGGAATCAGAAGTTTGGTGTAGATTTTTAGGCAGACTTGCAACTTGAAGATAGAAGTATGAGAACTTGGTGTAAAACGCTGTTTGGGAATGCAAGTGAAAGGAACAACCGACTCTGTTCTTCTGTTTAAGGACCTCCTCCTTTTATTTACACAAATGAAAACTGTAGTTTAAGATGCTTTGCATCTTTGGGGAAAGAGTTGTACTTTATTGGCCATAATTATCTCATATTAGTTCATTTCCTACAGTCCATATTGCTTGTCTTCTCGTATACTTTGAAGTCCAACATTGCTATTTATGTAGTCCCCAGGTTTGATATTAATATAGTTGCCTGGAATTATTTTTTTTTTTTTTTTTGAGACTCCTATTACAGTGTTTTATCTGTGTTACTTGAGGTCAACGGTAGAATGCAGCATGGCAGTTCTTGTATTGCTTTTATTTTTCATGTGTTCAGACGGGGTTCTGGAGTGGAAAATTCTTGGTCATTTGTTAACAGCATGGGAGATTATAATTCTGATGGAAGAGAAGGTTGAAGCTTAGGAAGAGACTTTTATTGCCTTTGCTTCTGGATTCTGGGACATCTGTGGGATTTTTTTGACAAGAATGGCATCTGTCTCTATTTAAATAGAGTCAATAGCATGGTTGCACAGTGGAAAAGAGGTAGTTGTATTCAGAAGCAGCTGGGAGATCATTACTTGGAAGCAAATGGCTTTCGTATCACTAACATTGAAAACTAGGTTTTATGTAGTTCTGGATGAGTTTATTGAAAGACATAGACAGGTTGGTGATTTTTTTTTAGGGCTTTTTTTTTTTTTTTTTTTTTTTTTTTTTTTTTTTTTTAGATCATGTATCAGTATTCCCCAATGAAAATGTATACTAATAAGTAGAAAAATGTGCACCTGCTTGCTAAGCTAGCAGAACTAAAATGGGCTGCAGGACAAAGCAAATATCTGATTAACCATTACAGCATTGCATTCACCAAAAAGATGGAGGCAACAACAGCACAAGCATGAAGGCTGGGCTTATGTATTTTCATGCTACTGTAACCCTTAAATGTAGGGGCAAGGTGTACCTTATATTCCTCATATTACACTCTTTCCTGATAATTTGGATTTGATAGACATTAGAATATTTGATGTATTCATGTTTCTGAAATATAATTTGGTTATTCTTCAGGGATAAGGGAGCTATCACAAATTTTTGTTAGAATAGTAATGAATAGATGACGACTTGCAGTTGATTAACTTGAAGGTGTTTCAGTGCAGTCTGCAGTGAAGTGCTTCCTTCTAGCTGCACAGTAATCTTGAAACACAGTTGTAATTTACTCACCTGGAGATGCTTTGTTTGTTTCTCACTGGCACAGAGTGAAGACGGTCCCAGCCCCAAGCGACAACGCCTTTCCCATTCAGTCTTCGACTACACGGCGGCATCACCAGCCTCGTCACCACCAATGCGACCATGGGATATGACATCAAATAGGCAGCCTCCTTTGGCTCGGCCCAACCAACACCACTTCTCAGGGGAACGATGCAACACACCTGCACGAAACAGAAGGAGGTAAACAGGCTGTACAGACAGATAAACGCTTTTGATTCTTCATCTCAGCTCAAGAGAGGTGCTTAATACCATCAGTATTTCTGAGTAGATCACATGGTAAATACTTTTGTTTCATTTGAGCTATAAATTGTTCTGAGCTGCAGTTTTATGCTGCTGGCTCGTGTCGAGATTTTTTTGTCCACCAATATCCAGCAACACCTGAGCATTCTCTGCAAACCTGCTCTCAGTCTGCTCATCATCCAGTCTGTGTTCGTGTTTTGGATTGCCCCAAGCTTGGGCCTGCTGGGCATTTTAAAAAAATTTCTTGAAACTTCTTATTGGCTTGTGGACTTGTGGCATTTATATAATCTCTAATCTTTTTAATGTGTTTTCAGTCCTCCTGTTCGACGTCAGAGAACTAGGAGAGATCGTCTGTCTCGACATAATTCCATTAGTCTAGATGAAAACTATCACCATCTCTCCTATGGACAGCAGCAAGCAATAGAAGAGCCCCGAGCTTTTCGCCCACCGAATGTATCTCCTCGTATATTACGCCCAGCTGTTCACCCACCACAGCAGAATGCAGTGATGGTTGACATTCATGACCAGGTAAGAGGATTGGAGCTCAAACAGTGGGATGTTGAAGATGTCTTTTTTTTTTTTCCCCCAAATGTTCAAGTTACCCCTCGTTTCCAGGTTAGTTGGCAGTGGAAGTCGCGTAACACTAAATTCTGTTAGACAGAGGGAGCTGTTTTTGGTGTATGAAGCAGAGTAGGCAGTGGGGACAAAAAATATCTGGTCCTAGTAAAGAAGGTTGAAAGATAACAACTTTCCTATGCACATATTTCCATAGTGCTGTATGCCTCTGGCCCAGGTCTTTCAAATACAGTTCTTTTGCTTCTGAGGTTAATTAACTTCTCTAAGATGTGATACAGTAAATTTCTATTTCATATGAAGTACCTCTTCCTAGCATTGGTTATCTGTAAGTTATTAAAATATATTGTTCAGAAGTAGAATTCATAATGCCAGTAATTGGTTGCTTACAAAACAGCCAGTTTTGACAGTTGTGATAGTATTGTTGCGTAACCAGATAAGCCATCCAAACCTAATCAGCTCCTCCTTAAAGCATACGGAAAAAACAGAGAGATCTGCAGTTGGTCCAGAAAGCAAATAATTTCTGAGCAGGAGACGGGAATAGGCACAGAGTTTATAGCTGAGGACCTGTAAAAGAAGTTGTTGTCTTTGGTTGTTCAGATCAACAGGCTGCAGCAGATGTGCTTTGGATTCTACGTAATAATGAACTGCTTGTCTGGATGTGCATTTCTCAAACTGCACGTACACAGAATTAAACTTTTAGCAACCCTACTTAAAACATACTTGTATTCTATGCAGCAGCATACAACTGGGGAATTGTATTATGTATGCAGAACCACAGAGGGCAAGTGCAGGGGTAGGAAGCTAACCACCGTGCTAACCATCTCACAACCTTACATTCTGGTGAACAACTTTACTGCTGCAATATCTTAAAAAATCAAAACATGCTCTTGCTTTGTGTTGCAAGATTACATCATGACAAGCCTGGATAAGCAGTTCTTCCATTTGGCTGCCTGTATCTTCCAAGCAACATCTGTGATCAGACTCATTGAGGTCCTCCATTGGTGATATTTAATACTTCAGAGACAGAACCATTTTAAGAGGTTATTTTTAATTCTTATTTTGAGCATTTCTAAGTCACAGCCAGCATTACACTGTTTGCCTAACTCTTCTACCAGAGCTAGAACCATGTCAGCCTCTCTCCTGATGATGCACCATGATGCACAGGTTTAGCCTTTAGGTTCCATTCAGTGATCCATGTTCCTATTCTGACCTGTGTTTCTGACTACACAATGCCAGTTCAGTAAATCAGCAGTCTTTAATTTAGTTATTCTCACCTCTTAATGAGCTGTTTGAATGGTTTCAACTTTAGCAGAACAAGAATGAAGAATGAGCTTCCCTGAAATAATTACTGTTTGTAAATCTGTGCTTCCTGACAATAAGGCTTTTCAATTTTGTCAAAGAATCAGAGATTCCTTATTCAGTATTCAAAAAAAAAAAAAAAAAAAAAAGACTTCAAAATTTATCCTTTTAAAAAGAGATCCCTCTTTGCCCTGCCCAGAAAATACTCATCAATAAGTAGTATATTGAGAAGAATATTTGAAAGAACAGGAATTACAGGCATGTGCCTCTTTTTAAGCACTCATTATGACTGTGTTTTTTCCAGTATGTGGGTAAAAGCTTTTTAATTTACTCAGCATGCTGTACAATGCTGTTAAGAGTTTACAATAAGTTCTTACTACTGATTTTCCTTTTGCTACAGATCCATCAGGGAACAGTTCCTGTCTCCTACACAGTGACAACAATGGCTCCACATGGGATACCACTTTGCACAGGCCAGCACATCCCAGCCTGCAGCACACAGCAGGTCCCGGGGTGTTCAGTGGTTTTCAGTGGGCAGCACCTTCCAGTTTGCAGTGTGCCTCCTCCAGTAAGTGAGCTCTATAGTTAATCCAGCTTCAATTTTAGACAGAGGAATAGCAGGTACCATGAAGCTTTACTGTTTATGTGCTTTAATTGAAATGAAAAATGCCCTTCTTTTTTTCTTCCCCTGAGGTGAATTGCAGTGGCATGTTAATATGGACCTTAGAACTGGTGGGCAAACGTATGTTGCTTATCTAATATTTGTATAGTGTGTGGCTGTTTATAGTATGAAGTCCTGATGGCTTTTAATTCAAACTGCAGTTTGGTTTATGATTTAATGTCAACACATGAGCTTTTTGCTTACTTTCATGTATTTAGAAGAATGATTCTATGGTTTTTACTACTCAGTTTACCAAGAAAATATTACAGATAGCTTGTTTATGGATTGGTTATACACAAAGAAGTTTGGATAGTCTGAAACAGCTTTTCTTCTGAAAAGAAGAAAAAGATCAGTAAAAGCTGAAAGGCTGAGCTGAAAATACTCTTGACAAAATTATTCTTTAATAATGATGTTTCTCTTAGCCTTTCTGGGAGTGAAATGAAGTGCCTTGATGGACTCACTTTTCTCACCTTTAAAATTGAAAGAATGTTGGTTGTTGTCTTAGAAAAGTTCATGTATCAACTCAGAGAGGCATGATTCCAGAGATTCTAGTTCGTAGCATTTCCATGCTATGCTATTCTGTAGAAAGTTCCCCACTGAGTCCAAACAGGTACTAGCGCTGAAGAAGTAGAGGAGATCCCCCCAAGAACTTTCAACTGTATGAAGGAAAGTTGTGGAACCTGCTGAAAGAATTGCAGGGTTTTTTTTGTTTTGTTTTACTATTTTCCAATATAAATCTGTAATATCGGACATACCAGCTTCATGTACTTGGTACATACATGTATAATGTTGCTGTATACATTGGACTCTTCCAGCTGTGCATTTGCCAGCAGTATGTCACCTATATTTTCTTCTATTGCATGTTCTGTGACCAGAGGACATAAATAAGACTGTGGCACCGAAAAAAAAACCTTTGTTGTGATCATCTGTTTCTTTATTTAAGCTGCCTGTTGAAGATTAAGGGTAGTGTGTGTTTAGGTTGTCCAGAAGCCATTTATCCTCCTGCAGCAAGACCTCAGGCATACTGTTTGCCAGTCTGAAATATGTGTACATTACTTCCCTTTACGTTTCAAACTGTTGAAAATCTGTTACATGAGTTTCTATTCCTGAGATAAAGAGGGCTTTTTCCTTCTACTTGTAGTGTGTTTAGTGTAGAGGAAAACTATCTCAGAGTGAGTACTCAACAATTGAAACAACAGCTGGATATCAAAATCAGCAAAGCAAGAAAGCAACATGACTAGAGTCAGGTTCTTCCTTCTCATTCATGAAATTGTGGAAGGCAGTGGTAGTCATTTTTTTTCTTAAGACAGAAAAAAATCCAGTTCTGCAGCTTCTTTTGTACAGAGTGACCCATTTCATTAAGTCTTTTGGTGTTGGGAAAGCCAAAATCGGGCACAGGTCTTAAGACGGAGTAGGCATCAAACAGGGACAGAATCCCCTACCTTGGCCCATTACCTGTACTTTTAGTAATGCAGCCCACTATGCAATAAGTTGTCTTGACTGCAAGAATATGCTACTGTCCTTGTTGTACTCCTGTTTGATTTGCCCACTAGGATCAGATTTTTTTCCCTGTAAGTCCACTCCAAAGCCAGTCACAAAATCTTACTCCATCAGATTCTTCTGTTCCAGTTCCAGATTTCGTATTTGGCCATGATACTGCTCTTGTCATACAATTTCTCTGTCCTATAGGAGTACATCTGAAAGGCAGCCCTGCCCTCTAGGACATTTCCTTACCCAACTTCACTTGCGAACTTCCCAGTATCATTTTGTCACTTTAACAAAATTTGTCTCATTTATCGTGTATGTAACTATAAAATAATCTAATGTCATTTATGAAATACAGTCATTGATTCTAAAACCTGTAGAATCATATGTTCAAACAACGGAAGTTTTCCAGAAACTTGAATGAATAAACAATAGGTTTCATTTATTTCCTCTTAAAAGATCATGCAACCTCATTGGCTCTGACTTAGCACAGATTCTTCCTAGCATATTAACTGCAAGTAGCTACAGTGTCTTCACTGTATGAAATCTTGGAGTCAAACATATTTTAAGCTGTTCCCCAGACCGATTTCCTATTCTATAGGGGTGTGGTGTTGCACCTGTGAATTTAGCTTCAGAGAACAGTTTTGACTTTAGTAAAATACAGTAACAATTTTATTTTAATAGCAAAAATACTTTTTATAAAAAAAGCTAGGAACTGCGGGTGAAGGGTGGTCTGCATCTAAAAACGTCAAATTAATCTGTTACTGATTCAGTGTATAAAGATTTATGTGTGGTGGTGATTACAGTAAATGAAGCAATGATTCCACCTTCGCTAATGTAAGCTAATCTTAAACTAGACCTTATTCCCACTTTGCTGTTGTAGTCAGCATGCACAGTATGTGTTGTGTAACAAGACAAAAATAATGAGAGATCAGAACTGATTGTTCTGCATTACTTTGTAGAATTTGATAGGTTTGCAGGTAGGGTGATGGAATTTTAAATATAAAACACTTAATAAGCATCTTTTTTCATTTAAAACAAAGATATACTGTTGTTTTCAGCTAACAAGTGTGTTATAAATTGCTCTTTTAATGAGCAAAAATGTAGCATAGATGTCTGGCATTCGGATGACAGATCAAAGAACAGGAAAAAGAATAAAGGATTTCATGCTCCTCCATATCTAGAATTGGAAGTAAAACCGAGCTCTTCCAGGAAGCACATTCCTGTTTACCTGCAGTGCATTCATCACTTCTGTGTTGTATAAGTAGTTCCAAAGATTAGAGAGAAAAAGCTGTTTCTGCAGTAAGTATATCTCAGCCTCCTTCAAAGCATAAGACTACCATTGAAGTGGAGAACTGAGTTAAGAAAGATGTTTTGAGGCAGTCTGATGGCTAGCAGTCCCTCAGCTACATTTATATCTTTAAATGCTTGGAACACTTGTATAGGAATGTCATTTTGAAGGTAAAACATGCAAGGAAGCTAGTACGGTACATATACCTACTCTTTACTCAGGAGTCCATCTAATAGTGAAAATCCCATTGAAAATCCCAGCTCCCATTGAATTTATAGCTAGGAGATATCACACCATGGTTTGAGTCTGTGGTATGCTAGTCACTTTGCATTTCAGTTAATATTTTTGTGTATTTAGGAAGTTTTTCCAAGGGATCAAGAGAAATGCTTTCTCTTAATTATATCTTTCCATGATAAATGGTGCACTGCTCTGTAGGAACTTTGTGCTAGAGACTAAAAAAAGTGTTTTCATTTTATTTCAGATGCTTCAAGCGTGCTCAGTTCAGCACCTACCAGTACCGTATGCAGCATTTCCACCCCTTATTTCTAGCGACCCATTCCTTTTGCACCCTCCTCATCTGTCTCCGCACCATCCTCCTCACTTGCCTCCCCCAGGACAGTTTGTTCCTTTCCAAGCACAGCAGTCACGTTCGGTAAGTAGTGCTTCTTTCTCTCTCTCTCCTTAGAATTGGTGTGGCTGGAGGTGCAAATGGTACTGATAACTAATTCAGGAAACTGATTTTGTTGAAAGTAACAGGATTTTGCACATTTGCTTCCTTAGCAAGTCCTTCAACTACTTAGAGTGAAGATGAAGAAATAATTTTAAAATTCACTACTTCTTTTCGAATTTCATCAGTTGCTATCAATGCAGTTTCTCCCTAAGACTTCACTTTTTGTCGAAAGATGTATATCCTTACCACTGTCTTCAGATTTTTCTTTTTCAGAAAGCCATAGGGAAGTTAATCTCGTTATATGCTTCCTCTGTATTACTTCTCAGTTAATTTTTAAATGGACAGTGTTTTCACTAAAACATGATGACCTAAAAGCTTCCAAACATACTCAAGAGTTTGTAGTCTCTCCCTTTCTTCTATTTATTACTTGCAAAAGGTTTTTGCTCAAGCAGATTTTCTTAGCAATGGGGACTATGCAAACACAGGGAAATGTGACTGACTGAATCTGAGGAGCAAAATTAGATTTTTATTTTCTGGCATACAGTTTTTACTGTAGGGTTCTCTCTAGCCCATATGGGTTATCTCCCATTCATTTGTTTGCCCCTGTTACCAGAAGATGCCAGTATGTTATTAACGCAGAAATGGAA
This sequence comes from Centrocercus urophasianus, assembly GCF_019232065.1. Classification (NCBI taxonomy): domain Eukaryota; kingdom Metazoa; phylum Chordata; class Aves; order Galliformes; family Phasianidae; genus Centrocercus; species Centrocercus urophasianus. Next base: position 20,145,316 of record NW_024884767.1, read on the forward strand.
AACAGTTTTGTTGTTACTAGAAGATTTCTAAAGACCTGCACTGCCATATCTAAGGTATGGCTAACTGATGCAATAGCTCTATTAAAGTAATGGGAGAACATCTGGAAAAATAGTTTTCAGTGGTAATCTTTGTAAGATGTTCTTTCAGAAAATGTGTGAACTTTGATTTTTAGGTTCAGTTGCTGACATAGGTTATTGACTGGATTTGACTTTCAGCTCTGGCAAATAGCCAGTATTTCAGTGCTTTGAGAATACGTTGGCTTTAAAGTTTGTACTGCATGAAAGGGAAACAGAATTTTGCTTTGCTGCCAGAATACGGATTTCTTTGCTGAGTTTCCTTAAATGAGGAATTTAGCATTAGAAACAGAAAGATGTGTTAATGAAACAGTGACTACTCTTGAATGTTTCTTGGGAACTGTTGAACCTGACATATCAGAGAATTTTAGGGGTTGGACCTCTGGAGATCGTTTAGTCCAACCCAATGTTAAAGCAGATTCCCTAGAGTAGGTTGCGCAGGAAAGCATCCAAGTGAGTATTGAACTTCATTTCCAGAGAGGGAGACTCCGCTGCCTCTATGGGTGGCACATCGCCCTCAAATCGTGGAATCGTAAAGGCTAGAAAAGATCGTCAAGATGATCTAGTCCAACCACCAACCTATCACCACCATGCCTGCAGTAATGCCAGTGTCACATCCGTATACAGTTCTTGAGCACCTCCAAAGGTGGTGACTCCGCCACCTCCCTGAGCAGCCTGTTTGAATATCTCACCACTTTTACTGTGAAGAAATTTTTCCTAATATCCAACCTGAACTTACCCTGATGCAACTTAACGCTGTTACCTTTCATCCTATTGTAAGTCTCCTAAGACAGTAGGCCAACCCCTACCTTGCTACAGCATCCTTTCAGGAAATTGGTGAGAGTGATAAGGTCTTCCCTGCCTGCTCATGGCCAGCTTGTTGTCCACCAGGACACTCAAGTCCTTCTCTGCACAGCTGTGGATGTACTACAGTTAACTAGATTACGGTATTGAGCTGGAATCTCATGGTTGTCTGTTCTTGATAGGATTGCTTGCACTATTCTCCTAGGAGAGATCTTGCTTGATTACTGTATCATTCACAGTTTAATGGAATCACTGTGTTCACTCTCCTCTTTTCAGACTGTCTAAACCAATTTCAGTTCTTGTCTTTGGTTTGTTTTTTCCTCTCTTTCGTAGTTGTTAAATGAAAGCAGCCTGGCAAGAAGGAGAGCAAATATTTGTCCTACAAAATGCAATAGACAGGAAATTATAGCTATTCCAATATTTGCTAGATGACGTAAATTCCTGGTCATTTAGCATGACTAGCTGGGAAAATTGAATTAATACCAAAAGTATGTTGTCTTCACTTTTTGGTAATGTTAATGATGCAGGAGTTGGTCATACTGCTATTCTGTGAATGTGAGTGTTATTTTACTTATAGTTTTTTTTTATCCTGTAGAATTGACTACAGCAGCTCAGAGTATACATGAGATTGCAGTTCTTTAGTGGGAAAATATTATATCTCATTATTGCAGCAAATATATGTATGTTTGGGTTTTTTTTTTTTTTTTTAGCCATTTCAAAGGATAGAAAATGAAGTAGAATTACTTGGAGAACATCTTCCTGTAGGAGGTTTTACGTATCCTCCCTCAGCTCATCCACCAACGTTGCCTCCCTCTGCCCCTCTCCAGTTCTTAACTCATGATCCTTTACACCAGGAAGTGTCATTTGGCGTTGTAAGTATTGTTTTACATGCTATACTCTCAGTCATGCTGTTAGCTGTCTTGCGTTCAAATATGTAGTATATTTTGTCAGAAACTTGCACTTCTTGCAGTTGTGGTCCATTAATGACTACATACTGCAATATTTTAAGTTCATTTTACTCAAGCTAACTATAGCCAGTATTGTTGATATCAGTAAATGATTTCTGATAACATTATCTAGACAGACAGTGATAGTAGTTACTTTGAAAACATTTGCATGTTGACAAGATTGCTACTATAGAAACTAGTTAGTGTTTAGAAAAGCTGTTGCCATGTATGCTGTTGCTAGTTTGTCATCCGTACTTTGAGTTTCTACAAGTCAGAAAACCAAGAATTTTTAAGAACACTGATTTGTTGTTTTTTTTTTTTCTTCCTGGAATGTTTGCGATACACAGACAAGCAGTTGTATAGATCAATTCCACACTACAGGCTATATTATATTACAGAAGTAGTCAGAGTGTTTTTAAGACAACTTTCTGTATGACTGTAGGCAGTTCAACTGCAAGATCATGAAACAATTAAACATGGTGCAGGATTAAATCTGTGCTGTAATTTGTGTTTCCAGTATCTCTACTACCTCTAGGGTCTTTGCGGTGCACTTTGGTCTGTTGGGTTTGACTTTTTTTCTTGTTGTTGAAAAAGCCTTTCCCCTGTGGGTAATGCTTGAAGAAATAATGTTACTCGGTATTTTTTTTTAATATTTGATCTGTGCATCAAGTTGTCGGAAAGTTTTAGAAGCACAGTGGTGCTTCAGCCTTTAAATGAAAATGAAACTTTAGAACCTGCAACAACAGAACATAGAGCTAGCTTTTCTTTATTAGTCACCTTGAAATCATGCACCATAGTTAATGTGAATGGTCTTCCCAGGAAATTTTCAGTCACTATGATACATTTTCAAATACACTTACAAAACTTCTGTATGTTGCCTGGATTTTATTACAACAACTTCAAAGATGTTTGTGAATTTCTAAGTTCAGTCCTTAAAAACAGATAGCAAATAAGTAGCACATTTATGCAGGTTACATGTTATTTTTCCTCTGTGGTGCCTTAATTCTGGGTTGTGTACTGCTGAGGGGTGGAATAAGGGTGTAATATTGATCTTTTGTAAAGGAATTCTAACTATTTTTAAAATTTTTCCAGTGATTCAAAATGATTTTAAGAAAAGCTTGGTATTCTTTAAACTATCACTAGTGTTCTAGTTATATTAAAATTATAATGGAATGGCTACATCTCTGATTTTCTTTAGGTCAGTTAACTGAAATCTGAGCACAGCACTTTTTAATGATACTCTGGATCACAGAATTCTCAAAGCTGTAAAGCTAGTGTTTACTCTGTCTAGTGTGAGGTCTTTTCTTTCAAGAAAAAGACCCAATTTTTCCACATTGTGTTCATGTTAATATGTAAATCTAATGTAAAACTGTGGCTATCTATTAGGTATATTTATCTTGTAAACTTAAGGGTCTTTAGATTAGATATTGGTGGTGTTAAGCTTTTCTGTGTTCAAACATGGAAGAATAAATACTGGTTAATAAAAATTTTGAGTGTTCTTTGTTCCAAAGAAGTAAATGCCTCAAAGCTTTCAAATATTAATGCAATAATGGTTCATCAATTTCAACTTTAAAAATTAATAGACACTTCTTGTATCTTAACTATTTCTGGGGGGAAAAAAAGTTATTATTATATGGAAAATTTCTACCATTTGTGTCCCTGTTCTTTTAGGTAAAACAAGGGATTACAAAAAATAATACTGAAAACTTAAATGTTCAAGTGAAGGGCTTGGCATGCAAATGAAAAACAATTAAAGCCCTGTTTTATCCTTGTCAATTGAAGCTGTAGGCTTGAGAGCCTCTGTAAGCATTGTCCATATGCAGAAATTGTACAGACTTGCTCTACAGATAGCATAACTTTATTTTCAGTGTAATTGTATGCTGCTGCTTCTTTAATTCCGGATCAGAGATTCTGCTGTAGTGCTTAGTGGTGATGCTCCCTACTCTGTAGTAATCTTATGTCAGTGAAAGAATTTATGAAGAGAACAGCTACAGACCTTTAAGGGGGGTTGTTACTATTGTTTTTTGTTTGTATTTTTAAAGATTTTTCTTTGTCCTGTGCACAAGCCTGCATAATAGCACTGAGCCTAAAAGCTGAATTGTTACAGAAGACTTTACAAAAGAGACAGTAGTTCAGGTCTTATCTTCTTCCCAAAGCCTCATGCACATGTGAACTATGCAGAAAATGTCTTGCAAGGACTTCTGCTGTGTGTTACTACTTTTTCACGTGGAATGGTGTGATTCCATTACTGACAGGAATTTTAGCTTCAAATTGTTAGGAGAGGTTGAGGCTATTTGAACATAATCAGTGTCCAAAATAGCTGGATTTCTTTAAATGACGCAGCATTGAAAGTGGTCTTTGATATTCAGATTTCAGTTTGGTTAGGAAAACCAAATACTGAATCACAGGATAACAAAGTGGTTGAGGTTGGAAAAGGGCCCCTGGAGGTCCTCTGGTCAAATCCTCTGTCCTCAAGCAAGGACACCTAGAACTATTTGTCCAGCACCATGTCCAGGTGGCTTTTGAAGATCTCCAGGGAGGAGACTCTACAAACCTCTCTGGGCAACCTGTTCCAGTGCTCTGTCACCTGCACAGTGAAGAAGTGCTTCTAGATGCGCTCCCGTGTTCCAGATTGTGCCCGTTGCCTCTTGTACTGGCACTGGGCACCACTGAAAAAGAGCCTGGCTCCATCCTCTTTGCACCCTCCCTTCAGGTATTTGTACCTATTGATGAAATTCCCTCCAAGTCCTCTCTTCTCCAGTCTGAACAGCTCTCTCAACCTCTCAACCTCATAGAAGAGGTACTGCAGTCCATCATCTTGGTGGCCCTGTGCTGTACTCTCTCAGTACCTTCCTTTCTCTGTTTTGTACCTGGAAGCCCAGAGCTGGGCGCAAGTACCAGTCCCAAAGGTTTCAGAGGAAGCTTATTTTCTTCTCTCTTGCAGCCTTACCCACCGTTTATGCCTCGAAGACTCACAGGGCGCAGCAGATACAGATCACAGCAGCCAATACCTCCACACCCTTACCATCCTAGTCTACTACCTTATGTGCTGTAAGTTCAAAGTATATTTGCTTCCGTGTAGGTTATTACAAAGTAATGTGAGTTAACCAGTCCTCTCAACAGAGACCTGTAGTTTTTATGGTTGGACTCTAATAGAGAGTAGACAGTTCTGCTGCACCAGATCGGAGAAAAGCTTCCATATCTATGTAAAATTTCCAACCTGCTGTGGATAACATATGCACTTGCACAAGGGAAAATACAAGTGCAGTTTTGTCCAATGTAGTTTTGTGCCTGCGGTGTGTCATTTTTCTGAACTGTGTGCATAAAGATGTTTGAGATAAGTAAATTCAAAACTTACTTCGTGGATGCTTTTATGGATTTAATGATTAAGCTGTAGTGTGAAGTCCTAAGAGTCTTTAATCAAAATAGTTTGGTTTTGTTCTTAACAGAATCATTGTATTTTATCCACTCAAAGAAATAAAATATTTAAGTCCAGAGTCAAATCCAATCCATCATCAGTACTAGCTTTCCATAATGTGTGATAATCAAGAGGTTCATTTTCGTAACAGTTCTAAGTCTTATTCTAAGTATCACTTAAGATATGCATGCAGTTTAAAAGGCAGCACTGCCAGGATCAGGAAGTGGCAGAACCAGCTTCTCTCTTGATTCTTTCACTTCAAGCATCAGTTCTTGATTTCAAACATAAGATTTCCATTAGTTCTGAGAATACGTAATTCTGAAAGGGATCAGTAAGATAACTTTGGCTGTGCCACAGGTTTCTGATATTTCCTTCAGCGAGATGCTGAGCCTTATACTTTGTTTGCTCTCATGGTAGATCAATGTTCCCAGTTCCACCTGCAGTTGGACGAGCTTTCAGCATTGAGCTGGATGTGGAAGATGGAGAGGTAGAAAACTATGAGGTTGGTATGAAAACAACAACTATTTTTAAAGAATTGAATTATAAATTATGTTTTCAGTCTTGTTTCTGGCTTTCAAGAAAGTGTAATAACTGCAAAGACAAAATCCAGAGATCATCCTCTTGTTTGTTTGTAGTACTGGATATTTGAAGTGCTTAGCTTTTTGTCTCATTTCTCTTCCCCAGACTAGTAATCATTAACTAGTTCAGTCTTTGTGTTCTTCATATTACTCTTCTTCTTTTGAATTGTAATTGATTTTAAATGTCAAACAAATAAAGCACATTCAAAAGAGAAGTTACTTGAGTAACTACAGAATAGTGTTAATATCACAGGATGAATTGATTTAAGTGTAACAGTTATAAAGTCATTTTAGTGCCTTTTCTTCTTTACCCTCAGGAGGATACATTATTTCACATCTACAGATGCAGAACCATCCTTAATATCCTAGGTACTCATGGGACAGTCCAAGCTGTTGTATCTTTGCTGGTTCTAGGACTGTAGGATTCCCTTGGGCTTCTCTTCAAATACTTTTTCTTTCAAATTCTCTTATTTGGCATCTCTTCACCTGTGCTCCTCTGAGATCTGTAGTAACAGCACATTTGCTAGTTTAACGGTGAGCATTACTGTAGTAACTTCTGTGCTAGTTCTGAAGCATCATCATCTTGTTTTGGAGACTTTGGGCCCTCAGATTGAAAATATTAGAAATGACTGTGATCGTAAATGGTTTGCAGATTTCAGCAACTCTTAATTTTTGTATGCTTTCATTATCCATCAAGCTTGTTGTGGTATTTTTTCACTAAAAAAAATAGACGGAGTGTAAGTTATATGTGACAGAGAGCAATTAATTGCATGACTCCTCATTGCTATGTTTGACTCATAGAAAAAGGAGCATAGAAGTTCGAAAAAAAGTACTTAAACCTCAATGGTATGAATTCATTTTTGAGATTGATGATAAAATCTCCACCTCTCAATTGATCTAGTCCAAGGTGTGGAGTGGGAATCAGAATTTGTCTCCTGAACTCTTGTGTTTCTCTCACAGAACCAGACTCATAGTGTATCAGTAGGAAGTAAATGTGTTGACTTTTTTTTTTTCTGCTTACCCCCACTATTAATTTTGTAGTGGGATGAAGTGGATCTTACAGAAACGACATACATACCAACCTGTGTGTGCAAGCATAGGAATAGTTTGAAGTTTCATTCTGGATTTTGAAATCCCAAAGAAATATCCTGCGTAATTCAGAAAGATGTTTGGAAGAGGAGGATGCACAAATCTTCCTATTGAATCTTATTTTATAGGGGAGAGCTAAGCTTCTAAACATTTATAAAGGATGGTTTGTGTGCCGGGTTATGTAGTGCTGTGTAACAGCATCTCCACATCTCATGGAACCAGAATTTGTTTAAGCAGCGAATTTTTAAATGTCTAATGTCCATGTTTTGCAGGCCCTGCTGAATTTGGCAGAACGCCTGGGAGAAGCCAAACCACGAGGACTGACGAAGGCAGACATTGAACAACTCCCATCCTATAGGTTCAATCCAAACAACCACCAGTCAGAACAGACACTGTAAGTACACATCTCTCTTTCAAAATTACATCGTTTATTTGGCTTTATTTTCATTTCTTTGGACTGCAGCCTCCGCTGCACTATAGGAACTAAAAGCAGTGATTATCAGTAAACAGTTTTATTAATTAAAGACAGAACTCATTTAGTATTCTCAGTTTACATCACTACACTGCTCATCCTCAAACACAAACACAGGTAACTGTTGTAACTGCTGCGATGCTGCAGTTGTATCAGCAAGGTTGTGTGTGACATATATGTCTGGTGTTCTTAAATAGCAGATACATTTGAACTTTGCTGTCTTTTTTAGGTGCGTGGTGTGCATGTGTGATTTTGAGTCAAGGCAGCTACTTAGAGTCTTACCCTGTAACCACGAGTTCCATGCCAAGTGTGTTGATAAATGGCTTAAGGTAAAAAAATAAAGTTTTAGAGGGAATTCACTATGTATGAATTTTGAGGTGGGATGGTTATTGTTTTGGGATTTGGTTATTTTGCTGTTCTTCATTTCCTCTTATTTCACTTTTGTCCAATTTTAGAGTAGAAATGCCAGCAGACTTGAGAGCACTATATAGCTATGTTATTTTTTTAATGATTGATTCAGTATGTTTCTTTACAATCCTTGGCATAAGGAAAAAGGAACATAAAGAGAATAGTTTTCATGGTCAGATCTGTCTGTTTTCCATTTCCACGAAACAATGGAATTCAACTGTGAATTCAGCTTTAAATTCACAAATACACAAATCAAAAAAGAAATGATATGGTAACATAAGAAGTACAAATTAGAGCTTCTCTGTTGACAGTGAATTTGTTTTCAATATTGTGTAGCAAAGAGCAGATCATACTTCCTTCCTATTTTGCTGCCAGTGTTAGGTTTTGAGGCACATCAAATATGTTGTGTGTGTGTTTGAGTTAATACATACATATTTATGTAAATGTAATATATGCCAGTAAGATTTAACCTGTAATTATGGTTTTACATTATTAAAATGTGATCTTTCAAAACAACTTGAGGAGAAATGAAAGGATCTAGAAGCTGGATAGCTCAGTAAGGTGACAGAATATAGGAACTAGGCATGAAGAACAGGAGATGTAAATAAGTGGATGACAGCACGCAGAACGTCTCTACAAATTGCATTGGCCAGACATATTGCCAACAAGGTGTGGATTCCTGTCTTGTTGCACCTTTTTTTCTGTGTTTTATTCTCTTCAGCTTTAATTTAATCTGTGTGCACAAAATTGAAACTGCGATGATTGTGTTAAAAAAAAAAATACTGGAAACAGTCTGTGGAGAGACATATAAATGCAATCTGCTGGAAAAAGAAATTAAAAAGCCCTTGGCTGTTTAGTTCATAGCAGCAAGAAAATGCCTATCTTTGGCATACGCTGAAATATTTGTGCAAAGAATGAAAAATCAAATTAATACTGACAGCATTCTTTCAGCTATCTTTTGGTAGAACTATTGTCCTTTAGTATTTGAATCCACATACATACATGACAACCAGCAAGAGGAGTATAAACATCTAGTTGCTTTATTTTCAGATTTAGTAAATAGAATAATCATAATAAAGAAAAACTAAAGAAGATGTAGGCTGTTGAAAGTGGCTTTCTTCACTGTCCCCTATCTCTGTGCTCAGGAAGTGTTTGCACTAGATTCGTAAAACCTTTTTGATGCATAAAACTTCTTAAATGGTTTATGCAGTTGACAAAGTAACCACAGATAGTACTCAGTTTATTTTGTGGAAAAAATAAATTTTTTCATTGGACTTCACACAGCCTTTGATACGGAGGACTTTGTAAGCTCATCTACATTAAGTTAGTTACATAGATTTTAAAGAGAAAGCTCTTCCCAGGCTGTTAATGCAGAAAACGTGCATCTCATGCAGGGAGCCCCTGATCTGCAGATTACTAAGAGTTGGGAAAATACAGCAGGGAAGTATTAATGCATGCTTGTCATGTTCCTTGTCCTCTTTGTTATGTGTTTTTGGTCGCAAGAGTCAGGCGGTTAAATGAATCTTTTTTGGGACTCAGTGTGGCAGTTCTGAAGTTGCATTCAGTACTTTGAGTTGGTAGTGAACTAGCAATTGAATTCAGATCAGCAAACTAAAAAAATCCCAGAACCTATTTTAGCCTTTATTTTACAATCTTAAATGTTCTGTATTAATGGTAAAACTATTATGACCTAATCCAGATGCCTCTCCCAAGTTAGGAACCACTTATTTTCGAGTAGGTCTGAGTGTGGTATTGTCTAACTTATCAGAGAAAAAGGTTGTAACCTTAAGCATCAGCTTAAGCAGAATGAGATGAAAGGTGTGCAATGTAAACTTAAGGGGGGTGCAGCTGCCTCCACCAAAAATGGCTTGTATTGGCCTAACATGTCTAGCTCATTTTGCATCCAATTTTAAGACAAGGATAAAGAATCGTAAAGCATTGTTGCTAAATTAGTCTGTTTATACCACATAGATTTAGTTGCACTATAGGAAGATGCTGTGTAAAATAAAGATTATTTTGCTCTGCAAACCAGAGCAAATGACCTGTATAACTTCAGCCTATTTTAGCTAAAGCCTGTACCTACAGTTAAAGCAGCCACCAACTGGAAGTGAGGGCAACTACAGGATATCGTGGCTTATAACTTTTTGTTTTTGTCCATTTCCTTATGCATGTATTTTATACGTTGAGAGTATAGATGTGTTCATGTCCATGTAATTCACAACATCCAATCAATATCATACTGATAAATACGCAAGAAAAATAATACTTTTAGCTTTTAGTACTTCAAACCTAAAAAAGCCACCTCCCAAAAAATCCAAACTCTAAAAATATCAGGAGTCATGTTAAAGAGCGATGTTTTGTGCTAAGTTGGTATGTACTTAATTGTTTAACTTACAGTTATCCCTTGAGTCATTAATTCATTGAATTTTGAAGAACTTGCCAATTATTTTAAAAATTACATAAGCTGAACTATATGTAGAATAATGCAAAGTAGCAACCAAGTGATGGTATTGTTCTCAAGTAACTGCAGAACTGCAGGAGAGAGAGCAAGAAATAATCTATGATTCTCTAGCCTTGCTTTATAGAAACTATGAAATTATTAAATGCAACATAAACTGTATATCATTAATAACAGAAGTAATAGGAAAAATAATATTCATTTTAATTATTTTATTAAGAAATGCTTCTTAGTAATGGCATGCTACTTTCATTGACATTTACGATTCATACTTGAAATGTGTGGCAATGATTTCTGTGTCGGGATGGGGGGAAGCCATGTTTTCTATTGCCTTGAGTTTTGTGTTCATTGAAAAGTTTGGAAAACTTGGAGCTGAGGATGGTTGGATTATTTTGTAGTTGTGGGCATTGTGAACTACAGAGTCTGGGACAGGAAGGAGTTACTCTCCCTCTCCCCTTGCAAAGTAAATGTTGTGTCATAAATGTGACACATGTTGTTTCTGCTGTTTATCATTACTTTTTTCATTTGAAATTATGTCTTTATTTACAAAGAGGGAGAGAACCCAAAAATACTCCCGGTAGCTCAAGGAATGTTACCTTTCTTTTATCTGTCCTTTTTAAGGAAGCTGTAGAAAGCTGATGGATATGTATTTTCAGTGAGCGCTTTAACGAAGGGCTAAAGTTAGGCCTCCTTTTCTGTGTGTTATTACCTGGGCTTTGAATTTTAAAACCTATTTAACCAGATCATCTCCCTTTTCTTTTTTACTGAAATCCCTTCTGTTTTTCACTGCTCTGCCTTTAGCTTTTACCAACTCTGTTCAATGAGTTTCTTTAAGAATAACTGGATAAAGAGAGCATGAAGAGACATGATTACTGATCAGCACAGCTTGTGACAATATGGCACCTTTGTTTAATAGTTTAGGGCATTTATTGCCAGTCCAAAGTGACTTGCTTGATTTTGATGGGTTCCACTGAACGGAGTACCCCTTCCTATTTGCAGCTCACAGTAACAGCATATCTACATTAGTATAACCACTGCACTTAGAACAAAGCCCAGTTCACTGCATTTCTTTTATCTATTTAATATTAAAAAGCCTCTTTTTTTTTTTTTTTTTTTTTGTAAATGCAGTTATGAATTGACAGACTTAAAACTCTGAAGTAACGAAGTGGATGAACACACCTTGTCATTTCTTGCTTTTGAGTAGTCTTGAGCTTTGAAAGTAGCAGCATTGTTATCACAGATGTTCCATGTCATACACATGTGTTTGTCATTACAGTAAACCCTTTTTTGTTTCTGGTTTTGCAGGCAAATCGTACCTGCCCAATTTGCAGAGCTGATGCTTCAGAAGTGCATCGTGATTAGAGTGACCAATCTAAGAGCACAAATCTGGTTTGGGTGTTCCTGGTCATGTGTATATATGAACTATCTATTGAACTTACCCATGTGGCTTCCAGCCTTTTCCTTTACACAAAAGGGTCAGTGGACCTTACTTTGCACTGTGTGAACTTAATCAATTATAAAGCTTATAACTAGTCTTCACATCTACGGGATTGTTATACTAACAGTGTGATTGGAACTCCAAAGATTTTTTTCTTTAGCTTAATTTTGTGTGTGCACTAACATTCCCTGGTTTTTGTGTGATCATTCTGAGTGTTGCTGCGAGATTACTGTGGACGTGATCTTTTAGCATGTGCTTTTATAAAAAAGAAAAAAAGAAAAAAAAAAAAAAGTGGTAGCTCCAAACAGTATAGCAATCTACCTTATATAGAGCCTTCAGATACTGTGAGTGGGAATGAGTGGTGTGAATGTTTGCTTGTGAGAGGATGGGTGAAGTGTGCTTGGGAATGAGTGTGCATGTGTGTTTGAGAACCTGTATACCAGCATGTGCTGAGAACGTATGTGTGTAGTATTAATTATGCTGCAATGTATAATCTTGTGTGTTATTTAAACAGTACTAGTACTGTACACTGGTTCCTTTCCTTGTGTTTGCAGTTGCACACAAATACAATGGGTGCAGCAATTACAGACATTTAGTATTTCCTCCCCAATGTACTTACAGGTACTTACCTGTCTACCTGCTATTCAAACAAGCTGTTATGCTACCCTTTACTCGGAGGCTTTAAGTGCGTACCACTAAAGGGGTCATTGATTGTTCATAGTTGAGTAATGTCGGGTTTTAGCATAAGTTACAGAGTTCAGATTTTTACTTTGCTTATTTACAAGTTATTTTATCAATGTAAAGTTGCAATATCACACAAATCGTTTAGCAATATTAACATTTTCAATTGGTAATTTCAGAATCAACATGTTCCTGTTCTCCTTTTCAATTTTTCTAGTTGGGCTATAATTGCATTCAGTTGATTTGACATTAGAGCTGAGTTCTGAAGATGCTGCAGTTATGCACTTCTTTCATGAAAGGAAGCAGAAAGGATACTGAGGGTCTTGTGCAACAGCCCTTCATTTTTTGCCATTGTGCTTGCTAAATAGATAATCCTCTAGCTTACAAGCATTGGCTTTAATCATACACATTCTTTGTCATTTACAAAGGAGTTTGTATACAGTTAAAATAACTTGTAAGAGGTTACAATTTTATTCCTGCTACTTCATGAATAAAATAAAATTTCTAGCATTTTCTCAGAGAAGTAGAACTTCTGGTTTTTTGTTGTATCACAAAAGAGGGTGGTTTTTGGTCACTCATTGCAGAATTCAGTTGCCCCGATGCTGCTTCTTGTCCCTCATTATTTTCATGATGAGTGTAATGTGAAGAAGGAACTCCCTTGGTTTTTGCAATTGAGTTTCCAGAAGACTCCACCACAGTACGAAACGGGAGCACCTTCTGAACAAAGTGCTGTTAAACAGGAGGTAGCTTCTATCCAACTGCTTTCTGAATAGTGTTTTCTTTGTGCTTTTTTTTTAAAAAAGTAGCTCCCTTTCCAACGTTTCAGACTGTTAGCATCTTCAGCACGTTCCTCCAAAATACTAACGTCCACCTATGCCATAGTTATTCAGAGGATGCACTTCTCGCATCAGATTGCTTCTCCTGAATTGTCATTACTTCAGTTGCAGCAGCACAAGTGGCACAGTTAGCAATATTGCTGCAGCTTGCTGCCAGTCTCAGCTTTAAGTTGATTCTCTGTCATTTCTGATGCTTTTGTATGCTGCTATGCTTTAGTATCAATTATAATTCCAGTGTTACATGTTCTCCATGCTGTTTGCCCTCTTTCAGTGTTCTACAGACCAATCACAGCTGATGGTGCAGATGATATAAAAGCACAATTTTGCCCTACGTCAGATGCTCTTGCCTCCATTTGTGTAGTTACACAGGTAGTTCTCAGAAACGCTGAGTCTTTCCATTCCTACTCGTACGTAAGAACACTAAACAAATGATCAAAGTACTAAAATTCCTCCTCTCTTCCAGAGGAGTTAGAATAATCTTTCACAATAACACCTGGCAGGTTAAAGTACATATAGCGAAATTTATTTTTTTAACAAATGAAATCATCTTGTCTAAAAAACATACCATGTGTCTTACAAAACTTAGGCTCTTTTATATAGCTGCAAAAGAAAACTTTCGATGCGTGCAAGTTTAACCATAACTAACGCTATGTTTGATATTCAGTTTGAAGCATGGGAAGAGGGCACTTCTCTAAGCATTCACATTCTTCTGAAGCCAAGGGAAAGTCACCCTTTTTCTGGAATTGAGAAATCCTGATGTGTGAAGTCCCTTTCCCCAGTGGAACTCTGTGAGGCACTGGGAGACTGAGGAGTTGGAGGATCTAACTGGGTCAAATCCTGAAATGATTTGTTGCACTCTTATGGCTTGTCTGTTCTGAAATGGTTCATTTGTTTGCATGGGTCTCTTGCAGATGTGTGTGGACTTGCTTCCTGTGGGTAGTGTGTGTAAACAGCACACGTGCACATGTTCTGGATCAGCTCAGATGACCCACAGCCGATCTCGGTTGTGGCTATTGATGGGGATTCGTGCTGAGCTGCTCACTGCCATGTGTTCTGTACATTTGTGTGTAACTTCTCAGCCTGCCGTGGTGCCAGGCAGCACCAGCATCCAGCAAGATGTTTTTTATGTTCCTTCCCTTCCTGACTTCACCTGTCCCCTTTTCCTAAACAGTCCATAAGACATTTGCTTTATCATACTGGCACTGCTGTGGCTTTGGCATAAACTGCCAATTAAATTTGAAGTTTAAGGGGATATCAAGGCCTACAGATAATTCCAATGTCTCATTTTGTGACTTTCTTTACAAAAAAGAAAAAAGTAAGCCTTTTGTTGTATACTGTTTTATACGGGCTCTTGAATGTGATTTCACAGCTGTTAACACATCATGTAGTACCTGGGATGGGATTTACCAACCTTTTTTTTGTTGTTGTTGTTTTACTTACAGAAAACACATTTTTGACTGAGTTATCTTTGGGCCTTTTTAGAAGCTGTGTTTTTTTCGTTTTGTTTTTTTTTTCCTTTGGTACATTGTTACCTCATTTTGCTACTTGTATTTCAGATCTATTAATGATTCTGAAAGCTTGTGACTTCTGTTGGAATCATTTTTGTCAGTTGTTTTCTTTAAATCATACTCTTTTGAATCACTTAATATGTAGTTTTAAATGTATTATAAATATCTGTAACCAAATCATTTGAAGGCTTGATAAATTTTTAACAAAATTTGTACATTTTTTATGAGAGTTACTAGTAATGCTTTACTACGTAGTGCAATGAAGTTTTATTTTTAATCCCTGTGCCCAATTTTGGAGTTGAGAGAGTTGTTCAGTAATAAATGTATGATGTTCACTTACACAAGTTTGTCTTGTTCTTCTTTGTGCCTTGTTTCCTTTCACTGCTCCCCCTATTTCTGTGCATTGTCATACGACTAACTTCAGATATTGGCAGCATCACAGTCGTGGTGCTGGGGGAAGGTTTGCCTTCTAAGCTGTAGTGCATGCAGTCATAAAATAACTTAGTTTGGAAAAGATGTGTAAGATCATCAAATCCGTCCTCCACCTAACATTACGAGTCCATCACTAAACCATTTCCCTAAGCCCCACATGCACATGTCTCTTAGATACCTCCAGCACAATTTGGGCTTTTGAAAAAATGGGCAGACATATGACAGGAAGAGAAGCAGCCCTTGGGCAGCATTTGGGGTGTTTGAAGCTCCTAGCGTGTGGGAGATAGGCACAGAAAGCACTTGTCAGGTGGCAGGCCATCTCTTCGCTATCAGACTCGCAGATTTCCTGCCTGTGATTCTTGATAGTCGAGTGTACCACTCTTTAGCTGTCCCAATTACAACCAAATTCAAGATTTGTACTGCTTGATCTTGAATACCAAGCCAAGTTCTGGCCATTCTATAAATCCATGAGTCCATGTTGCTTGTAACCCAGTAGTTATCCTTAATTTTGGTCAGCGGTGAAATGCTTTTCCCCCACATCTCTTCCCTTGCATCCTAGGAATACATACAGCTCTTAACTCCTTAAAAAAAAAAATGTTAATGATTGTAAGTCTTGCTTCCCAAGAATATCTTCGTACTTTTCTGCAAGCAGTCTGTTCACTTGTTCTGAGCTAACTGGTTCACATGGCCTCAGTAACTACTTATGAGTTGAGTCCAATCATCTTTGCAGGTAGAAGAAAGATAACAGGAAAGCACTGATAAAGAAGCTGCTGTACCCTATCTCACCCATGCAGGTACGGAATAGGCAGGATAGCAGGCTGAGTATATGTCTGCTATGTCTTACACGTTCTGTGATTCTGTGTGTTTTTGCCTCCTTGATGCACATTACCACTGTCAAAACAGTGTAACCCAGGGTTTAACATCTTTGTTCTTCCTCTAACAAGGACAGGAAAAACAAGGGCTGTTTAGCAGCCAGTCTTGGTTGTTATCAAAGCTGGGGTTGTTGTTATCAAAGCACTGGGGTAGTACTGGTAGTACTCTGCAAGGCTTTATCGAGCGCTTTCTCAAACCGGAGGCACTGATTGCATGGTAACATTTGCAGGTCTCAAGTGCTGATTTTGTCAGAGGTGCCTTCCTTCTAGCACCAGCCCGCTTGCTGGCTTTCCACTGCTTCGCCCTAGCTTTTGGATGACAGGTAGGATTCCAGAGATCTACAAACTTTCCAAAACAAGCTTAAGTTTAAGCTTCCCTTCTGTAGTTAAGAGCAGCTTTCTGGCATCTGCCATCACCAAGTGGTGCAGCAGTGCCATCACAAAGGGCAAACTGATGAAGGGGTTGTAAGAGGAAGGTGGAGAAAGAAGAAAAGTTTGTCCTTCTGATCCAATAAGGTAGAGTTTATGGTCTGTTCTTGCACAAGGTTTGTGCTGAATTACATCAGTGTACTCAAAAAGCCTACTTTCGCCTTTTTGTGCATCTGCTTTATAAAACGTGGAGAAATTACCATGCTACAGAAGTACGATTCTTGGACAGAAGAATCAGCAAATATGTGAAGGTGCCCCTTCCTCATAATTTGGAATGTGTGGACTGGATTCTTAGGGAAAACAAAATATCATTTGCAAAGAGATGAAAGAGATTATCTCAATCATGGCAAAATCTGCACTAGGAACTAGAAGAGCATCTGTGAGCTTGGATAACTGCAAGGCCATGTCTGCAGTTCGCAGACAGTGGCTGTTTTGCCCATGCAAAGGATGTTCCAAGAGTATCAGTGGTTTGCCCAGAGCCCCTTAGCCTGAAGAGTGGAGTTGCCCATAGATTCTTTTTCTGACTCTTCTTCGCCTTACCACATCCCTTATGTCACAGCACTTCACTTTTTTCCTCAGTCTGTGAAAAAATTGACCTAGCTCACACCGCTTTACCTCTTCACCTGAGTTTTCTGGCATTCCTGGAGTTTAGTTGACAATTTCTGTCATTCATTTTGGGTAAGTCGCACCACCATCTTCAGATTCTGCATCCCTTGTGTATTCTTGTGACCCTTTTCTTCTGTGTTCCACCTACTGACCGCTGCTGGAATCTTCCCCAACAGCTCCCATCGCGGTGCAAACAACCCCACGACCTCCAGCTGTGCCATCTTTTTGCATCTGATTGGCATTCTTTCCTTGTCCATAGTGCATATCAGCTGATTTAGGAATTTAGGCATGCTTGAAAGCAGATGGAGTTCCCTATTCCTTATCTATACTCTGAAGATGGCCTTGTATAATCAGGGACACTGTCACTGCTGTAGATTTTGTCCAATTCCCTTTGCTAACTTGGTAGGTTTTGATTTATGTAAGAATATGAGGAACTTCCCCTGTCAGCTGCCGCATCCACAAAGCACTGTGCTTTATCAGACATGCAACAGACTCTGTTATCAGTTCTAAAAAGCCGTGTTCTGCCTAACAGCCTTCCTGTGCAGGGTTTGCATGGATTGCGCTATGCCACTCACAACCTGCTATGTTTTGCAGTGCAGCTTCCCTTTTCTCTGAACAAACTTGTGAACCATTATCCTGGTACCCAGGACCAAATTTAGCATTTTTAAATGTAGTATTTTTATTATTTTTTGTTTTGGAATGAAGAGCTGATTAACAGCTTGGAGAGAAAAAGTGCCTCCATGGCACCACAAGGGAAGTCCAGCCATTAAAGGTGTGTTAACTATGCAGAGGCCCATCAGGGACAGTGAAGGCCAATGGTATGTAATAAGCATCAGATGAGCAGCATCAAGTTGTCTGGGTGCTGTCATGTTGACTTCTGAGCTGTTAAACCTTTCCTCAAAGTTCCACTTAGCACACTGGAGTACTAAGGCCCCGAACCAAAGCTGACCTCCAGATGAACCTCACAACCACAACAAGCATTATATAATATTAGTGTCTGATCATTGGCAAGATATGTAGCTTAGGTAGAACATTTTCAGAGTGTATTAACCTTTCCTTGTTCAGAAGCTTGGTGTCAAGGCCTACAAGTACACAAACATTCCCTGATTCCTCTTTGAGCTCTGACCAGGCCTGAGGTGGAATTCAAAAGGAGAATGAAACCAAATTTCACCTCCCTTTAAGTTATGTAAGTTTGTTTATTCAGCAACATAAGAGCTGGACCTGCTTGCAGCGACATTGGAGGCCTCACCTCCGAGTGGACGCACTGTGTAGGAACTCTCAGTTGCCAGGAAATGTTCTCCAAATCCTCACTGCAGCAGAGGCTCTCCAGAAACTGCAGATCTGGATGATGGAGAAGAATAAAGGCAATTGGTGATGTTTCTTAATCGCTGTGGTTAGTTTTGTGCAGCAATGATTACGTGCATCACTTTGCTTTGTTTTATTCCTGCTATATTATTTCAGTTATTATTTTATTGCTCTAAACGTAAGTAAAGATAAATTCACTTATTTAATGAATTTATCTCACTTTGCCCTGTCCACTGGCAAAACACACACATAATTCCATGTGTGCCACCAGCTACAGACGGCCCCGCAGCAGCTCATTTTACTGCAGTAATAGCAGTGAAAGAAGATGCAGTGTCTGATGGACACAGTGAGCATTCTTCCCACAGTGAGGTTTACCAAAAATGCTCAGTCACTGCGTTCACCAGCCCAGTCTGGCTGCCTGTGAGTGCTCTGAGAGACAGCAGGCACACTGCAAGATTTTTTTCAGCGTTTCCAGCGTTTTGTGCACACATTTCTCTCTCACAGCATTCCTATTTTTTTCCTCATACACTGACTTCATATGTGACTCATTGACATTTTGCATTCATACATGCAAGCAATTTTCCTACTGGCCTATTCAGCTGCATTTGTACTCCTTTATTTTATTCATAAATCAATATAGCATGTGCAACAACAACTGTGCTTAATCCTGCAGGAATGTCCACCCACTAGATTTCCCAGACCACAGATTTCCTGATTTACTTAGTTATGTGGACTTGATACTACAAAGGATCTTTTTAAAGTGGTGATGATACAGCAAACAACTGATGAAAATCAAGTATAGGGCCATTCACGGACATCAGCCTGTCCTGAAGTCATGGTGATGTCTGCTGCCGTGGCCTTGGGAGGGCAGCACTGGGTCAGCAGTGTTACCTGAAATGTCAAACTGGCTTATTCACGTCACCATTCATTAAAGTCTTTTGTTATTAGTAACGTAGAATCATTTAGGTTGGAAATGACTTCTGGAATCACCGAATTCAGCCTTCAGCCCATTCCCACCGTGCCCACTGACCACGTCCCTCAGTGCCACAAGCATCCACACGGTTCTTGAACACCTGCAGTTATAATGACTCCACCACTTCCCTGGGCAGCCTGTAACGTTGCTATTTGAATAGCTCTGCTAAGATGCCTCCAGACGGAAAACACAATGACTTTCAGCACTGGCATTAGTTACGTTTTTGCTACTGTTCCTCCTGTGTGCCAGAATGCAGTGGGTACTAGGGGAGCATGTTTTAGAGTGTATGCTCTTTAGCTTAAAGTACGTTGCTTTGGTCTGGCCAGCATCCCCACAGCCTGGAGAGCACCCAGCTGGAAGCAGCGGGAGTCCAAGTGGGCCTGGGGTCACGTTACTGGTGAGAAATTAGGTGAAAACCAAGATCGCTTGATTTGAGTCAGGGCTATCTCACATGCTGTTCCCTTGCACAGTATTAAGGGACAAAATCAAGCTCTTTTCAGGTACAGGAGCTGGGCAAAACACTTTCCAAAAGCCAGGTTATGCAGCCTGAAGAAATACACTCACCAAAACAGGTTTGCTATGGTCTGGAGGATGTTTGTTTCATTGGAGAGGGGGATGTGGGGAGAGAAGTTAGGCAATTCAGAGCTTATTTGAGTAGCAGGAATTCAGGCCATCGTGCAATCTTTTCAATAAACAAAGGTAAGTGCTCCATTTAAGAGCTGAGACCAACAAGTGAAATGAGAAGGACCTGTGCTCAAAACAAGGAAACAAAATGTATTTCAAGCATCAGGCTACAATACAAAATTATATACATGGCATAATGTTTGTATGGCTTACCATCTTAAAAACAAACAAGTAAATGAATGAAAAGTAAGAGCTGCAATAGTTTTGCATAGTGATTTAGAAAGCATTTATTTTAAAATTCATAAAACTGTAATAATTAAGGTCATAATTGCGTGTACTGGTGCTTATAAAGCACGTGTTTTTACAGTAACTCTTTTACAGTAGCTCTCTTATATCTTGCTTTTACTCTTCATGTGAAACAAAAGAGGCTTACAAACAAGGCTAACAACATTATTCATACAAAGGCTTACAAACAAGATGCCCTTGCTCACAGACTTGTGCAGAAGCTTGCAGATTCCTATCCAGTTGGTGTCTGCACATCCTCACCAAACAAGATTTTAGTTATGAAGGTCTATCAACAATTTGAACTTACAAACTTTGGGCATGCTTAGCAAATTCAGTAGTGTAATTAACTTCTCCACCCCGGGCTGCATGAAGTCAGAGTTAATTAATTACACATGTGACACATGATACAAGAGAGGGTCACATACAAGGGAGAACGTCTATTGGGTGGACCAGAAAGTCTGTAACCTCAATACTTCAGCCAGTGAGGAAGCGAGGAGAAACAACACTGTTGAGGGATAGGGATAAAGGGGGGTGCTCCGATCCCTGATACTTTGAGAAGTATGGGGGGAGAGAGAGCTGGAGACTGCCCTCTGTCTCTACTCGGAGTAAAGGTTATTGAGGAAGATATTCAGGCAAAATTTTCCCAATGTTGTACAATTATGACCTGCTTTTGACAATAGGCCTCACCTATTCTGTGTACAGAAGATTGTTAGTACTCTTCAGCAACTCTTTCCACCGTAGTCTATTCTGACATGGAGAGCCAGCAGCATTTGGAGGATGTATGATTTCATTACACGAATGAATTTGCCTGGTCCTATATTCTTATGTAAGACATGTTGCAATATTATTTTCCTCCCATGGACCAAGGCCAAATTCAAAAAATGTATTTTCTGCTGATGGCCATTCATCTTCCTCTGCTAGGACAGCATGAACGGATTCAAGGAGATAAACTGGGACAGGAGTTTGCACAACCTGGAAGCAAATGTTTGCTCTTTTTTTCCGTAAGACTTCAAGGTAGAGGACCATCAGTCTGAAAAAAAAGGTGCAAAGCTGTTAAGAACTGCAGAAGATGTTGTCTCGTCTTCACCAAATAGTAGCATCCATATGAAAATGTCAGCTTTGCTCATGGATGATTGCTCATTCATTCGTGTACTTAAGAATTCTATCACCGAGCCATTTATCTGAATTCTTGATGGGGTGTCTGATTCCACAAGTGAGAGGTGTTAGCATGACATTTGATCTATGTCTGCAATGTACAAAGTCATTAACTATACACAGAAAGACAGAAAATCGTATAACTTCTGTAGCGCTTAACCTTTACTGAGTAGTACAAATAGTGTGCCTGAGAAATGCATGGAGGATGCTAAACAAACATTTGTTACAGTAGTGTATGTGTAGGTCATGCAATTCTGCACTCTTTTTTGCCTTATTTGCTCCAGAAGTCAAGTTTCATATTATTTTAATACAAGAATAGCAAAACAGATGCAGAATTGCTGTATAACAAGTCAAACCCAAGGGATGGGGGCAGGGTGAAGGACCAGGTACTCAAGCCTTCAGGCAAACCAGAGATCAATGTGAAGATGGTTAACCACTGGTATCAGCCGGAGGAAGCAGGATGCTCTTTTGCAAGGACTCCATGTCTGAAGTGGATAGTATAATCTGTCTTAATCCTTAAAGAGCAGATGATTACCTGGGTGTCCTGGTGGATGACAGGTTGGCCATGAGCCAGCAGTGTGCCCTTGTGGCCAAAAAGGCCAATGGCATCCTGGGTTGCATTAAAAAGAGCGTGGCCAAAAAGGCCAATGGCTTCCTGGGTTGCATTAAAAAGAGCGTGGCCAGCAGGTCGAGGGAGGTGATCCTCCCCCTCTACTCTGCCCTGGTGAGGCCTCATCTGGAGTACTGCGTGCAGTTCTGGGCTCCCCAGTACAAAAAGACAGGGATCTCTTGGAAAGAGTCCAGCGGAGGGCCACAAAGATGGTGAAGGGCCTGGAGCATCTCTCCTATGAGGAAAGGCTGAGTGAACTGGGTCTATTCAGCCTTGAGAAAAGATGACTGAGAGGGGACCTGATCCAGGTCTATAAGTATCTGAGGTGTGGGGGGCAGAATGGCGAGGCCAGGCTGTTTTCAGTGGTGAGTGGAGACAGGACAAGGGGAAACGGCTGGAAACTGCAGCATAGGAAGTTCTGCACAAATGTGCACAAGAACTTCTTTACAGTGAGGTGACGGAGCACTGGAACAGGCTGCCCAGGGAGGTGGTGGAGTCTCCTTCTCTGGAGATGTTCAAGACCTGCCTGGATGCCGACCTGTGTAACCTGCTGTAGGGAACCTGCTTTGGCAGGGGGGTTGGTCTCAATGATCTCTGGAGCTCCCTTCCAACCCCTACAATTCTGTGATTCTGCGACTCTGTGATTCTGTGATTCTGTGATTCTGTGATTCTGTGTGATCTGCTTTGGTATCTGAAGTTTAACGTATAGATGAGATTTGCTCATGCTGACTGTGGACCATGTTCCTTGAGAACCAGTGTACTGTAGACCTCTGGGCTGCAGGCCTTCCTGGGTACTGCTCCAGAGGTGAGATCCTGCAATGGACCTCTCCAAAATGAGCCCAAAGCTTTGCATTCAATTAATTTTGCAGTAACTGATGCCATGGGGAATCTTAGCATCCAGTGCCTTATTACATTACATCCCTGAGCTCCAGAAACACACCGTCTGTAATGGTTTGTGTTTGAATAAATTCAAGAGGATCTATATGAAAACCTGACTTGGGCAGGAGGGAACCATTCCTCCATATGACTGACCTAAGTATAAGCAGCTGTGGTGAAAGATGTGGGAAATGTTGCTGTTAGGCGGACAGTTGGACTGGATGATCTTAGAGATCTTTTCCAACTATGATGACTCTATGATTATAATAAGTTAAAAATAATTCTTACTTTCACTTGCTTCCTTAATGAATATGTTAAAACACAAAGAGCATAAAGTGCCAGTAAAAACAAGAACTTCCAAGTTTGATTTCTGTTTCAGGAAAATGAAACTTGAACATGAAAATGTAGCTGCCGCAGCAATTTTAAGACATTTCCAAATCTGTTGTAAAGTTAGGTTACTTAAAATATGCAGACATATGAAAAAGATGCCAGACAGCTTACTGGCCTGGAATGAATGATGATTAAAACTTTGTGCATCCCCCATCTCCCAGATGGTTAATGATGAGGAAGAAGAAAACAAAAGAAATTCTGATTCTGCAGGAAGAATTGTTTTCCTTTTCATACCAGAGGAAGGGCAACTATTACTGAGGGCACACTGGTTTGATACAGAATTTTTTTCTTCACCTTGCTGAAGACCCACTCTGTGTGGCAGGGACTCACCACTGCTTGATGTCTACAGATGTTGCCTATCTGCCTCTTCAAACTGCAGTCCTCAATGCCTTCGCCAAAGTAGTGTTCTCGTTCTTTTGCATAAGGCTGCAAAAAAAAATCATAGGATCACTGAGGCTGGAAAGATCTCTAAGATCATCACGTCCAACCACCAGCCTCCAAGCCACATCCACATAGTTCATGAACACCTCCAGGGAGTGCCTGAAGCACATGAGCCCTGTTTCAACAGGGCTCCTCCAAGCGGAGGAACAAATTGGGAGCTACATGCAGGCTCCTCCTGCTCCTGCAGCTCCTCACAGCCATAGTGCAACAGTGTTCACTGAATACCCATGGTGTTCAGCAGCAAAGAACGGGGGTGAAAGTACAGCACGTGGTATCAGCACCTGGCCAACCTCTGCTGTTTGTGCAAACATTTCAATTTGATTGTAGCTTGCTCCTCAAAACTCATAAATGAAGACCATCAAAAAGCTGAGAGAGCCTAGCTCAAAAGGTTCCTTTATGAAAGTGATCTGTGACATGGAAATAGTGCCCCAGATACTCCTAACCTGCAAGTTGAAATGCTGCAAGGCGTGCACTTCAGTCACATCCTGAGCCAAAATGAGGACAGGGAGAGCAGAGGGTGGAATACTGCGCACAGAGCAGTGCCATCAGGTGTGCAAAGTCCAGGCAGCAGCTGGGTGCCAGCACCCTTTCTCAGGGACCAGTGCTGTGCCAATGCTGTTTGACATCCTTATCAACAGCTAGGGCAATAGGACAGAATATGCCCTCCCACAAGCCTGGTGTAATTTCAGCTGGGAGGCAGAAAGCTGGGGCTGCTCTGCAAAGGGCCTCTGATAGACTGGAGAAATACGTAAGCATAGACATCATGGAGATAAGACAGGAAAACACCACGTGGAATTCCATGGAGTTGGTTGACATGGCTAATGGGCAAGGTGGTGATGGGTTGATGGCTGGACTAGATTAAATGTGTCCAACCTTTTGGGATGCCTGGGCCACACTGAGTAAACAGAAATTGTCTTGGGCTGCATATATGTAGGTCATTCTGAAAGCAATGCCTCCTATTTATTTCCATGCTTTCATACAAAGAACACAATGAACACAAAGAACACAAAGAACACAATTTGAAAGAGCAAATTCTCAGCTACAAAGCACAATTTTTCAACATGGTCCTTACCATTAGCTATGCTGCTATGCTTTTTTTTTTTTTTTTTTTTTTTTTTTTTTTTAGTTTTTAAAAAATGGCATTAATAAATTTTAAAAGGGGGATGTTGTGGGTTTAAAGAGACACATTTTGGTGAAAAACCCCA
>NW_024884767.1:20170330-20181367 GCF_019232065.1 Centrocercus urophasianus
TTTTTTTTTTTTTTTTTTTTTTTTTTTTTTCCAGTGATGAACACAGGCAATTGTAAAATTTGCACCAGCGGAGATGACGGCTGTTCCAACAGCACTGTTGCTGAGACAAACCACCCACAGACTCACGGTGCTCACACCTGCTGTTTAGTCTCCATAAGTGTGCAGTAAGCATTGATGAAAGTCAGTGGGTGCCTTTTTTTTCCACGTGAAGGAATTCAGTTCCATCCCTTCGCTCCGCGTGCACTTCTGTGTCAGATGCCACTGTGTCAGAGTGCCCCTGTGCTGCCACCTGTCACACAGCAGCAACATGTGATGGGATATTGGTGGGAACATTCATCTTCTACGGCCATAGCACCACCTGCCTCTGGCAGCGTGGGTCAGTGTAATCAGATAGACAGGAGGCATTACATTCAGAGCAGCCCTTGTAAAATACATACTGCAGTTAGTATATATAAGTAACAAATCTTATTTAAAATATTTTCAACATAAAAAAGAGAACAACAAATACATAAAACTAGTAAGATATCTGACCATGTTTTTGTGAAACTAATGCATCAGGCTGGTTCAGTGGCAGTGGCTGTCACTGTTAGTGATCCCTCAAGATATTCATCAGAGATTTCTGGTGAAATCTTACTCTTCCCGTGCTTCATCCTTGAAAAATTCACCAGTGTGCATACTGCCACAAAGCAATGGTGTGGATAAGGTGTGGTTGTGAAGTGAGAGATGCATTTCTCTGGTCAGACGGGGCTCACAAAGGTCTGGCAGAGACACACAGTCAAGTATTTCTTCGAGTCTGCTTGCGACTCTATAAATTCCATTTGAAAAGATGTATTTATGTTGACTGAATATGGAGTCGCAAGTATTAAAAATAATAATAATAATAAATTAAAAACAAAAAAAACCCACACAACTTCTTCAGCACTCTTGAAAAGCACTCACAAGTGCCCTTATCAATACGGAAAGCACAGCAGCCCGGGCCCGCCCCCGGCAGCAGCACCCGCACTACTCCGCATCCGCCATGGCGCAGGGGCAGCCGTGGGCGGCGGCAGGGCCGCGGGGCTGCGCCGTGCACTCGGGGCGGCCACTGGAACTCTTCTGCGGGGACTGCGGCCGCTGCGTCTGCGCCCTCTGCCCGGCGCTTGGTCCGCACCGCGGCCACGACGCCCGCCTGCTGCTTCAGGCGGCCCGCGACAAGCAGGTGAGCCGCGCCGTGCTGCGGGACGGCTCCGTGCCGCGCACTTCCCGCTCCCGATCGGAGCCTTTTCTTTTACGCCTTTCTTGCCCGGGGTGAGCGCGCGTGGGTTTTCCGCTGTCGGCGGTGGGCTCGGAGGGCTGCGGGAGTGCGTGCGGTGCGCTGCTGCTGCGCGAGGGGGCGGTGGGTGGGGACAGGGGCAGAGAGAGGCGCGGGGTCTGTCCGCCGGACGGCTCGGCCGCGCTGCCTTGCACGGCGGAGGGAGAGAAGGGCGAGAGCTGGGGAACTCGTGGGTCACTATAAACGTAGTTCAGCGGGCAGAGGAGAAGGGGAAGGCGAGAGGAAGAAAACGAGACAGAAGAGGCAGGGCAGAGGCTCGCCGCCTCCTGCGGTCAGATCGATGTCCAGCCAGCTCCTGAGCACCGGCTGGGTCATGCGCCCAAATACCTGCTCTGCATTGTATTGCTGGGCGTGGCGTTATGGGGCACGGTTGGGTTGGGCGATCAGCAGGGGTGTGCTGGTCCCGGCACAGTGAAACTTTCGCTGCAGAGGCAGAGGGAGAAACACAGAAGGCCGTGATGCTGTGCTAGCCCTGCTCAGCAGCTGCTGGGAAACCACCGTGCTATCAAGTACTGCTTTGGTCATGGCAAGGAGCACTTGCTCTGTCCCACCAAACCACAGAGATGCGTCGTGCTGCGGCCTGTGGGTATGGACACTGCTGGCAGGTAACACCTGCTGACTTCTGGACCAGAAGAAGTGAGCAAGACAGAAACTTGAGTGCAGGTGTAACAGTATGTCTCTGCTGACATCTGCTGGCCTTGAGACAGAGATTTCAGGTGCAGATGTGTCTCCACAATCGTCATAGCCTTAGGGATCATCTTTGGACCAGCAATTTTGTTTTGATCTGTTGAGACAGCTACAAGGCTGACAGTCTTCCTCAGCACTGCTAGGAAGTGCGAAATGGGGGTGCCAGGAGGAATTGACAACAGCTGTGCAGGGTCCATCAGCTGGTTATTCCTTGGAGCCAAGCATGTTCAGTATCACTAGTCAGGATGCTCCCTGCCCTCTGATCACTAGGCACAGCAAAGCTCCTGCATCATCAGGTGGAGCACAACCCTTCAGTTCGTCAGGGACATTGAGATGGGAAAGTTGAGGCTGGGAGAGATGGCATGGCCTGAGTTCTTGGTTCCACACAGGTAGAGCATTCGTCTGCTTGCATGTACGTATGTGTGCAGGGGACTGTCAGCTGTGAGCTCTCTGGTTTTGCCTGCAGCCCATTTATCATCTGGCTCTTGTCAAAACCAAATAACAAATTGGTGCTGAGTGAGTGTGCCAACATGGCTGTAGCTGCGGAGCTGCCTTACCTGTACTGCTGGGATGCTCTGTACGCAGCACTCGTGCACTGCTGAGGGTTGGGGTACTAATAACAAAAAGGCATCACTGAGTGCACCTGTTCAGTCCACAGCGGGCTGTGGTTGAAGAACTGTGGGGGCAGCTGCAGCAGAGCTGTGTTGCTTAGTATGCTGCAGGGCTTGGCACAGATACTGGAGATGCTGAGCTTTAAGTACTGGTTGTTACAGTCATTGACCACAGCATCACTGTGGTGGCTGTTTCTTACTGCTCTTTTTCACAAATGTCTTGAACATTCACTGTTTTTGTGACAACAGACAGAGCTTTCCACAGATGATCTGAATGAAGGTGCTTGCTTAGCTGCCCATGGGGAAGAAGGTGAAGTAATAAAATATTTATGTTGTGTTGCCACTAGCCTTACTGGATAGCCCTATAGACTGTTTCAGTAACATACTTGCTTGCTAGAAAAGAAAGCTATATATATATATGTATACACACAAAAAACAAATGTCATGAAACAGATTTTATCTTATATTTTGTAATTTCTATGATTTATTTTATTTTTACTGCTTAGGAGCTCCTCACAGTGTATTTGAGGAATCTAGAAGCGAGAAAAGAGCAAGAAGCTGGTAACAGAAGGAATGTAGAGCAAGCTGCTGATGATCTAAAGGTAAAGCGTGGTTTGCTACTGTACTAGTTGATCATTTTCACAGGAGAGATATTTTTCTCTCTGTCTATGGCTCTTCAAAGACCCAGACAGGTGCTGCTTCTCTAGGGAAGGAGAGTTTGACTATGGAGGCACTCTTCTGCTTCATTTATAGGCACATGCTGCTACAAGCAAACAGCAGCTGTTGGACAGAGTGGCACAGCTCCAGGTACTGCTTCAGGAAGAGGAGAGACTGGCAAGAAGCGTCATTGATGAAAAGACTCAACAGGCCCTTGAAGCACATGGTCAGCAGGTGCAGTCCTGTCAAGAAGAGCTTGCAGTCCTGGAGGCATTCTCACAGCGAATCAGAGAGATACAGCAGTGCAGTGATCCTATTCAGTTCCTGGAGGTGCTATTGTGTGTTCTCTTCCCACCTCTTACCCTCTTAGTCCCTGGTAGATTGCTCTGGTGGCTGGCTTCTGCAGATCCATCTGCAAGGATAATCTTTCTCACTGCGTTTTTTTGTTTTCTAGCTGCTTTGGTGGACCAGTTTGGTTCCTAATGGTTGGACTGTTAGGTTCATGCATTAATTTCAGGTCTAAAGGAGATTCTTTATACTTACAAGCACATATGAAATGAGAATTAGGCATGCTTGATCGTCTTGAACATTAACACTGTTTCAGGTCTTTCCTTGGGCAGTGTAATAAGGCTGTTTGAGGACAGACAGCACTTTCTGGCAGTCTGAGGCTAAGTTGTCTCATTCCTTTGACTGCAAGCAATGCCAGTATCCTTGAGCAGTTGCCATCATTTTGCTGGAGGCGGCGGTGCTTCTCCTGCCTACAGATGAAGGTTCACCTTTTTCCTAATGAGCTGTTAAGAAGGCACAGCCAGCTGTACTTGTTATGGCCTGGTTCATCTCGCATCGGAGCTCTTTGCCCCTGTGTGTGGGAGCTGGGAGGGAAGAATCCGTTTGTGCTGCTGACTGTACTCATTTGTTTTTCTGCCCTCAGAAATGCACAGAAATTGAGAAGGAAATGCAAGATTCAAGAAGACCGCCAGAACAGTGGCATCCAATACCTCTCTCATTTGAGCACATACTCAACCATTATTCATGTCTCATGAAATTTCTTCAGTCCATTCTGAGAAAACCACTAGAAGTTCGGCTTAAAGAAGGTATACCTGGGAGAGTGCGTTGAATTTTGCATTATCCTGCTCTCCTGAATAGGGGTCTCTAAGTAGGAGCAGGATCTTCTACTAGATAAACAGAGAGCTGGAAAAAACAATGACTTCTTAGGCATGGATGCTGTTCTTTGACAGTATTGGTGTAACATTGCTATAGCTCTGGTGATGAAGAAACTTGTGCTCTTTTAATTCTAGAAAAGGTCTTTTTCATGCCTTCAAGTTACTTTGAGGTTTTTCCCAGTTCTATCAGTTATTTCATTATGGATATTTTCTTCCTTTTGAACTTATGCTGTTTTTATCCCTAGACCATCACACCTGCACAACACAACTGATCTGTCCTTTCACAGTTACTGTTGGGTGTGTATGCTCTGGTGGGACTCATGGCAGACCTGAGACACTGGGAACGTGAAAAATGGACACTTTTTGTAGTTGATGTACCTAGTGATATTTCTGTTCCAGTCAATTTGAAAAAAAAAAAAGAAAAAAAAATTTGTTTTTTGGTACTTTAAACGTGGGCTATCATCTTCTCCTTTGAGCTTCTTTGAATTGGTATTTCATCCTTAATGATGATGTTTGTCATGACTAAGGCAAGGAGATCCCTAACATAGAGCCACAAAGCACATAATCCTGACTGTAGCTGAGTTATGAGCCAGCGGGGTCACAGTGACCATCAGAATATACCCAGCTACCTTTTAATGATACTAATATCTATATCTATATATGTATATAAGATATAATAATACTTTTTTTTCTGAGAGTTGCAGCCAAAAACAGTACAGAGTGCAGCAGAGTGCTGGGGGAAAATATCTGACCAAACCTGAAAGGTTATTGCATGATGAGTGGGAAGTTACTAGATAGTGCCATGGAGGTACGCTACGACTACTGTCTGGAGTTGTCTTGTGTTACCAATTGACAGTGGTGTGCTTTTCAAGGTGCTTACTTGGGGTTGTGCTGGGTTGTGTAGTTTCCTTTGCATCACTAGGATCCAGCATCCCCATGCTATCCAAAGAGTATAAGGAGAAAAGCATGTACAACAAGTGGCCCTTCTCCAGGAAAAGTATCACAGATTGTCTGATGGAAGACAAGATGTGACTCCATGACCTTCCTCAAGATGTGGGTGGAATTCAAAACACATAGAAGAGAAGCAAATGACGCATCTCATAAGATCCCCCGTGGTGTTTTATTTTAAAATGTTTGAGAGTAGAGCCATCTTCTTCCATTTACACACTTACCTAAGCTGTCCCGTTTCATCTCTGCCCAGATGTATTCAGTAGCCTTAATGCCACCTCAAAGAGGGAGCCTGGAACAATGCTGAAAACCGTGTCTCCTGTTGATCGGATGCTTTTCTTAAAACGTAAGTGTGGTTAAACAAAGCTAGGAGGCCCCAGACACTATTGGTCCATCCACTGAAGCAGCCAATGAATGTGTGCTGCCACTGTCTTTTCTTTTAGAAGAGCTCTGATGTTTAGGAGGATCAAGTTCTCAGCCTTGCCTGAAATTCACTATGATTTTCTGTACCCCATGTTGGGAAAGAAATTTTAGTTTCTGTCCGTGGAATTTTGGTCTGGTGTTTTATTCAGAACTATCATCTTGATACTGTTTGGTCCTTTGTTTTTGTTTTGTTTTCTTTTTCTTAAGCAATGAATTTATTTGTGTCTGCTTGAGATTCAGTAGCAATGCACTTTGTGAAAATCTAAGTTCTCAGGCAAGTTTGATGAGCAGAGATCACTAATTTGTGCAGCTTTTCATGCTCTTGAAAAACATTCCCCATTATGTTTTATTTTTAAAACCTTGAGAGTAGAGCCATCTTCTTCCAGTTACACACCTAAGCAGACCCCTTTGACCTCTGCTTCTAGAAAAGAAGCAGACACTGTAGCCGGGACTTTTGTATCATCCCTGCTTTAAAGTGAGACTGGAGTTCAAGTATCTTTCTCTCCCCGTGTCTCTTGTACTCTGCA
Source organism: Centrocercus urophasianus (assembly GCF_019232065.1). Taxonomy (NCBI): domain Eukaryota; kingdom Metazoa; phylum Chordata; class Aves; order Galliformes; family Phasianidae; genus Centrocercus; species Centrocercus urophasianus. Next base: position 20,176,659 of record NW_024884767.1, read on the forward strand.
CAAACTTGGCATCCCCAGCTCTGACCTTTCTGAGGGTGACTTGGAGCCAAGACCCAAAGACAGTCAGTCATTCACAAGAAAGAACCCTGCAGCATGCTCTTTTTACCTACATAAATGATTTCCATCTCCTGTCTTTTGTCACCAACTGTGCACACAGGTGTGTGCTAGTACCTGTGGTATTCACCAATCTGAACACCTATTCAGACCACAGGAAAGCCAGTACTGGCTTTTCTGACTTGCACTTCGCCACTAAAGTACAGTGATCAGAACAATAAGATGTTGATGTTGCATGTATGAGACCGAGCCCCATGGTTTTGGAAGTTTGTTTACAGTCACAATGCCGGAATTAAAATCATGGTGCCTTTCTTTTTGTTTAGAGAATTCTTCAGTTAGCACTGCGCAAACAGTGCCATTTACTTCTCCCTTCATTTGCAGTGCACAGGTACAGTGTGAGGGCTGCAGAATTACCAGCAGTGGGTCCTCTAGCATCTTCACACATGCATCACGCATCAGCAACTCTTTCTGTACATCTTTGCAAGTGTGTGCTGTGATCCTGCCTAGATCAAGACAATCTATTAGTAAAGCCATGTATCAAAGAGTACCTATTGGTGCACCACTGCTCTGTGTATTTTAAACAGCCATTGTTAGGAGTCACAGTAAGGCAGGGAAGTGTGAAGTGCAGCTGTATTTTTTAGTCATTATTCATGTGTACTACTTACTTTCCGGGGGTCTTTTTTCTGGCTTTCTGATTTCTGTCCTGCTTCATGGTGAAAAGAGCCTGCTGCTGCATTCAGTGGTTTCTGGAGTGTAGTTCCAGGCTGAAATTTTTCTGCTGTAAATGACGTGTTAGATGAACTGCTGCAAACCTTCTGGGAGGTGGTAGGTTGTTTCTTTGCTACGTACATGATGCTTCTGCTTTGAGCTGTGAGACTCTGTGAAACAGATTCCTAGCCTGTTTTTCAAAGGAGATCTCACTGGAATGAGGTCTCACAACCCAAGAGTCTGCTCCACTGCTGTCTAAAACTCCTAGGCTATCATCACGGTAGCAGTCTCCAACATTCTGCTTATAAGCAGAAACTCAGTGTTAATAGCCTACCTATTTGTATACTTCATCTCATTTGTGAAACACACACATACGGACCTAAATATGTCTTTTACTGACCTGCATTAAAGACTGTGCAACTTCAAAGTACTACTGCATATAGACAGCACAGTGCTTCCTAGAAGAAATGTCTCTTACTCCTTGCAAAATCACAGTTTCCAAGACACTACCAGCTGTGGGCTCCTTTGCAGGCTTTTTGTATGTAAGTTGGACCTTTTTCAAAGGGCATGATAAACATAGCAAGTACATTCATGGTTTTGATTGCAGATGCAAGATCACCAACCTGGGAATACGATAGCCTTCATCCGAGGCTGAAGTTGTCTGATGACCGTCTTACAGTAAGCTGTAACTGGAGAAGAATATTTTACCCTTGTGGTCCCCAGAGGTTTGATAAATTATGGCAAGTTCTAAGCAGAGATGCATTCCTCTCTGGGAGCCATTACTGGGAAGTTGACCTCCTTCATGCCGGAGCTGGGTGGTGGATTGGTGCAGCCTATCCTTCCATTGGCAGGAAAGGAGACTCTGAAAGCTGTCGACTCGGATGGAATAGAGCATCTTGGTGTATTAAGAAGTTTGATCTTGAATACTGGGCATTTCACAAGGGGGAGAGGATCCCTCTCTTGATAGAAGATGATCCTGATCGCATTGGCATTTTTCTGGATTATGAAGCCGGAATTCTTTCATTCTATAATGTTACTGATGGCATGACACATTTGCACACCTTCCGCTGCAAGTTCACAGAGCCAGTTTACCCAGCTTTGAGGCTCTGGGAAGGGTCCATTGGAATATGGAAGCTAACATAAGGAATGAAGTAAAATAAAGCCTACTGTCTCATGGTTTTTTTTTAATTTGAAAGCCGCTTTAGTAGTGATTTACATGTATGTTAAATGAAGATTGAACTGTGGCACTTCTAGAAGTTAACAGGAAAGTTCAAGAAAAATCAGCTGTTTTAAGTATAGTACCTACCTGTATTTTCAGTGGAGGAGTTTGATCTGCCATTTATAAATGATGTCAGTGTGTCACCTAAATTGCCTTGCATTGTATTTTTGTACTTGATTCAAACTTGCAAAGTAGAAAAAGTCTGGTCATCGCTTGAAAAAATGCTTTTTAAAACTCAGATTTGAACCTGAAAACCACTGTCAGGTCTTCTTGTTTATTGATGTTGTTTTTTCCAGCTCCATCCTATTATGAGGTTGGAGGTGTTGCACTTGTTCATGGTATTAATTTGCCTTAAGTAGAGTGAGCACTGAAGCAGCCACACAATAACCACAAGCTAATCCTACTTTGACAGTCTGAAGTGACGTTCTAGCTGGCCCTAACTCTTTTCCTTCACACACCAAGAGCGGAAGCAAGAGAAACAGTTTTGTACATCTTCAGTAGAAACTGAAACTAGAGAACCCACAGATGCACTGAAAATACTAGGTTATTGAGGCACTTGTGCTTAAATTATTGTTTCCTATTTCAAGTCTCTTCAACTGTTGCTGGATGGAAATAAATGCATATAAAGCTAGCAGAGACAGTTCACAAGGATTACTTTTCATCTGCCGTTTCTCTGTAGGGGTAGTGATTTATTATTTTTCCCAGTCTAGTTAACAGTGTTTTATTCAGTTAGTGGCCAGTCACCAGTGGTATGTTCCAGGATGAGTGCTGAGGCTAGTTTAAATATTTCTGTCAATGGTTTGGATGAAGGGATCAAGAACGCCCTCTGTAAGTTTGCAGACAATACCAATTTAGGTTGGAATATTGATTGCTTAAAGGTATTCAGTCTCCAGAGGGACATAGATAGACTGGACAAAGTCAATGGACAAAGTCCAACCTCATGACAGCCAGTGAGGCCAAATGCTGGGTATTGCAGTTGAGTTGCAACTCTGTATAGTAGCGCAGGCTTGGGAAAGCAAAGGACCTGACATTTTGGTGAAGGTGGCTGAGAATGAACCAGAAATCTGCCCAGGAAATAAAGGCCAATGGCATCCTGTCCTATGAATGAAACAGTGTGGCTAGCACAGCTAAGGAAGTGATTGTCCCCTCCACCACTGGTGACCTCCAATAGTGCATGCAGCTTTAGTCCTCTCACTAGGACTCAGTTGTTCAAGTGTGTGCAGAGAAGAGCAACAAAATAAAGCAGGTGAACGGACTAGAAAACAAGACGTACCAGAACCAACAGAGAGAACTGGGGTTGTTTAGTAAAGAAGAGGTCAAGGGGAGACCTCATAATTCTCTGCAATTACCTGAAAGAAGGCTTCAAAGAGAAGGTTATCCGTCTCTTCTCTCAGGTTGCAAGTTGTAGAACATAAGGCCTCAAGTTGTGCCAGGGAAGGCTGAAATTTTATATTACACATTTTTTCATGTAGAAGGTGGTTAAACACTGGAACAAGCTGTTCAGGGAACTGGTAGTGTCCCCATCCCTTGAGATACTTAAGAGAGATATGGACGTGGCTGTAGGAGAGATAGTTTAGTGCTAAGATTTTGTATGCCAGTCTTATGTTTGGATGTGATGTTCTTGAAGGTCTTTTCTAACCTAAGTGATTCTATGTTTTAAGTCCTGGAAAACTGATAAAAACATAGTCTCCAAATATTATTGGACCAGGTGTACTGTTCACCTGAAAAAGCATTGCTTGAAGCAAGCCAGGTAATCTTTGGTGATTCAAATACTAAAGGCCATTGACTCCTCTCTGCTGCTAGCAAAGGCAAGATCTTACTACAGATTGAAATGCAAAAAGAGTTACTTGTTTTGAAAGCCGGATTTATTTTTAAAATTTGCCATTTAAAAAAATTCAACAGTTGTTTCTTAACGTAAGGCAAGCATACTGCATCAGCACTCACAGACAGTCACAAGCACATGATTCAAACAGCTTCCTCCCAGTTTAAAGATAGAACTATGACTCTTCAGAACTGCAGAAAAATACACATTTGGAAAGTAAACTACTTACAGGCACAGAAACATCACCATCAAATTCGAGATATCTTACCAATCCATGATCAAGAGGTAGCAATAACCATAATAACTGTAACTAGCAATTGATTCTGTCATAGACAAACGCAGACTGGTAACACCAAGGTGATTTCGTGCTTATCAAGCTAGTCGAGAGATGTGTTATACCTGCTGCCATCTGGTCCTGCCCAAAAAAAAAACAATAGGCAGAGAGACTGCACTTCTTACTTGAAAAGAACCTGTACTGCAAGAGTGCGGTGCGCAGAGGAGCGCTGGCAATCATGCTGTGACCTAGTCAGTGAGGTGATCTAGTCAAGCAGCTTGCTTCAGCTGTTTTAAAGAGCAGCATGGGGAAGGGGGTGGGGGGTTTAATCTGAAGACAGCATCTTCGTGCAAAAAGGAAGCTGCAAAATCCTAACTAGCATCTGATTTCTTACCTGAGCAGCTGTCTTCACACACAAATAGAGAAGCTGCACAGCAGAATTTATTAGGATGCCAAGATTCAGTAATCTGACAGATGCTTTTGCCAATTCCTGGAAGCACAGATTAAATTTACTTCCACTGATCCATCCTGGGTGAATTTTGCTTGCTGTCTTGCCTTTCAGCTTATAAAAAGTACAAAAAGGCTCCTTTTCTAGCTCCTTAAATGGGAGCTGTCTACATATCCAATTCGCT
>NW_024884767.1:20271756-20342964 GCF_019232065.1 Centrocercus urophasianus
ATGCAGATTCCCTTGCTGCCTCACAAAATAACACTTGGTTTTGGTGCTAGGAAAGGCAAATGAGAACAACAAATATTGTCAGGGAGTCGAGTGATTATTTCAAGGGCAGCTTTGTGGATTTCAAAGAACTCTGAGGAGATCTGTGAAGCAGAAGTCATGAGGCCTAATTCATCCTTCAGAAGAAAGATCCTTGTGACTGATAAACAAGCTGGTGAGAAAGAACATGCAAAAAAAATGCATTTGGCTGTTACACTGAGGATGGCCCTCAAGTAATTCATTCCTTTTAACCAAATCTGGGAAGATACCTTTATCTCTCTTCTACCTGACTCCTGTGATGGGTACTGATGTATTCTCAGCAGTCATCAGGGACCTTCTGCACTCTGCCATTCCGTTCTGTGATTCTGTGATACAGCAAGAAGACCAGCCACAATCCAGTGTTTTCCAGTAAGCCCTACTTCTTCACAGATCTGCCTGTTTAAGAAGATAGAAAAGCAGTCTGGAGTATGACACAGTGCTAGCTGATGATTCTCAGGAATTCCTGTTAGGTCTCCCTTAGCAGATAAATGAAATGCACTGAGTGCTTCTGTCCCAAATCTCAGAGAGGTACCTGCTCTGACAGTAGCTCATCTCTGTTACAGCATATATCTGGGCTTGAAATCTGCACTGAAAGATTTTGCAGGCTGTTCTGGTACGGCTTTGGTAATTGCTCATTCCCTGTCCTTGATCAGACCAGGGGAAAACTGATAAAAACTGAGAATAATAACATGTGCTGGGAGGGATCTTAAAGATCACCTAGTTCTAATTCCCAGCCATGGGGAGGAACACTTCCCACTAGACCACATTGCCCAAAGACCCATTCAACCTGGCCAAGAACACTTCCTGGGATGAGGCATCCATGGCTTCTCTGGGCAGCCTGTGCTAATGTCTCTTCAGAGTAAAAATTTTTTCCAAATATCTAATATAAATCTAATTTCTTTCAACTAAAAGCCATTATCCCTTATCCAATAGCTAAGTGCCCTTGCAAAAAGTTCCTCTCCATCCTTTTTGCAGGCCTGCTTCAGGTACTGGAATTCTTCAGTGTAGTCTTTACAGGTAGAATAGGTGTTCCAGCCCTGTGGTCCTCTTTGTGCTCCTCCTCTGGTCTCACTCCAACTGGTTCTTGTTGTTCTTACACTAGGGGCCCCAAATGTGAATACTGAGTACACCAAATGAGATTTTACTAGAGTGGCATAGGAAAGGAGGGTCAGCCCCCACGGCAGTTTGGTCACTCTTCTTCTGATGTAGCCCAGGATACAGGCTCCAAGTGCACACTACTGGCTCATATTGAGCCTCTCATTAAGCAACATCCACAAATTCTTCTCCTCAGGGCTACTTTCAATCCATTATCTGCCCAGACCACATCTGTGCTTGGAACTGTCCCTACCCAGGTGCAGGACCTTGCATTTTGCCTTGTTGAACTGTATGAGATTTGCACAAGCTTACTTCTTGAGCCTGACCAAGTCCCTCTGGTTAGCATTCCTTCCCTCCAGAGTGTTAACTGCACCACACTGCTTGCAATCCACAAATTTTCTGAGGATGTACTCAGTACCACTGTTCATGACACCAACAAAGTTGTTAAATAGTGCTGGTCCCAATACTGACCTTGCAGAAACACCACTCATCACTGGCCTTCACCTGTACGTTGATCTATTCACCTAATATCTTTGTGTGTGGCCATACAGCCAATTCCTTAATTATGGAGTACTCCATCCATCATGTCAGTATGCCACCAATACAGAGACAGTGATGTCATGAGGGCAGCCCTGAGGAGAATTTGGGAGTGTTATGTGATTTCAAACAAAGAAAGATTCAACATTAGCCCTAGCAATGTGTGCTTGCAGTCCAGAAGAAAACTTTATCCTAGGTTGCATCAAGAGGAGTGACCAGGAGTTAGAGGAAGGTGATTCTGCCCCTCTGCTCTGCTCTCATGGGATCCCACTTGGTGTATTGTGTCCAGTTCTGAGGCTCCAAACACAAGAAGGACACGGAGTTGTTGAAGCAGGTACAGAGGATAGCTACTAATGACTGGGGACCAGAGCACCTCCACTGAGAAGACAAGCTGAGAGAGCTGGGGATCTTCAGCATGGAAAAAAGACTCTCAGGAGACCTTATGGTGGGCTTCAAGCACCTGAAGGGGGCCTACAGAAAAGCTGGGGAGTGGCTTTTTATGAGGGCATGTAGTGACAGGATGAGGGGAAATGGCTTTAAACTGTAAGAGGACAGATTTAGATTAGATATTAGGAAGCAATTCTTTACTGTGAGGGTGGTGATACATTGGAACAGGTTGCCCAGCTAGATTGTGGAAGCATTCAGGGCCAGGCTGGACGGGACTTTGAACAACCTGGTTTAGAGGAAGATGTCCCTGTCTATAGCACAGGAGTTGGAACTAGGTGATCTTGAAGGTCCCTTCCTACCCAGGCCACTCTATGATTCTGTGATTCTATAATTCTATGATTCTATGTGTCAAATGCTTTGTACAAGTTCAGGTAGGTGATATAAGTTACCCTTCCCTTATCCTCCAATACTGTAACTCTGTCATAGAAGACCAGCAAGTTTGTCAGGCAAATTTGTCCTTAGTGAAGACTTGTTGTCATTCACCTCCTTGTATTCCATGTGCCTAAGGAGTGTTTCCAGGAGGATCTGATCCATGGTCTTGCTGCATAAAGAGGGGAAATTGACTGGCCTATAGTTCTCCATGCTTTCCTTTTTTTTTTTCATTTTTAAAAATAATAGTTATGATTCCACTTTTGCAGTTATTGGGAACTCCATCAGACAGCCAAAGCTTCTCAAATATGAGTGTCTTAGCAACTTCAAGCACTAGTCACTAGTTCTCCCAACTCTACAGCTCCATCTCATTAGGTCCCATGGGGTTGTACTTCTTCATGTTCCTCAGATGGTCATGTACCAGATCTTCTACTGTGCACAGTTCGTTATACTCTCAGATCCTGCCTTTGCAACTTGCACAGCATGGTTAGAGCACTTTCTGGCAAAGATTGGGGCAAAAAGGCATAATCATAAAATCACAAAATCGTAAAAGAGCCTGCGCTGAGAAGGATCATAATTATCATCTAGTTTCAACCCCCTCCTGTGGGAAGGGTCACCAACCACCAGACCAGGCTGCCCAGAGCGACATCCAGCCTGGCCTGGAATGCCTCCAGATTGTGGGGCATCCACAGCCTCCCTGGGCAACCTGTTCCAGTGCATCACCACCCTCTGTGTGAAAAACTTCCTCCTAATATCTAACCTAAACCTCTCCTGTCTTAGTTAAAAACCATCCCCCCTTGTCCTATCACCATCAACCCGTGTAAACAGTTATTCCCTCACCATTTATACATTCACATAAAGCACTGGAAGGCCACAGTGAGGTCCCCCCAGAGTCTTCTCTTCTCCTGAACAAGCCCAGTTCCCCCAATCTTTCTTTGCAGCCCTCTGATCATCTTAGAGGCTCTCCTCTGGACCCTTTCCAAGAGCTTCACGTCCTTCCTGTACTGGGTACCCCAGGCCTGAATGCAGTGCTGCAGATGGGGCCTCACAAGAGCCCAGTAGAGGGAGACAATCACCTCCCTCTCCCTGCTGGCCAGCCCTTTTTTAATGCAGCCCAGAACACAGTTGGCCTTCTGGGATGCAAGTGCACACTGCTGGCTCATGTCCAGCTTCTCATATACCAGGACTCCCAAATCCTTCTCCACAGGGCTGCTCTCCGTCTATGCCATTTTTGAAGATGTTGAAGAGCATCAGTCCCAAGATCAACCCCTGAGGGACACAGCTTCTGACCAGCCTCCACTCCGACACAGAACGATTAATCACAACCCTTTGGCTGCATCCAGCCAGCCAATTCTTAATCCACAGAACAGTCCATCCTTCAAACCCATATCTCTCCAATTTAGAGAGGAGAGTGTGGTGCTGGATCATGTCAAAGGCTTTGCAGAATTCCATATAGATGACATCTGTCACCCTTCCCCTGTCCACCAAAGCTGTCACTCCATCATAGAAGGCCGCAGGTTTGTCGGGCATGATCAGCCCTTGGTGAAGCCATGCTGGCTGTCTCGAATCACCTCTTTGTCTCATATGTGCCTTATCATAGCTTCTAGGAGGATATATGCTCCGTGATCTTCCCAGGCACAGAAGTGAGGCTCACAGGCCTGTAGTTTCCTTGGTCTTCCCTTCTCCCTTTCTTAAGAATGGGGAGTAATGTTTCACTGGGACAGCCAGGTTTTTCAAATGTGATTGAGAGCAGCTCAGCAACCACATCAGCCATTTCTCTCACAACCCTAGGATGGGTATAATCCAGCACCATGGACTTACATACATTCAGTTTCATGAGAAGGTCTCAGACTTGTTCCAGTGTTACAGTGGGATGGAATTCGCTCCCCACACCTCCACCAAGAGGTTTAGGGTCCTGGCAAACATGGGGAGCTTGACAACCATCGAAGACTGAGGCAAAGCACTCATTGAGTACCTCAGATTGGTACTTCTGAGGAAACCAGCTCCCCATTACCTTTTATGAGGGGAGAGTATGTACCTCATCTTTCTTCATATCCTGGGTGACTAAGTCTCCTGTTTTCTTCTGGAAGTTTTCTTCCACAGCGAAAAGTGCCTAAACAGAAAAGGACAGCTAAGGTTTCAGATGGGCAGTCTTTTTTGTTAACAGTAGTTAGACCAGAGAAACAGCAATCTCCAATCAGAAAATAGCAATGATCTGGATTTATAGTAGTTGTTTCTTTGAAGAGTGGTGGTCTCTCCACAGTTTGCAATGAGCTTTTTCTCAGCTTTGCCTGGAAATATGCTATACTCAGCAAACAAAGAGACAGACAGGAAAGAACGATCACTATTCTCCTAGTTATGCTGTTTAAATGTAAGTACTTAATTCTGCTATATGCAGACACAGAACGGTCTGAGTTAGAGATGTTGGTGGATTTGTGCAATTCCCAGCACCTGGAAACAACCAAAACACTTCTGCTTTTGTCCCAAACAAAAAAGTAGGGAGCCAAGAGTTAGACACGGGTGACTGAAAATGCCTTTGTTTTTTTTGCACAGCCAACAGTTAGAATGTAGGTCTGTGTTTTCACACTCCCCTGATCTGTGCTGTGGTCAGCCTCCTCATTGCATTGAACATTTCTGTGTCTGCTTACCAAGTGCCCTTGGAATGACTTTGTTTAAATATCCCCAAGGCTGAGGTGAAAATCTGGTGAAAGTAAGACGTACTCTTGATGGAAGACAACCAGGCTGTGGAATACTTAATGAAAGGACATTGTCTGTAGACCCTGAGCAACGCATCCACGAGTGCTGACAAAGCTGTGCGATATCATTGCAAAGCTGCTATTGATTATCTTGAATGATCATGGCAACAGAGAGAGACTTGTGAGAACTGGAGGAAAACAGTCTCGAAAGAGGGCAAGTAGGAGGACCCAGAAAAGCACAGGCTTGTCAGCCTCACCTTAGTCTCTGGAAAGGTCAACTAATTCAACTATTCTTTCTTGGAAAGAAAGTGATACTTATTAGTGAGCATGAATTTACAAACAGGAAGTCCTGCTTAACTGGCTTGATAATCTTCTATGATGGAAGGACTAGTTTGGCAAATGAGAAGACAACTCATTGTGGATATTGTCTACCTGGATCTCACTAACACTTTTGATGCTGTCTCCTCAGACAAAACATGAAATTTGGGCTGGATGAGTGGACAATGAGGTTGCACTGAAAATTGTCTGAGTAGCTGGGTGGTGATGAGTGGCACAAAGTCTGGCTGGAGTCTAGTAACAGTGTATCCCACAGATCAATATTGGGTCAAATACCGCTTCAGCATCTTCATTAGTGATTTGCATGATAGAGTAGAGTGTGCAAGTTTGCACATGATACAAATCTGGGAGAACTGGCAGAAACACTGGAGTGTCATGCTGCCATCCAGAGGGACCTTGTCCTCATGCAGCTCAGCAAAGGGAAGTACAAATTCTGGCACCTGGGGAAGAATAAACTAGTACTTGTTGTAGGTCAAACAGATGGAAATCAGCTTTTCAGAAAAGAAGCTGGGTTTCCTGATAGACACCAAGGTGAACATGAGCTAGAAATGTGTCTGCTTTTTCTGCAATGAAAGCTAATGGTATGGTGAGCTGCATTAGGAAAATATTGTCAGAAGGCTAAAAGAGGCAACACTCTGCTCTGGTGAGGTTGCACCCAGAGCACAGGTCCAGGTCCAGGTCCCGCAGTACAAGAGAGACATGAAGGCAATTAAGAGTGTCCACGAAAGGCATCAATAATGAAAGGGCTGGAGCATCTCCTCTATGAACAGAAGCTGAGATAGTTGAGAATGTTCAGCTTGGAGAGGAGGATCTTATCAATGTGTATAAATAGCTGAAGGGAAGGTGCAAAGAAGGGTCTTTTTAGTGGTGCTCAGAACAAGAGGCAAAGGACCCAAACCAGAACAGAGCAGATTCCCTGTGAACACGAAGAAACGTTTCTGTTCTGTGTGGCAGAACGTTGGCACAAGCTGCCCAGAGAGTTTGTGAGATCTCCCTCGATGGAGATGTTCAAAAGGAACCTGGATATTGTCCTGGCCAACCTCTTCTGGATGTCCCTGCTTGAGCAGAGGGAGTGGCCAAGGTGACCTTCAGAGGTCCTTCCCTATCACATCCTGCAGTTCTGTGATAGATATTGTAAAGAAGTAAAGACATGGACAAGGTCCTACAGATAATTTACTGGCAGTGTTGTGAGGTCTGTAAGGTGTGCTTTAAGTTCTCTAAAATGACACTAGACACCTATTTTTAAACAGCCGAGTGTGTCTTGGCAGTAATTTCTCCACCTGTTCTACTTGGTGTTGAAAGGAGGAGGTAAAAAAGCAGGTGCAGGATGTGGATCCTGTTGAAGAGGAAGAAGATATTTGACTTATAGGTGTTGGCAGTGTGGTGTGTCAAATGACACAGAAATTCCTGTAGTTCTTTTTCAAGACTGAACATTTTAAACAGTCTTTTGATTTTATTGTCTGATGGTTTGGATCATTGTAGAAGCATATATATATTTAGCTTTTACAGTGGAAAGAAACTATTTGAAGACTGTGGCCTCAAATATCAGGGTAGATTCTGGGACACTAAATAATTATGTAGATCTGGGACTTCCTCTTTCAAGAGAAAGTCTAGGTCTGCTGACCTTGATGGAAGAGTTGAAATCAAGGTTGGACACTGGTATCTTCAAACTGAAGGGCTAGGCTTGGGGTCCATTTTGGATGTGAAGTGTGCTGAACTGCAGGAAAAGTCCTTTTACTGTTGAGAGAATGTTTTCGGGATTCTACTAAAATACTCTGTAGGCACACAGACTTTCAATCTGCCATCTCTTGCTTCCTGACCAGTAGCTAGACTGAAACAAAAATCTACTGGAACCTTTTTACTGGATTCTTCTCTGTGGAAAAATTTAGATCTGTATTTGATTTCTGCTTCCTGGCACAAACTACGATTGACAGGACAGTGTTATTTTCAAGTTTTTCTATTAGATCAGTCCCAAAAACAGAAGGCCTAGTTCTGTCAGGAGAGTTTCAGTAAAAATCTGAAATACGTTTCACCTGAAATGTATTGATCTACAATCCAACAGAACTACATTCCCTTTGCAGTGTCCCAAGGTGTTTGTCTTTATAAATGTCATAGATGCGCATCCTTTCAGAAAGGATAAGAAAGCATATGTGGAGTGCACAAGTTTCAAGCACTCTTGGAATTAAATATACTGAAAAGTATATATATATATATATTAATTTTTGTTTTTGTTTATTTGTTTGTTTGAACTTCAGGTATTTTTTGCTTCTGATATCTGAAAGGCTTTAAAAATACTTTTTCCTCCATATTTCAATTAGTCTAAAATAGCCAAACTGAAGTGTTTCGTAAAGGAAAAAAAATAGATAAATTGCATATGAGAGTAGAATAAAATATTTCAGATTGAAAGGTTTAATTTGAATAAATTATTCGCAACAAAAGGCAGATGTGCTAAAACACATGCATGAATTATTTTTCCTCAGCCTAGTTCTGAAAGCCATTTTTAGTAGATAGCTCTTGCTGAGTTTTGTCTGGAGAGGGCAACTTTTTAAAGCTACTTCAGCATTTCAAATGTAGAGACACCACTTTCAGATATGTCTCAGAAGTTGTTTAGTTTCCAGGAGCCCTCTTAGCTCTAGCACCTAGCCCTCTAGGATTCAGCCAAGACCTTCCCCCTGCAGGGGCTACAGAGCATCTGGAGAAGGTCTTGTTAAGGTGCTCAGCTTTGTCCTAAAGCAGAGAACTCAAAGACTTTAAAAAACTCTAAAAATAAAGTCGTTCTGGTTTGCAGCCCTGATGGCAGGCATTAAATCTGCCTGGGGGACTGGTAGTACTCTGAGATGACCTTCTCTCTTTGTCTATGTCAGAACACTTGCAGCAGTGGCACGCAGGAGGCAGCGCATGGTGAGAGGCACTTCTGCTTCCTTCTTCCCTTGAGGTTATGTAGCTGTTATAACAAAGAGGATCAGTTCTCACGACAGACCCCAGCTCTGTCCCGTGTGTACTGCTAGGCAGGCTGCTGCTGTGCACTCTGCATCCAGTCAAACGGCAAGAGAAGAGGGGCTGCTTTTACTCCCTTGTATGAATGGCTGCTCTCAGGGCCCTGTTACAGTTGCAAAGCTCAAGGGCACATGGTTCTGATAACAGAGCAGTGAAGGGCAATCATGGCTTTGTTGTATGCCAAAATGCATTCAGGGGAGATAGGTTTAATATTTCTGTGAGAATGGTGTGCTTAACACTCTACAAGCTTGACAATACTGGTATTTGGCTGAAATCAACAACATGTAAAACCCAACATAGGCCAGTCTTTCCCTTCTCAAAACAAACAAACAAACAAACAAACCAAACCCAACCAACCAACCAAAAAAAAAAACAAAACAAAAAACCCCAACCCCTCCCAAAAAACAAACAAACAAACAAACAAACAAAACAAAAAAAACCAAACCACAGATAAAAAGAAGTCAAAAATAGCACAAACCTGCTTCAAACATGCAGGAAATACCAATTCTAAGGGCAAGACTATAGTAGATACACCGCCCTGGCAGCAGGTGATAGGGTGACCTTCTCCTTCAGACCAAGGATATTCAACACTGCCACGTAAGTGACTGTTCCTCTACATATCCAGTCAGTTTAGACATACATTTAACACCAGATTACTGTGACACCCATCCATATGCTCTTGAAAGATTCAAAGAATGAATAAATCTTTCAAAATTTACTGCATGATGTTGAAATTGGTAGGAAGTACACCCGTACGTTGCTACTTTGCTGACTGTTGTTGTATGGCTTCTCTTTTCCAAGGGTCTTTAGAAGCTATTACATTCAAACACCTTATGACTTTAATTCTGTGCTTTCTCAGTCTTTAGGCTTTCTCCACTGCAGGCATTTGATGATGACTGTAGGGTGTGGTTTTGGAAATCCACAGACTGGTATGTGCATAACATTCCCTTATTCATACAATTTTATTGCTGTGTTCATAGGGAAGAATGTATGGTCAGGTGATATCATTAACTTTAGGATTACTGGCAATATTATATAGCTGTAAACACTTCCATAAACATAAAAAAATTATGAGGGCTGTGCAGAAAATGTCTCCTCCCTTATGATGCCAGCCCACAATGTCTGAGGCAGATGTTCGTGGCACGGCAGTAGAGGTAGAACTTTCCCACTGACATCCCATCATACTTTCCTGCTGTGACGCAGAATGGTGTCTGACATGGAAACGCATATGAAACAAAGGTGTGTCTTTGAATTTCTCCATGTGGAAAAAAATGATACCTATTGATATTCATTGATGCTTGGGGAACATTTATAGAGACAAATGTGAGCACAGTAAGGTGGTGGGTGGTGCATTTCAGCAGTGTAAACGATGACAGTGGGTCACCTCTGCTGGTGTAGAGTATTACAAATGTGGCATGAAGGCTCTTGTTCATCGCCATCAAAAATGCAGAGCTCATGGTGGTGGCTATGTTGAAAAATAGTGTTTAGTAGCTGAGAATTTTCTCTGTTGAATACTGTCATTATGCTCTTTGCACGTATTGTATTTTCTATGGAGACAAATAGGAGACATTACTTTCATAGCAACCTACGTAGTAACTATTTCCAACATTCAAGGCAATGCAAGATGAATTGAATAAAACCTGAGATAAATAAAACTCCCAGAAAATTGCAAAGAAAGAACTGTTCCCTACTCTTCCGCAGGAGATGCCACATCTACCCCTCTGCCCCATCCTGCGTCCAAGTCCTGACAGACTGTCTCAATTTCAGATGGAAAATAATATGCTCCTGAACTCATACTTGGCTAGGTGATTAATTTTGAGTATGTGAGCAGGATATACTAGCTTTTTGTCAGAAACAAAAGAATGCTGCTTCTTCAAGACTGTAGGGATTTAATTCCCTTCCAACTCCTAAATCAACTGGCAGCAGAAACTTCCTTTCTCTTTATGTTTTATTTACCTGGTCTCCAGGGACCTCAGTTTTATTTGTTCTAAAAGTTTCAACAGAAAGTGACTCAGTTTTCATTTTCAGCAGAAACCTAGCTGGCACGTACCAAATGTCTGTTGTTAGTCAATTGGTACATTAACCAAGGTGTGTTATATTTGTTCTTTAACCTGTTTCTTTTCCAGTGCATCTTTCAGGAAAAGTCAGGGGAATATTACATTCTCTAACAAAGATTAGGAGGGGTTTTCTCTCCAGAAATGAACTGAAAATGCATGGTGTCAAAATCCTCCATTACCTTTTTGGGAAATAAGAAATGAAAATAATAATCTACCTGTGATTCTCCCTTCACCCTTTTGCTTCTTACAGTCCATTTGGGTCCAGATTCTTTTTGCGAGGAGAGGCAAAAACATATTTCCTAAAAAGCCAAGGACTCTGTAATCTAAGAAGATTTTCAGAGGAGACAGATATCCTGAATATCTGCATATTTGCAGCTGAAAGAACAAGGGAGTACTTAAGGAGAAGAAGGCAAGGAAAACAGACCTTCATCTAAATCTGACTGAATCTTTCAACTTTGAGAAGTTTGTGTTGAATTTGGCTGGGGACTGCTTCCCAGGATCATCACCAAGAAATACAATATTGTCAGTATTAACAACCAAAGTACCAGTCTCGTGACACCTAACTAAGTTTTTGTCCCTGTCCCTTTGTCAAAATTTTGACTTTCAAGAAGCAATAAAATGAACTTGTAGACTTTGGGACTGACAGGTGAGAACATGCTCTTCAAAGGCAAGTGGAGCGGTGAGACCTAAAGGGACTCAACTGTGGAAAAATAAATAAATAAGTAAATTAATACATTACTCTGATTGTAGCTGGCACTTCTGTGGTTCTATTCTGCTCACGTTTCTGGGTGAGTAATCTTCATTTCCTGCTTATGTGTTGCCAAATGAAATAAATGTTAACCTTCAAGATAAAACAAGAACCCACATACTGGACTTTGTACCTCTGACAGATACTTCTGATATGGAAATATCTGTCCCAGAGGGGCAGCAGCTCTATCAGTATCAAAAATGGTGAGGTTCAGTGTCTAGCCTGCTGAGGAGTGCAGCTCATGGAGAGTTCCTCTGGAGTTTCCTGGTGCACTTGGAAATCATACCATAACACCATACACCAGTATGGTTAAGATGCGGAATGACTCATTTGTTGTTTAGATCAGTGTATTTTTATACATGCTAGTATTAGCAGTGCTTGTAATTGTGTTTCCATGGTTACATTCACAAAAAGTTTTGGTTCCAGATGCCATTCTGGAACGGACATTATTATGTTCCTGCCCTTGTTACCAACTCCCTCAACTTGGCTTAATCAGAGGTACCATCCCTGAGCCCACGCGCTGTTTTGCTCGCTGTTTTGTTGATGGTGTCCTGACTCTAGCATTTTTTCTAACAGTGCTCCTTTAATCTGCCAGACCAAGGCTTCGTTCCAACTTCATTCGCAAGCGCTGCACAACAGGAAAGATGCAGTGATATACTTAGTATTGGTTACAGGGATTGCAGGACTTTGACTGAGAAACACTGATGACAGCTATAAGACCTGAGTTTTTTCTGTTTCCAGAACAGCTGCTGAGCAAAGAAGTGATGGACTGTGGAGATATGTGGGGACCTCAGCTCTCCTGAGCAAACTTTGCTAGCAAACAGGAACTGACTTCAGAAGAAAAGTTGTCTAGAGTTTCAAGTCAGAAGACGCCATTTAACAACAGTCACTGCTTCCAGTGAGAGCTCCTCACTGAAGCCAGCTGAAATTTCAATCTGTTCTTCAGTGTATTTTTCCGTAGTTTTATTTCTCTTCTTTACTTGGACATAAATGATGGGGAAATTCCTGTCCCAGTGGGCAAAGGAGAATTTTTGCACTTTCTCTTTTAGCAAAACAGAGTGCTTCATGCAAAATACTACTGAAATTTCTGTAAACGTTTGCTTGCTTAGAATTAAGTATGTGCTAAAAACTGTAAGACACCAATGCAATAGTTTTCTCCTCCTTGATTTTCTTGATTTTCTTTTCAGATATTTACTTGTGTCCATCTTCTCTGCTTTGACTATTCCCACTTGTAGATGTGTACATTTGCTGTTCATTCTAGGTTTTACTAATAGGATGTTTCCAAAGATGTTGATCCCTATAATGCAAGACATACAGAAAGTTTAAGGCATAGCTCCTACTTCAGACAGCAAACAGACCTTATACCAGAGACCATCGAGTGGATAGGCTAGGTGAGGATGGGAAAATGAAGTAATGTGTGGCTTGGCAGGAAAAGTCACAGCTCTTCTGCAGGCAGCAATGGAGACAGTGAGTAGCTGTGTAGAAATAGTGCAGAAGGATCTGCAGATGCTGCATTTTGTATGGTCTGCTTCCACCTCTGGGCAAGGTGCTACAACACTGCTGTGTTCACCAGGCCGTACTGCTCCCACGCGCTGGAGCATTTAATAAATGGCTCTGACTGCAGCTGTCACTGAAGGCAATCTTTCCACTCCTATGACCACTAGCTCTCAGTAGACAATTACTGTACTCAGTGAGTTAAAAATAAATACAATGCAGTCTGAGGACACCTTCTGTTTCACACAAGTAATAGGTATTGAATCGATGGCAGTCATGCAGATGAATTTTCAATGCAAACCAGTTCTAACTGGTATTTAAAGGTCAATATTTCTGTGCAAATATTTGTTTAAAAGTTTATGTGTAATGTCCGGTACTGAACACGTCTTTTTGGCTTTCTGTCAGCTTTGCTGACAATGCAGAGAGGTGAGATGGTGTTCAGGCCTCAGCTGGACAGGCACTGTAATTTCAGCTGCCAGCCCAACTGTGTGAGCAGCAGTCTTTCCTTGTTTCCCATGCTGGTGCTGGGTGATGGGCAGCAGGCTGTCAGCTCCTCATTTGTGCTGATGAGAGCAAGGATAAGGGCCATGTGCAACAGTAGGCTGGCTGTCCAGACTGGTACAACCCAGACGCAGATACAAATGTTGCTTGCTTCCCAAGATGGCTGAATTGCATCTTGGTGAAGAATTCAGGCTGAGGCTGGGTTTTCAGGCTCATTTTATCTCCAGGGCCTGTGCTTTCCTTTTTTTTTCATCTGCTCCTGTGTTTTTGGTTTGCCATTTGATGAGCTTTTTTTTTTTACTGGGACTATCTTCCTTTTTCACATAGACCTCCACTACAGACTCCCAGCTCATTTGAGGTTCCAATAATATTTTTGGGTGATAGCAGGATGGAGTCCTAATCTCTGAGCAAACAGTTTCTTTTCAGCTTGTGCACCTGTAGGACCAAACTTTTAGTGGACTGAGGATTTATGAATATTACTAGAAACTGAGTATTTCACAGTGAATGCTAACTCATCCTCACGAATCATCTGCAATTTTTATTTTAATATGGTGGCCAAGCTGAAGTTTATTTTCATTTAAAGTGACAGAATATTCACCAAATAAAAATTTCCACCTTGTTATACCTGAGGTCCTTAAAAAGCTTGTTTATCTAACTTTGATTTGTTCAAGATTCAGGTGAATTAAAAAAGTGATCTAAAATGTAAATGGATTTTTTTTTAAAGCCATGAATACCTGACAGGAAAAAAAAAAAAAGTCTTTCTCAAAGACTAGATTTGCATTTGAGCAAATGATTTGTTTCACTGAAATCTTTTCCTTTTTTAGCAAAAATTTTTCAGTTAGTTCTTTTTGTTTCACTCTGCTCTTCAGCTGGGGCTTAAAAAAACGTTCACAAGCTCCTTCTGGGAACAGCTGCTAAAACCCTGCCTGACAAATTTGGCTTCTTCAGCTATATTCTAGTTTCTATATATTCAGGGAGGATGATGTCATGCTGAAAGCTCTCTCTCAGCAGTGGAAAAAGTTATGTACATGTAACCAACCAACCCAAACCTATGCCTCTGTCCCACAGGATTTGCAGTCCTCAGGAGATGAAGACACGGAACATGATAGAGGGAGGCCAGAGAAAATTCCAGTGGCTAAGGCTGTTTGCAGAAAATGTAGAGACTTGCAGGACACAGCCAGGATATCCACACAGGCCTTATCTCCCTCCTCCTGTAGTCAAATCCCAGACCTATGATTCTGTGATTCTATAAACACTGCTTTCGTATCTAGCAACCAGGAACTGTTGGTGTCATTAAAATTTGTGAACCATTGTGCTTGTTGGCACAGAGTGCTGCAGAACTCTACTGGTAGAACAGGTTTACTTGCCTCTTGACTGCTCTGCGAGGAAGCAGTCCCAGGAGAGTTCTGCTTGTTGAGATTCTGAGATGTAAGGGAGATAATGCTGTAGGTCATGCAGAAGCTATCACCAGCTCTACTGCCACTGCTGGGTCCGGGAAAGGAGCTCCTTTAGGAAATGATCTATGCTCCTGCAGTGCACATCCCACAGGAGTTTTACAGCCTTGCAGCAATGTCAGAAGCTAAGCGTTGTCCCCCTAGTGCTGGTAATGATGCACACTGCTGCATCATTAACACCATACCAATGTGTATTCAAATAGTCTAATAGTCTAATGGGAAGTCTGGAAGTCCCTTGCACCATGGGATGAGACAGGGAATAAGTCAGCTAAGGATTTTAAGTATTAGGATCTTTGTGCATGTCAGATTCTCTAAGAAATTTACTTACTGATAATTAACCCAGATACTATGTGCTACAGAATACTGTAATGTAGAACGCTTCTACATGGATTGCAGTCTGTGATTCAGAAAAGGAACTGAAGAAGAAACATCCATTTACCCTCAGAAGTCCATTCTTATCTGTGCATTGTACTCGTGTTCTGCTGAAAGGGTTCCACTAAATGCAGCTTAGAAACCACTGTCTATGCAATGTGAGTTTGTTTACAAATTTTCCTTGTGGTAGTGAACATTCAGTTCCTACTAAGAAGAAACTGGTCAAAACTGGACATCTTTGATACCCGAGTATTTAAAAATTCTCAGAAAAAGAAAAAAAAATAAAAACAGCAATTTTTGATCCTTTGCTTTGAAAAGTATTTTCAGTTCAATCTTTTTTTTTTTTTGGTGAGATTTCTCTGCAGCCATGAAAAACATAACAGTAATTTTTCATTAGTAAGGAGCAAGTCAGATGATGTGACTCCAGGATTTGGTACTTTAGGAAAAAATGCAGTGGTTGCCTGTATAGTTAGTTGAATCTTCCCCCTTCAAACAGTACCACAGTGTATATTTGAGGCTCCACATCAGGCTCCTGGGATGGTGTGAATTGTCTGTTCAGTGGGCAACATTTCTCAGAGGCTAGTTGTTTAAACCACAAATAAATTGACTCTGCACAAGGCATTTCTTTTTTATGCACAGGGCGGAAATTCCTTTTTGACTGTGATAAGAGCCAAACAATCTCTGTCATGTTCCCAGGGCTAACTGAATGGAAAGCTGGGGTGACCTTGCCCTAGTAGGATCGCGCTCTGCAGGAGAAGGGAGCATAGTGCCAGCTTTCCCTTGTACTTCTTCATATCGCTCAGACAGAAACCCACTCCTGTTAATACACTGAGATTGCCTCTGTGCACTATCTCACTGAAGACAGTGCCACATCCTGGGCATGAGTGCAGGGGTTTAAGGAGATGTCAGAGAATAGCTGGACTCTGCCCTTCTGCTCCTGCCCTCCATACCTCCTCTCTTCCTCCCTGGCAATTTTGTTCTTTTTTCAGTCTTGAAGGGGAGGGAAAGGACTTTTACCAGCAAGGTGAAATGCCCTCCTAAATGTTTCTCAGTAAGGGGAAAAAAAGGTAGCCCTCTCTGTTGTGGGTTAAGGCCAGCACTACAGTTGTCACACAGGTGGAGTGTGGATGGCAGAACCTCTACCACTAAAGCTGAACCTGCTTGGGACTGCAGACTGTTTCCCTCAGTGACCCTTGTTCCAATCTTTTGGAAGAGAGAAACAGCAGACTGAAAGACTGCCTCCATTCCTTTCATTCTGCAGTCATAAAATGGGTGATGGATGACATCTGGGGACAGTTTTCGCCCTTGTAATGGCAAACACAAGCAATCTTGGCACAGCAGGTTGTGATCATACCCAAACTACCAAAGCATGTTTGGATTGGTGTCTGCAGTAAGAAAAACAGTGAAGACTTTGAATTTGCAGAGGTGTAAATAGTGACACAAGAAGTTTGTCTCTAAAATGAAGTGAACATGTTGTGTGATTTGACCAAAACATATTAGCAATGGAGCTGGGATTTCTCCAGGAGCTTACACATCCATCCAAGTCCAGTGAAGAATTTATGAGATCATGCAAACATGACTTGTGCTGTTTCACTGGAAGTCTCCTACAGAATTCTGTTATTGCTGCACTGGATTCTACAGATACACATAACCAGCCCTTTCATGTACTACTTACTTCCTTTCCAAAGAGGAAAACAAAAAGGGTGGGAAATGACAGGATGGATGAAAAAAAAAAGGGTGGGAAAAGGCAGTCATGTAAAGCCATGGAGAGAGAAAGCTTTTTGCCTCAAAAATTACATAGTAGTATCATGCCCTGCTTTTCTAGATTTCAGTCATCAGCTTCTCTGTTGAACTATGATTCCTAATACCTTTGTGTTAAAATTATGTCTGAAACCAAAGAATTACACTTATCTTTACAAATCAGTTCTGCTTCTGAATCAAATCATTACACTTGGTTTCTGTCAGGACACTTTTGTAGTGGGAAACCTGAATGTCACTGTGCATTGGCTAGCCAAGAACGGAAGTAAGTGGCCTTTGGCTTTTTGATATTTTTCTTTACCACTGAGGAGAGCTGGCTAGAATGTTTTTAGCAGAGTAGTATTGTCTGGGAAAGACAATTTTGAAGGAGTGATTCGTGAAATTGTTGCAGTTTTAACAACAATTTAAGAATTTTTTTTTTTTAAACTGTCCCTAAAAGTTGGGATCACTACTGTGGGTTAGTTTTGTTTGGCCATGTCCTTTGTAGAAACAAGTCAAGACAGACTGGTATTGTAAGAAGGTGATCAGAATCGATAGAAACTAAAAAAATCCTTGAGTTCCAAAAAAATGCTTTCCAACTTAAGCTGAGATGAAAGCTCTCCATTTTAAACTTGAATTGCTACCAGAGCTTTTCTCTCCTCTGTAGGTCTGAGTCCATATAGCTGGGTACCCTGAAAACCCACCTGTCTTCCCAGAAATGAAGAGCCAGCAAAATCTTTCATGCCTCACTTTGAGTACATCAACAGTGAATTTGTAATAAATGTCACAACTTTGAGAGAAATATGTATCACAGATTTATGTTTTAATACTTCAAAAGCTCAAAGTCCCTTGTCAAGGAGAGAAATTCTGAAGCAAGACTTGCTGTTTCTTTCTTTCTTTCCAGTCTTCTGGGCTGTGTCCACATAGCATCAATATTTCCTTCCTTGACAAAATGTTGCAATAGCATTTATCAGGCAGAAGGTGAGTTTGTCATTAGTTATCTTGCCTTGTTGAAAGCAGATGAGCTGTATGGTGGATGTTGGATCAGTTGTGCTGGTAGAGCCAAGGCAGTATTTCTAATATGACAGAGGCACTGACATCTCCCTAAGGTGTCTGGCTATACCAAGAGTTATTTCTGATGCCTGACACCTGTGCACTGAAGCTAGGCTTCTTCAAGAGATTACAAGAATTTTGGGGTTTAAACTAAACTGACCAGTGATAATGGCAGAGCATGGGAAGGAGATCTCTTGCTGCACAAAGGAAATGATCTGTTAATTGTTCTTTGGTGCACACTGAATCACTGCACATGACCCACACTTTATCATGTGCTTCTTTTCCTCTTTTCAAGGAAAAGCACCAAATTTCTCTTATGTCTAATCAAACTAAATTTGGAAGGCAAAATGACTAGCCATCTGGAGCAAGGAATAAAGCTAGCCTTTGCAGGCAGGACCACAGGGTTTATGCAGGTAGAACCATGAGAAAAGCATACAAGGCTGATTTCTCCCGTTGAAGAGGAAAGGTGGCTGCTACCTACGTGGCAGCATGAACATTTGTTCACACACACATGAGGGAATGTGGGACTATTTTTGTAGGGGAGTGAGGCTGTGGACAGGATCTAACCTCAGTTTGGCAGGTACAGAGAAACTCACAAGTTCTCGAATGCCAATTTGTTTTTCTGATGTTGGGCTATGCTTCAGGGAGAGTGGGGTTGGTTAGGTCCCTCAGTTTGCTATCATGGGAATGTGAGCAAAGGACATAAATCTGTGACATAAAGCTGTGTTCAGTGCAAAAAAGGCTCCCACATGTTGTGCGGAGTCACCACTTATCACCAATGAGAAATTATAGACATGGAGAGATGGACTCAGCAAACTGCTGTGCTGGAACTTATTCAAAGAGATACGGCATTTTCAGATGTCTCAGCTCCCTTCTTAAAGAAGATTACTTAAATGTCCATTCATTGTATTTAAAATACCTTAAAAAGCTAATTCTAGAAAAATGAAATGGTTTAACTGCCTGTAAACCTGATCTTGTGCTTTTCAGTTTGCTGCTGGGAGTCAGGACAGGTTTTTTTTTTTTTTTTTTTAATTATGTTGAAAATTTTTATTTGTTTTGGCAAAGCTGATTTCCTGCCTAGCTGGCAAATACCATTCCGCCCATCTCAGCTTTTCAAAATTCCACGAAAGTTCTCAAGTATGGTATTCAGTCTACACATTTCTGAACCCTCAGAAACTTATTTTTCAAAATGGAAATTTACTGAAAATTCACAGCCTTTGTAATACCATTTGCAGACAGCTTGTGGTTGTGTTAGACGACCACGCAGGACATGAGTATGCTTCTCACAGCCCTATAGAGTGGTCTCCCTACTTACACTGGAAGGACTGTCTAGAATATTTTCCTCACTAAGAAGAGGAAGGAATTTAGCCCCTTTTTTCAGTAGCCAAGTGCAGAATTGATCTTTACTTTTTTTACTTGCTTTTTTTTTTCTTTCTGCCAGTGCCGTGGGATCACAATTCTGCTGAGAAACCAACATGCCTTGTGAATACAGGGAGTACAAGATTATTGCAGCCCCCCTTCTCATACTCTTGCAGCTACACAGTATAGCAGCCTTCTCTACTTCCAGGCCCCACGCACCAAGGGCAGATGACCGTCCTGCACACATCTCCTGTTGCTACAAAACCAAGAAGGGAACAGGCCACAAGCAGCAGCTGGGGATTCACCTTGCAAGAGCTGAGCAACCCTTGTAGCCCTAGCTCAGTTCCATATCTTAGCATTGCCTAGAACATGTTTTTGTTTTGACTCTTGAATGAGGTAGAACATTAAATGTGACACTGGGAGAGTTGTTGTGCTTTGGAGACACAAGAAAAACAAGAGTCATGTTGTTCCTCACAACCAGAGCCCTCCCTTGGCATGTGGAGCTGGGGCATGGCTCCTTTATCTTGCTGCAAGGAGCCAGAAAGCTGTCCTCGTTTCTGCAGACAGGAGGAGCAGGAAGTTTCAGCTTACATTGGTAAGTGCAAAGGGAATATACAGCAAGCCAAAGTGTATGCAGAGACCTGACAGCCCAGCCCAGTGGAAAGTCCCTTCCTTCTCCAAAGCAAGCAGCCCACTTGCTGTGAAGAAGGTGGAGGGAGTGGAGGGTATGGGCAATCAGGCATGGCCTGACCTCTCAGAGTTAACAGGGAGAAACCATCAGGTGCCTCAGAGAGAGGGTCAACATTTTGGTAGCACAGATCAATCCTGTAGGGCCCCTGGCCTGAACTTCACTTGCAAAGTAACTCTCAGCAAAGCATGTCATAGCTAGGCTGGGCCGCAGGAGAGTTGTGGTTACCGCCCTTGCTTTATGGCCTCACATCCCCTGATGCAGTCAGAAAGCTGGAACAGAAGGGGCACCCGCCCTGACATACCCACCCACGGCACAGGCAGCAACTTTGGGAAAGTCAGAGCTGGGCACAGAGTACTAGTTTGGAGGAAGAAAAGAAGCTGAAAAAGCACTGTTGAAGTTACTGCTGAGATAGGAGGGGATTTAGGCTAGGACTCACATTTCTTAACTCCTCTTCTTCTCTATGATAGGAATACATTGTACCAACTTTGAAATGGGATGACAGATTTACCTTTTTTCCTCCCATTTCCTTTATTTTTGAAATACAAATATTATGCAAGGCCTTAGGTTTTATTTCTAACCATTCTAATCAGAGAATGCTGATCCCAACAGAGGTTGTACATAAATAAAACACAAGTGGTGTTGAAGAGAAAGGTTGGTCTGACTCAAACAAATGACTCTGAAGCTAAGCTGGCTGCTGTTGAGTGACATCTCAGAGAGAGTGGTGAGGTGCTGGAACAGGCTGCCCAGAGAGGCTGTGGATGCCCCGTCCCTTGAGGTGTTCAAGGCCAGGTTGGGTGGGGCCTTGGGCAGCCTGATCTGGTATTAGCTGGACTGTTTGTGTTCCATGAAGAATATCAGTACTATATTTTGAGTTCTTCTGTTGCAATAATTTTTTCTGATGTTAAGATCTCCCATAGTCCCGGTTCTCTTGAAAATATTTTACAGCTGTGGAGCCAAACTGCTGTCAGGATAAGAGCTTCTACTTGATGTGCCTTGTTAGCCACCTTGGACTTCACACATTCGAGCATATAAGTTACTCACATTAGGCTACACAGTGTGGATTTACCACCTGGGTAAATTCTTCCTTCTCATTCAAGCTGAATGCCATTTTGAAGTTTGCCTCGGTACAGCTAAGGAATTCCACTGCAGAATGGCAGTCCTGCATCGTGTTTGTGCTCCATTTGTCAGAGTGTCATTCTCACCTGAGAATGTTATCTGAGTGTTATCTCTGAGAGAGATGCTAGTTCCTGTTGCAACATCCTTGGCAGTAATGTGGCAGGTTGTTGAGCACCTCTGGTATCATGTTTTGTGGTATGAAAAGGGAGTGCTTTGCAACTGAGGAAAGGCACGTTTGGAGAAAGGTGGCAAATCATAGGTTAGAAATGGGGAAGTGGCAGTGCCAGGAAGTGTACCATGAGTACATCAGCAGTCACTTGGAATGGCGGAACTGTGAGCAGCAAGTTGGACTGTTTGTTCCATGACCTGGTACAGTACTTAGTACAGTACCTAGAGCTGGGCTTGGGGAAGGCCACGCTGCATCCCACTGATGGTGAGAAAACCCATGCAAGGCAATACCACGGAGGCAGTTTATATGAGTAGAGAGCTTGTTCAACTTGTCCTGTCATGGGAGTGCAAATACTGGTTAATGCTCACTGCAGAGCTACAGTACCCTGAACTGTGTATCATTCCAGGTCTGTTCTTCTTTCCACAGAGGAGGGACAGCTTTTCTTTTGATGGTCTGCTTGAAATACCCACTCCTCACGCTAAACTTACCATTTACGGCCTCTTGAACTCCCGTGCTCTTCTCTAAACCCATTCCTATTTTATGGAGGGCAAGCTTTATTCCAAAGACCGTACTATTTTCCACCTCACTTTCACCCCTCTTCAAGCTGTCCCGGTTCTTTTAACAAAGACACCTGCCTTGAGCAAGCGCCAGAATGCTGAGCGTCCTGATCCGTCACTGCAATTACCGGCCGTCATTAGTGTGCATGTGGAGTAGCAGTGACACCCAGTGGCCAATAAGTAAATTCAGAAAGTCCCTTTCTGCTAAAACCTTCCCTGCTCTACTTTCCTTCTGATCTGTGAGGCCTGGAATTCCTGAATGCTAGCTTTGCCTCACTTCAGGCTGAGGCAGAGAGGGCATCGAATATCTTGGCCTTCTTCATATCTTCCGTCACCAGGGCTGGTGCTTACTCCTTTCCTAGCCTTCCTTTTGCTTTTTAGCTACCTGTAGTATCCCTTCTCATCGTTCTTCAGTTCTGTTGCCAAGTTTAACCAAAAATGGTCTTTGGCTTTTCTAATCCCATCCCTGCATAATCAGACAAAATCTCTACTTTCCTCCTGAGTTGTAGCTCCTCTTGCTCCTAGTTTTCTCCATGCCAGGGAGGAAGAAAAGACTGATGAAATTGACACTGATGAAATTGGTAGTGTGCTGAGACCACAGCTATTGACATCGACTACCAAAAATGTCTTGTTGCTTCTTGTCTATGGCTTAAATGTTAAGCTTTTTAGACTTGGAAGAGTACTTTTTTTCTGTTTTTGTATTGTGTATTTGTAGCACAGCTAGGTTAAGTGGCAACAACAGTATAACAGTAAGTAGTACTAGCTTCATTAGTGACACTACAGTTTTTTCCCATATTAGTGTAGAGAAACAATATGCATACTTGTTAATTTGTTCATATTCGTACTTGAGTCACAAAGACAGCAGGATTTGTTCATGTCTCTCTGCCACAGAGCCATACAGTTACCAGAATGGTTTAAAAGTGATGAAAAGTAGGCAGATGAGCAGGAAGGGCTGACTTGTAGTGTGCACTCTTGGCAAAAGGTGTCCCTGGGATAAATTCTGTTCTATCCTTCAGGTAAGGATAGTCCCTTGGAATTCCAGATGTTTTCCTGCTGTGCTGCAATACACTTACCTGACAGAGAGAGAAAGCAAATTGTAGGCTTTAAAAAGAGAAATCATATGACATTTTCGTTCAAACTCCTGCTGGAAGCTACACTCTATAACCACTTTAAAAGCTCTCAAGGTCGTTGCTCTTAAATAACTCAAAGATACCCAATGAAGACAACTTTCCAAATGGAAAAAGAAACTTCCTGTATTATATGCCAGAAAAAGTTAAGAGAATATATGCCAGAAATGTCTTAGCCAAGGTTGCACTAGTTTAGATATTTTCTTTAATTATAAAAGCTAGGTAATTTTTTCTACAGGGATCATATACTTGCCACTAACAAAAGTCAATGGGATCATTGCTAGTGACATTTGCTCCCATCCCAAGTTTCAAGCTGATATCCTCAAATATTTGCTAAATCCTCTGCTGACTCTGAATAGCTCTATCAGCCTTACTCCCTTAGGCTTGGTGGACCTGACCCTTACTCAGTTGTTAGCCCCACTTCTTCCTCTTTGCGTTGCAATATAATGCTGATGTGCAAAGGATGAGCATGACATATATCAACCTTATTGCAGTTTTGGCAAAGGCACTGAAATGAAGAGTATTTCCTGTTGGCTAGTCTAGTCAGGACTGGTTCTAAGCAGTAGTGTGGCTGACAAAGCAGTTTGTTTCAGTAAGGGGAACTGAATTAAATCTACTCAGTCCTTAGCTGTATAATTGGTCTGCATTCATTCTAACGGCCATTCCAGTCACAGTAATATAATTAGGTGGGAAGGGTCCTCCAGAGGTTATGTAGCCCAACTACCTGTTCATATCTACAACAGGTTGTGAACCAGTGTGGCCACCTTATGATATATCTTACTGTCCCAATATCTCTAATTATCCTAGATCAGCTTTGTCCTTATGGGTGACTTCAACTTCCCAGATTTTAACTTGGATTGTCACACATTCTTGTTGCTTGTTAAAACAGAGTCTTGGTGAAGTGGTGATTTGTAGCTGCCTTGGCCACTGTGACCAGTACAACACAAAAAGAAGGATGAGAGATAACATTGGACTGTTACTTGATGGTGTTAATCGCCTCACAAATAAGGATTTTAGATAAAGCAGGGATGTTTAGTGCTACCTTTGCCTCTGTCCTTCTAGATGGTCTTTGGAATCCCAGTTGTCCCAGTAACCTGGAAGCTGCCAAACACTGTCCCTGTTTTCAAGAAGGGTATGAAGACTCTTGTAATAACAGGCCTGTCAGTCTTACAACAATGCCTGGCAAAATAATGGAGAAGATTATTCTGAGTTACTGAAAAACACTTGATTGACAGTGCAGTCACTAATCATAGCCAGTGTGGGTTCAAAAGAAGCAATGCCTTTTTAGAGAAGATCTAATAAATGGCCAGTCACTAATGGGGTTTCACAGGGCTCCATTTTTGGGCCAGTTCTTTTCATAAATGTTATCATAAATTGTCTAGATGCTTGATTAAAGGCACACT
Organism: Centrocercus urophasianus; assembly: GCF_019232065.1. NCBI lineage: Eukaryota > Metazoa > Chordata > Aves > Galliformes > Phasianidae > Centrocercus > Centrocercus urophasianus. Next base: position 20,296,147 of record NW_024884767.1, read on the forward strand.
AAGAAAGTTTGCAGATGACATCAAATTAGTAGGAGCTGTTGACTCCTTCAAGGGCAGAGAGGCCTTGCAGAGGCAAATTAAGCAGCTGTGCAGTCACCAACCACATGAAGTTTAGCAAGAGCAAGTGCCAGATTGTGCACCTGGGATGGTGCAACTCTATCTACACTAGCTAGAAGTGTACCATGGCAGCCCAAAGGGCCAGTCATACCCAGGGGTGCAGCAGGTCCAGCATGAGGAGGGCTTCTCCCCTCTACTCTGTGCTGTGCACCTTCATCTCCAGCACCCTGCAGTTTGGGTGCCACAATTTAAGAACAGTAGCATAAAGCTATTAGAGAGCACCCAAAGGAGGGCTATGAAGATGGTAAAGGTTCTGAAGGGGAAAACATATGAAGGGGATGTATAACTCTCATTGAAAAATAGAATTCTCATCATTTTACATTCCTGCCTGGGTGCCTCCTAAATATGAATTTCTTAGCAGGTAAGTGCCCCTTCCAGCTGCTTGCTCCTTCTGTTTCCTGTGAACCCTTGCAGCACCAAGTCACCAAGGATTAACCATACAAATATGGTGGAATGACTTTCTGTTTCTTTTTATCACACTGAATCGCTATGTACGCTTTTAATAAATAAGTGCATTGAAGTGTGTGCTCATGCTCAAGAGGTCTAAGTGGGAGTACTGCACAAGCTTTTCTCTTAAGGAGAAAAGTCTGCCTGGACTGAACCTATTTTGGTAAATAAAGCTGTTTGCTTGAAAATGATTTTCATTTGTGGATATCTGATGGAAGGCAGTTATGAAGCATGATTGTTTGCTTGGATTTTTTTTCTGCTATGGTACTGCAACCTCAAGTATTCCTCGAAAGTATCACTTACACAAACACACACACACACACATAAATCTGAAATAAAAAAAAAAAAAACAACAATCATGATTATCTCATTTTCTTCAGAAGTTGAAGACAGTTTCCAAGTCTAAAAAGCTTTCTCTATTTCTGGGCAGCAGAAGCTGGCTTTAACTATAATTAACTGTAAGCTGCTCAAGGCAATTTGCAAACAAGAAGAAAAAGAAAAACGATAAAAATCATCTTCTATTGTATTTACTCGATTATTTGCTAAGGTCCATTAGAGGGAGCTGATATTCCTACTAAAGCTCTTTAACATCTGACAGTTGGTTCTTCCTGCCAGACTTGGATCTTCTAGATATGAGTATGTAGGGATTTTATTACGATTTATAGTGTAACATTCATATATCAAACACAGTCCTTCACCCTCTTCCTTACCACTTCTAGTTCATTCATTGCCTAGGAAGGGTTAATGACATCCTCTATTTTATTTTATTTTATTTTATTTTATTTTATTTTATTTTATTTTATTTATTTTGCAAGCTTCTTTGAACAGCAGCTAACCTTGATACACAGTAGATATTATCAGCTGTCTTTGATCTGTCATGGAGATCCCATTGGAATATTGAGTTTCTTCCTTGGTTACAGAGATTGTGGATGAAGTTAATGAGAATTTCAAATTACATTCTTGATTTCTGAAAGGAATGTGGCACTAAAAATTGATCCTTAAATATAAAAATAAAAGTTAAACTCCTTAAATTGCTTGAAGGCTGAACAGAAATATCTATGGAAAATGAGGTTGGACTTCGATAGGTTTACACAAAGTTCATTGTGGAAAGAATGCATGAATATAGACGTATAATTAGAATAACATGTAAACTCTCAGGCCTTTGTTCTCATCTTTCTTCTCCTCCCCCTCCTCTCCTCCTTTCTCATCTTTCTTCTCCTCCCCCTCCTCTCCTCCTTTCTCTTTTCTCTCTCCCTTTCCTGTGTCTGAATCAGTTCTCTCTGTCTCTCCAAATGACTGCCCAAATGCAGAGAGGGACTTCTGCTCCCAAAAACTGCCCTGTTTCTTCCTATCCTATTGGGTGACTTAGTTAAAAATATTTTTTTCTCCTTATAAACCCCACTTGGCTAAGCATGCTGTAATACAACCAGAGAAGCAAGGATATTTTAAATCTACAAGAAAACAGCTATCTCATTTGAACTGCCTGCATTTAATACATTATCCTCAGCAAGGAAGGGATTCTCAGGACCAAGACAGTGCAGCTGAATTAAAATGTTTGATGAAAATTGTCAAGGCTGCAATGGACTTTGAGAGACAAAATGTCTCTCTCTCAGAGTACATGCTACCTGATAAAATAAAGAAGTAGGCTACTGAAAAGTGGTGTAATCACCTCATAAGAGGTAAGGATAATTCTCTTAGAGGGACTTGGCTGCATGGTAACATGTGAACGGAAATGTTATCAGAACTCATGAGATCCTAGACAACTGGAGAAGTGTCAAAACAGTTGCTCTATGATCCTCTGCTTCCACTCTCCATGTGAAGGTAGGGTCTGAAAAAGCTGAATGTTGGACATTTGGAATTCAGGCTGAGATTTAAGTCCCAATTTAGAAGACAATGAATGTCCTTACAGTTTTCTTGCTCAGATATTTGCTCCATCACCTATCTCGAAGAAGCAGTATTCTGAAATTAGCACCTGAATTTCAGAGTGAATTGGTTGCTTTTTTCAATCCACTTCTAACTGAGACTTCAATTCTACTGGTGTCTATTTTTTCCTGTCTTTCTACATTATCTTACACACTTTCCTTGTGTTACATACAGCTGTGAGATGTAAGCTGTAGTTTCACAAACACATTAGGCTAAGGAGGTTGTCCCAGACACAAACCCAGACCACCCTCCTTATTTTACTTCTCCATATGCCTGAAGTACACTTTTTACTGGTATAACAGAGGACACAGTTCTGACATTAGGAAAAGGAGGAAGAAGGAAGTAACTCTTTCCTTTTGAGGTCATGATTGTGATGTATGGCCTCAAACACAGTTTTCATTTCTCTCATAAGAGGTTTTCTGACTCTCATCAGATTTTGCTCAAGATAAAGACCTTGAACCAAGCTCACCAGTTCTCTTTACTTTGTCAGTCCTTAGATACGGTGACCACAAAGAGGAAAATTGTGAGATGACATGGTAAACAACTATTCTTTCTGTGGATTTACTGATGGAATTCAGTGATGTTTTTACCTATGATAGGAGGATGAGTTCTGATGACCAGAGAAGTGTCCTCCTCTTTGCTCTATCTTTATGCTTCAAAGTACTCCTTCAGAAATCTGGCTTCAAGGGAAGTTGTTAGTCTGAAGGACAAGAAACCGTTGAACGCTGGTCATTGTTGACTTTCTGCTGAATTAGGAGCTGAGTTTTAAAAGAGAACTTTCCTGTTATTTCATCCTATGAAGTCTTGTTTCCATCTCCTGCTGAGAATGATTTCCTACTCTGTCTTCTACTTCATCCTGATTCACAGAACATAGAATCATAGAAGGGTTCAGTTGGGAAGTGACTTGTAAGATCATCCAGTTCCAACCTTCCTGCCATGGAAGGATTTCCACACACTGGATCAGATTGCTCTGAACTGTTATTCTAGATAAGGTGGTTACCTATCAGAAACAGTTCTTTCCTTCCCATGCATCCATGCCTTACCTTACTTTTCCAGTTTTCCAGGTATTTTCAAGCACATTTATCCAAAAAGCTCTTTTTTTTTTTTTTCTTCCTTGTTTTAATTTTCTGTTTCAAAACCATAATTTTTGACCATATCTTAATTTTCTTCTTCAGAGATATTTTCTGTTTACTTTAGTAGGAATTGGTCATGGGCCCATCTAGTCAGCCCCAGATTTCTTCTCTGAGCTGGTACTTTGGGTAATTAGAGAAGGCTGTGCAAAAAACATTGACATGGAAGGCTTTCTTGACCTTGTGAAACATCACCAGTAGATATAATAGTGCTGGACAGGTCTACGTATGGCTTTTAGGCAGTTGTCCCATATAGAATTTCTCATGTTCTTCCATGTGGATGATTCAGGTATTATAAGTCTCCATTTTTTTTTCTGCAGTGATAGTCTGGATATCTCTGACTGAGACCTTCCTGACAGGTCTGGTCCCCACTGCCTCTGACTTCTCCAGACACCACCCAGAGCAAAATGCTAGACCTGGCAAATCACTAGTTGAGTAACTGTGATCCTGACACCACTTCATGACTCAGCCATTGGTGAAACAGGGCTGTGGGCTAGTCCCCATCCTCGGATGCCAGCACAGAAACTGTAGGGTGATTTCATTTCCTTCTGTCTGACTCTGTTTCTGGTGTGAGACACATGTTTATGGGAGGGTGTTTCGTTTAGCTTTCTTTTTGCAATGGGGTGGTGTAATGCTACCTTCCTGTGAGGAACCTGAAAAATTACCCCAGATGCACACATATTGACAAGTTAAGTTCCAAGGCAACTCAAGAGCAAATGCTTCATTTTTGGGATATTTTGGGAAACTCATGCTCCCACATATGCTAACAACCTGTTGTACAACCTTGAGTAAGTCTCTGCTAGGAAAGGACATGGGTATTGAAACTGACTTCAGCAACAGAATAGGAGCCCTTTTTTCTTTTCACCTCTTCACTGGTCAACAGAATTGGGTGGAAGAGGAAGAAAAAGGCGGAAGAGGATGAGGTTCCTTTTCTGACTTATCACGTCTTTTACAAAGGAACTTTGGCAGATAATGAGGTGTGCAGAGTCTGCATGGTCTGCATGTGCTGGAGGTGTTTGTTATAGAAAAGTACATGCTACTCAGAGGAGAACAGCTGTAGCTACCTGTTTATGCGGACACTTTGGGGATATAAAGTATCAGCTTGCTACACACCTGGAAATATTGACCCTAATTTCTATTTTTGGTGAGAGACACTTAAGTTCTGTTTGTGCTCGTGACAAATCACCCTGCTGCAGAGCAAGGCAAAAGCAATGGTCTGCTCTGTGGATGGATTTTGTCCTTGCCCGTGTTGGCAGATGTTAGAGAATCGTGCAGCTGTTATCATTATGGCTATGAGAATTTGCATTTGGCAGATGCCTCCATGCATGCAGCTTATCATGCCAGCTCTAATCCACTTTCAGGGACCAGCTGAGAAATAAAGTTGCATTCTGCAAAGTCCTGATAACATGGAAGACATCTGTCTTCAATGCAATATCTAGAGTGCAAGTGACAACTCTGAGGATTTTTCAAGGAAATCCATCATTACACAAGCCTGGATGAATGACAAAATCAGAGTACAACTATCATGGTTACGACTGATCTCTGTTATCACTGTAGATGAATCCAGCCCACCTTTTCTCAGAAGGTAAACTGTAGTTTGTCCTCAGAATTCCTCTTCAAAGTTAAAAAAATCTTGATGATGCTCTCGGAAGGAACCATTATTATTTACCATTCTTTAGATGAACTGTGCATTAAGATTTTATGTCATGCCGAAGGGATACTAAAGATATCTGAAGTCTTTCCTGGTAGCTCATAGGCTCAGGAAGATGAAATCTATTGGAAGGTCTAGAGAGGATTTGCCTCTTTACAAGTAAGGTATTCATGTACATTCAGTCTATTTTTTTAAACTGCCATGGTAAATCAGGGGACACAATCTGAAAAAAAAAAAAAAGAATTTATATAACACAGGAAAAAGTGGCTTTTAAAAATACCTTCTTCTGAAAAAACATATTGCATTTCAACTTCTGAATCATTATTCTCAAGTAACTGCTAGTGCCCAGTGCGATGGAAATTCACCATGACAACCATCACACCTTATTGTATTTTTATATCCAGGGCATTAAAATCCTCCTATGGCTGTGATTTCTGATACTTTGGTTGGTATGCGAAATTCCTTTGGATCCAAACCACCTCATTCAAGGACTGTATCAAGCTGCGGCTGCAAGACTTAAAAGTTGCCTTTCTCACAATAAGCTGTTTCCTGCCTTAGAACAAAGATGCAAAACATAAGAAAACATTCTCCATTTGTCATTGCAGTTACACAGGGAGATTCCTTCTGAAAGTGAATTTTGAAACACTGAGTTTTCCAGCTTTTACAGTTATGTTCTTTGTGTAAGAAAAGCCAAACAGGAGATTATGACCTCAGCTTCCTGGGGCCTAAACAACCTATACAATTGCTCCATCTATTTCAGTAGGGAAATCAAAATAGAGAGTGGAGGTGAAAGCCCAGTTTAAAGAAGCAAAGGGCAACAGTATATGAGAAACGGCCTCTTAACCTCAGCTCAAATTCAGTTGCTGGAGTGAGTCTGACAAAACACCCTTGCTTGAAATTCAGATCTCTCTTCCAATATCCTGCCTACAAACAGCTATGCATAGGTAGCAAATATAAACCCTGGATATTTCTGTCTGTCTCCTCTGTTGAGCTGTTCTGTCTGTTAGGATAACTCTGTCTTGTAGAGCACTGTAGAGCACTGTATGCAGAGCCTGGCACTACACAGGTTTAAAAGCAACAGCTGAAGAACACCCAAGAACTCCTTTGGGAGTGATCTCCCTGACATGAGAACACTTCCACTTATTCTCCCCTGGAGAAGATGTAAGTACCACATTTAAGACTGACCCTTAACTTTCTTCTTCCCTGCACAGAGCCTGGAAAAGCAACATCCATGTCAGTACTCTTAGGGCATGTAGCATTTATTTTACTTTTCTGGAAGCACTGGGGTGCAGGCCTTAGGAAGATGGTTGAATATTCTAAGGAAGGATTGCTCCATGCTATCCATGCTCCTGTGCTGTCCTGCAGATATCTACTTCTGGCCATAGCTTGAGGTGAGACCCTGGGCCAGGTGAACTTTTGATCAAAAGTTATTTTGGCCAGTCTTACACTGCACTCTTTTACTATATGGCCTTATAATACAGTCTTGGTTTTACTAAGTTTATAAGGATCAGGACCTATCAGGATTGTGCTGCCTGGACTTATCTTGATGTGCCTGCAACTTGTGTTACATGATTCAGCTGTAACAGCATTTTATCTAACTGACCAAATGCCTATGGCTGATTTGATATGCAGCTTTTATTTTATTTTATTTTATTTTAAATTAAAACTTTGCATAATTTTATCTGTCTAACATAATGTAGTGCAGAGAAATACAGGTTTGCTATGATAGCGTGTACCTTGAGAAATGAAGATAGAGGATGCTGTGTCAAGGACAGCAAGCATGGGATGATAACAGATGGGGTGCAGCAATGAGAGTGGAGATGCCACAGCAGTAAACAACACATCAGAGGTCAGAGATGTGCCTCTGGAGTGTCAGGGAGAAGGAGTCAGGACACCGTGAGGACAAGGCAAAACCTTAGGTCTTTCAAATCTAAACTCAAACAGAGCTCAGTGATGAAAGATGGCCCAATACAGAACTGAAGCTGTTTTCTATTCTTCATGCATAGTAAAGAGGGACTTGATAAGATAGCTCAGAAGGCACTGTAGGTGCCTCAGGCACTTTTTAACTGTTTGCCCAGTATAAAAATACATGAGCAGTATGCAGTGGCTGTGGTGAGCCTGACTCCACCACGCAGTAGGTGGTTTACATACAAAAATCTAAGGAGGCAAGCAAGTCCTCCTCTTGACAATGCTGCCCTAATACTGACAGCTGATATGGCAGAGGTGTGAGTGTAACAGGAGCAGAATCGTAGGTGCTGAGTGGGAGATTGCTCAAAGGCTGGCAATGCCACAACAAATGCAATAGTGATGAAGTCAGCTTGAAAAGGACCGGCAGCCAGATTTGAATGGTAACCAGGGGACTGTAAAGAGTTTCATTTTTTCAGCAGAGGATAATTTAGCTACAAAAGAAGTAGAAAACAACAGTTAAAATGTGATGGTGGGGGAGCCTTTGGAGGGCAGCTGTCCAGAACAGGTTTGGCAGTGAAGGAAGCAGCCCTGCAGGTCTCTGCTTCCAGCACAGCGTGGAAGAGCAGCCTCCTACCACCAGATGCTGCACTTCTTCTTGCAGGGTGCACGAGTGCAACACATAGGGACCAGCCTTGGGCGTGTAGAAGGACCATAAGGCAGTTCCACCACCAGGGTGAGTGTGCACAGAACGTATGGGGCAGTCTGGGTGCACTTAAAGTTCAAGCACCTTTGTATGCAACACTAAACTTCTGTTGCAGAGAAATCACTTTGCTAGGAGCGAGGATGGCATGTAATCCATACATTCCATGCCTGGAGGCTGGGAAGGATCTGGACATAACCATATGTATGTGTGTGTGGGTAGGAGGTGTTGGGGACAGGAGTTTGAAGTGTGTTTGCAAACTGGTGGGTGTTTATGAGCACTTAGTAAGGGTCTTGCATCACCTTTCACCTATTGCTGTGCTGATGCTTTTTGTGAATGTATGGTTTGCTGACAACCAGCTTATTATGTGTTGTTAATAAACACTTTGAGCCTGAGTTGTAACAAAATGGGTTGAGCAGATTTTTCTGGTGGCTTAGGTCCTCGCCTTGCCTTTCCCCTGTCTTGACGGAGTTTCTTCTCTAGGGGTCCTTTTGTCTTTTTTTTCTGTCTCTTCATCTGCCCAGCTGTGCTGGTGAGGAGCAGGTATTGCTCGGTAAAAAGATGAGGATCTCCCAAAATTTTCCTTGTAACAGCATCTTCCTTTGGAGATTTCAATTTAAATTTCAATTGGAATCCATCTAAGAGAGGCTTTCCATAGTCTGGCACTTAACTTCACAGCCCAGGATCCAGGCATCTGATTCCCATAAACTAAAAGCATGAAGAGATGCTTATGTACATCCTGCCAAAGGGTTAGGGCTTTGGTGACTGTGTCATAGTCTTTTTTTTACTTTTTTACTTTTTTACTTCTTTCTTACTTTGTGCCTTTTTCCTTCTGCTTGTCAGGTGCACTTGCAGCTAGGGATCTCTGCTGGACAGGAGGACTACAGGTTGTAGGCCTCAGTTCCTGATGTCACTCTCAGAAAATGTGCTTATTGCCTCGTTTGCAGCTCTGTGCTGAATGTTTTTCCCAAGCAGCATAGATGTCCTCTCCCTTCCCTATGGAATGGGTCTGTTGCAGAGAGAGACAAAATCTTATAGCTTTTTTTCTACTGTGCCAGAGAAAATCAGGCTGAAGAGGGTGAACCTTCTCCAGAACAGTCTTGATGTTAAGACACCCTTTTGGGATGTTGGCGATCTCCTCCCTGCAGCAATGTGTCTTAAGTAATTCAACTATGACTGTGGTCACCATGACTAAATAGGGTGCTGATGAGCAAAAGCTCTTCATTCTTGTCCTAGTGCCATGTGTGATGCATCCTTCTGTATCATTTACTTATCTGCGTTGGGCTGTAGGGCCACCACAACTCTTGCCACAATTTGCTGACATCTTTCCTCAAAAAGAATTTGTATGACTTGTGCATAAAGGTCCTGTGGTTCCTTTATTACAGATTACATCAGAAGTAAGTGCAGAGCCCATTTATTTCTGGGCCTTTATGATATATGAGGACTAGATTATATGGATACTTGTAAAACAATTTAACAGCTGCATTATTGTCTATTTTATGGTGTCAAAAGTCATAATTCAAGATATAGAGATGGGACGGCTGATGTGCAGTCTCTTAGAGTACATATGATTTCCCACAAGGTGATCTAATCTATTGCTCTTCAAGGCAGAATTGGTCCTTTCTAAAGTAGTCCTAACACCTGTTTTCCTAACGTTCTCTTTTCACCTCCTATAATGAGAATCTTTCTTTCCCAAGCAGGTTAGATTTGAATTTCCTTGTCATTAAAAGGTATTTCTAATGCCAGTAGAAAATATCTTTTCATGTCTAGTAAAGCTTTTCCATGATGCAGCTTCAGCTCACTGGATCTCATTGGATCTATTATTATTTTTTTTCTTTTTTCTTTTCCCACTTCTTGAAGCATTTAGAATCTCCTTGCTTTCCATCTCAACCATGAGCACTGGAAATTACCACTAGCTAACATAACATACCCTAACATAAATGGTAAAGCCTTACAGGAAAACAGCAGCTTTTTGGAAAATCATGGTATGACTTGGAGAGATGGAAATGCTTTAGTCAAGTGTGCTTACATCTACTTTAGAATCCTCATTTGGCAAAGACAAATTCCTTTGCATCTGGAACAAGGCTCTTCAGTTGTAATGCTTCTACCCCTGCTTAGTAATGTCCATGCTTGCCTAGGCAACCGTTTGAAGACAGAACAAGGCCAGTAAAAAACCAACCTGTGAACACTGAGGCCTTTTCATCTAGGAGTTTAGCTTCTCCTCAGGTGCCCAGCTCCTTCTGCAGGAAGAAGAATGGAGAAGGTGCTGGTAGAAAGAAGCTCCCAAATGCAGTTTCCTGACAGTGCTTTAAAGAATTTTGCCACAAAATAACAACATGTTGGAGCTCATGGAGAAGGAGTAACAGAAGAAAAAGTCTGGAGATAGCCAGTAGCAAGTTACATCAGTATGGGTCAGCTTTCTTGACCCTGGCATTGAATGGACACTAATAAATCTTGTTGAGAGTTACCTCCTGCCCTGCTTTCATCAATGTGTCAAGATCTTTCTCCTGGTAGGCTTCTGATTCTCTTTCTCTCCAGCAATGATGTGCTGTACCAACACCGTTATTGATGAGGTGTCTCACCAATGGAGACTGAATAAAGATGAAGAATGCCCATGTGGCACAGATCTGACATTACAAATCAAGATGCTTTCAGGAGCTATAAAGCAGAACATCTGAGACAGTTTTATGTTTCTATGGAAAGAAACAATGAGAATAACCCTAACAAGCAAGAGATGTGGCAATGTAATTATTTTGTCAGATTTATGAGCACTAACAGTTCTTCATATTGGGCAGGCAGGCTTAAAGAAAGAAAAGAAGATGAGTGTAAAGCTGTAATTTAATTGTGGCAGCATTAGTCATGGACTGGGAGTCAAAAGACAGTCAGGTGAGTCTGCAGAGCTGATGTCAAGAGTTAGGTGGTGTACTAGGAGTCCTGCAGATGAGATTGTGTCTGAAGAATAGAGATCTTAAACAGGCCATGTACTCATAGCCTGAACAGCTTGAAAGAGTATAGGAACATGCAGCAGTGCTCTGTGCCAGACTATGCTTGCACATGGTTAGGTGTGGCAGGAGATTCACGGACATCATTGCTGGTGCAGAAGGAAGACCTTAATTGTACATGCTTACAACTTTTTAAACTCACGCAACAATGCTTTGGTCACACGCACCAACCAGGTGCCTCGTGCGTGTTTAGGTCTGGTGCAAGTAGCTACCAAGCTTGTTTACTCATTTGCAAGGTAGTGACTTTCTTTGTCCCACACTTAGGTGCTTTGAAAGAGGTAACATTTCTTACCTGTCAGGAAATTTTCTATTTCCTGCACAGCTTTCTAATATAATCTATAACGCTTTTGAGAAATACAAACTGTAAACAGATGAAGCAGTGGGACGATCGTTACTCATCAAGAAGATGATGATCCGCACAAATGAACACAGCCAGGTCCTTGTAACAGAGGAGCCTGCTGCCAGCTCTCACTTGCTACCAGCAGTTATGATACTCACAATGGCCTTGCCTTTATCTACAAGAACAGTGGGAAGTTCTCCTGCAAAAATTCTTTATAAATAGAGGTATTTTCTCCTAGGAAAATAATATATTATCTTAAATGATCAGAAAGAAATAGAGCTCTCTTCAGATCAGCACAGTATACTGTGGGAAAATTCATCAGGGTCTGCCCAGTGATGTACAAATGCAGGGTTCTGAACAACAATGTAAGACTTACATGATGTTCTATTCCTGTTCTTACTCTATCTTACTAAAAGAGCTGCTTTTAAAGCTATTTGTTGTTAGGCCTTTCTCAGTGAAATGCAGAAGGAGCTTTGTGCAGACTCAGCCTTTCTGTCCCTGCTGGTGCAGTACAGGTGGAGCTCTGTTGGCAGCTGTGAACTCTGTGCAGGTGCCCTCAGTGAGCAATGCTTGGGAAAAAAGTCCAGATGGGTACAGGAAGAAGGGTTCATAATGCACCCAGCACACTTCTCCTTGAGTGTGCATGGATAGCCTCAAGGTGCGAGCACCAACCTGTTCCTGTTCCTTTAGTACATGAGTGGTAATTGTGCTTCCTGGAGCAGCAGACAGTGCTTCTCAGAAGAGTTTTGAGATATACCAATGGAAGGAAGTGAAAAAGAAATACTGAAGCAGGGAAGATGCTGTGGAAGGGGTAGTTCCAAGGTGAACAGCTCTTACTAAGCCTTCTCAGTTTTTTTCCAAAAGCAGTTTAGGACTTGGAGGTGGCAAGTAAACATCTTTCCACTGAAACTTTACCTTGGGAGCATGTGCTGATAGGTCAGCTGAGCATCTGGTCAATCAGCTGTCACATCTGGAGCTGCTACAACCTTTTAGTTCAGCTGAGCATGTACATGTGTACTTATAGGTATACGCAAGCGGAAACACACAAGCACACACATGCACTGCTTTCTGGATTGTAAATGTGTAGAGTGAACTTATTTAGCAGGCTGACTGTTAGTAGTACCTTTTTCAGTATGGAAATTGTTTCTCTGTTCCTCTATCCTCCTTGTGCAAATTCACGTGCATAGTGAATGAACAACAGCCAGCTGTTAGTGAAAGTGCCCAAGTCTGCAGCAGAGTGAGGAACTGTGCTACCTTATCCATTGTGCAGCAACATCTATTTTCAGTAGCACTATAGACAATTTTTTTCATTTACCCTCAGTGACTTAGAAGTTGCTACTGTAATTTCATTTACTCACATTTTTGGTTTTTGAGGTATTTATGTTCTTATTATAGAAGACAAAGTCTGTGATAGGAATCCTACAAGGTAACGGGTGTTCAACTCCTACACCTTTAAATTCTGCTTTGACATATCATTACCAACCTCTTTCTTTTCTGGGCAGCTGCTTTGTGCTTGCTCCCTCCAGGGAACTAATCCTCTTGGGATTTCACTGCAGTTGGAATCACACAGCTAGTCAAAGTGAGGCTGTGTTTTGTGTACTTTCATTATTGTTTGGAGTCAGCAAGGCAGAACAGCTTTTGGAGAGGAGAGCAAGGCAGAGTGGAAAGGCAAATGAGATACCATCACAGAATCTGCTTCACAGCTTGACTTTCAAGCGATCTTGAAGCAAGGCCAGAAATAGAAATGTTGCATAACAGGATGAAGCTGGGCTATGTGCTGGGGAACCTCATGCTCCTCCATCACGAGGAGCTCAGACAGAAAACCACCCATTAAACCTGCCTTCCTGCCTCGGACAGCTATAGACCCAGCAGGCATTTCAGTGATAAGAAGGAGAGTGCTGAGGCATTTGCCATTTATTGCTGGGGCAGTCGACAAAGGATGAGCATTGCTGCTAGTGATGTACAGCCGCCTGTGCTGTAATTGCCTGTAGTTTCTGTGGCTGCAGCCACAAAGCTAGCACCTGGTACCTCATCCAGGATCAGCTCCTCAGTGGCACAGCAACTCCTGGTGTGTAATCTGACCTAATTCTCCACAGCTAAGGAACACTGCAATGAATTCACAGGGAGCTTTCCAAACAATTATTTCATCACTTCACTACTCCATAAGCTGATAGGTGTGGTGTGCCTTAGAAATTAAGTTAAATACCTGGAAACGGGATATTACCTGACACTTCAAGCCTAGATTCTTATTCCTTTGAAGCTGCATATTGCTGTTAAATCCAGGAGCTTGTTAGGTGCATGACACTTAGGAGACTTGGTTGTATATCAGATGTGCCATGTTCTGCTCAGTTTGTCAGCAGTGAGAGAGAAGCAGTGCCAGATAGATATCCTGCCTTCCAGCTGGGGTTACAGGTTTCTCAGTTTAACAGGAATTGCTCCTTTCTAGGAGGGTGAATGGGGTGGTCTCATTGCAATTTATGGAAGTTAGCTATGACTAATGCCTTGCTCTTACGCAATTTATCATCTTCACAGGGAAGCTGAAAGACAAGGACAAGTGGTTGCTCAGCTCTGGGTGCCATCTGTTGATGCATGTCTTCAAGCTTTTAGAAAGGATCACATTTTTTCCACTGGAATGCTGGTTCATGAAAAAAAAATTATATATATACATATACATATACACACACATATATTTGTGACTGTAACCAAATTAGCTGTTGTGGATGTGTCTACTCTTCGCCTATTCAAATTTTCTGTTGCAAATCGAAGCACAGCAATATTAAGAACATAGACATGTCAATACTACCTCAGATGAAAAGCCTTCCTAACTGACCAGCTAATCCCTATTTGCATACAGAAGCACAAGTATTTTTCATGCTTCCCCCTGAGTAATCCCTAGATTCTTGCTATTTTTATCTCAGGGGATTCTCTGAACATGATAAGTTTTTTTATGTTTAGGAAGTCTTATGCAAGTACTTGCTCATTCTTCCTTTAAGTATGTGTCAACTTTCTTCACTTACAGCATGCTACAACAAAAAGTTCCAGAGATCTACTAACACCTGAATTGCAATTTCAACTCTAGGCATCATGAAATTGGCATTTTTTCCCATCGTGTTCCAAGTATGTTCAGCTTTACTAACGTGAGTACATTTCATCCACAGAGACGAGACAGATCTGAAGCCAAGCCAGCAAGATAGATGGTCAGGGTCTGCAAGACACATTGTCAGCCACAAGATTAGGCAAGTAGTAGCTACAAAGCCAAGATGTGGAAGGTGTAGGGGTAGAAGTCCCATATGAGGTTTTTCACAGCTCTTTCTTAACTAGCTGTTTCCCAGCAATCTCGGTTACATGGATGTACTTTTTCAGAGATGGACAGAGATGGATGTAGACAAGCAGCCAAACTCTTGGAGAGCAAGAGTCCCAATTCTTTTTTTTTTTTTTTTTTTTTTTTTTTTATCAAATGGCTGTACATCTTTCTTTTCTTTTCTCTATCACCAGAAGCAACTAACCTTCTGTGCCACCGTGATTTTTCAGTCAGAAGCGTGAATTTTCTGTCCATCTGGAATAGTGGCAGCTCCTGGTGACGTGTACATTGGCTGGCAGGCAGACACACACAGGCAGATGGGCCAGCTCAGAGAACAATAGTTAGAATTAGGATTCTGGCTTTACGGCAATGAAGATTCTAATTTGCAAACCCTCACCAAACTACTTATTTTCAAGAAGCCCTAGGTTGCTTTGTATCCTGTATTTCCCTGTGACTGAGATACGCTGAGACAGACAGCTTAATTTTTGCCTATCTAAGGAACTAATGTATATGCCTGCTGGTGTATCCCCACAAGTGTCTGTTTTATAGGCTGAAGAAAATGCTGAGAAAATGAAAAAGATAAATAACTGTGAGAGAAAGAGTGGTTCAGATCCTTTTTCTGAAAACACGTTTTTTGTCAGCGTGTAAACCCCTAAGAAGCTATGTACATTGGAGAATTTCCTTCTTTAAAGGAACCATAATTGCATGGTCCTTTGATGAATGATAAATAAAATGGTGTGGTCAATCAGTTATACAACCTGTAGAAATTTCAGTTTTTGTGAAAAGCTTGTTACTTCCTTAACAAAATCTAGTAAAATAAATAAATAAATAAATAAAAATCTAGAGTGTTAAGTAAATGCCCACTTTATTAGCAGCTTCCAGCTTCATGTGGTTTCCACAGTGTGCCATCTTACTCAGATCATTGTTCTGGATTTGCAACTCTGCATCACAGATGTGAGTTTTTCTTTTAGCAGATTTGAACTTGTTTCTGTTGATCTGAGAGACCAAAGTTAAGTCACCTATACTCCTTAATGAGGCTGGTGACTCGCACATCAGCAGAAGACTGCAGGTTCTCACCCACAAACACAGGAGTGATACTACATTTGAAACATCTCCTCCATACAAGTCATCCTTGAAATTATCTGGAGCACCCTTGTAATGGTAATTCTGGTATCCTGTCTCTGGGCAGCCTGGTCTAGTGGTTGGCGACCCTGCCCATGGCGGGGGGTTGAAACAACATGATCTTTGAGTCCTTTTCCACCTAGGCCATTCTATGATTCTACAATTCTATGATCCTGTGATATACCTCTTGAACTACAGAACATTGTACCATGATTGAATCAGATCTGTGTTTACGAATGCCATTCTTTGGTTTCTTTCAGACTCTCCAAGCTCCTGTTTCTAGATGCCCTTGCTTATCCTCACTTTCCAGCTGAATATTCAGCCTCTGCTTTCTGGGAATGTTTTGGACAGGTATGTCTCTAGCCAGGACTCACAGCTTGTTCACTAAAGAACCTTCTTGCCCTCTCGTTTGTCTGCAAGCCAGCAGTTTTTAGTGTGAAAGCTTAAAAATGATCTTGTGCTTTCACTTTTTGGCATGGGTCTTTGGGATTGATGGACATGTAATATTTGCTTATATTAAAAGAATGTTTGATGTCTGTTTCAGTATGTTTATCACATACATTGCAAATATATAAAGTGTAAAAAAAATAAGAAGAGAGTTTTCCAGTTAAACAACAAACCTCTTTTCTTGCAGATTCTAAAAATTGACCGAGTTGTATTAGGAATAACCTGAATTATTTACAAGTCTAATTTTATGATTCCTATTAATTTTGACACAGGCTAAAAACGGCAATATTTTCTCAACTTTGAATGATTTTCCATAACTACACGTACGGCCTCTTTGGTGTCTATTAATAGCTTGAAGGGCATCGTTTTAATGAGAACATTAACAGTACCTTTTGGTTAATAATGTAATTTAAGCAATTTCTTAAGAGCAATTAAAATCATTAGTCAGGGACCTTAGCTGTAACTGGAACTTAAATCTTTTCCTGTCAAAAGCAGTTTAGTAGGTGATCACTACACCTTCTCCTGAAAACCTGTACACATGCAAGGAAGGAAAATTCCATTTTCTTAGTGTGTAGGAAATCTGTTTCAGCATCCCAGCTGCTTCCATAGCAAGTAACCCCTCCTGAAGCAAACTTCTGCGTAACTGAAGATGATTTGCTGTTCACGCTTCCTGTCTTCTTCCAATTTCAGAGAATTTCTCAACAAATTCAAGGTTTTTTTTTTTTTTTAAATAGTATTGGTTTTTGTTGTTGTTGTTTTTTTAAATCAGAACTTTCTTAATGACATCTGAACTCACTACAGCTTATTATATTTTAGTTAAGGTGGGGAGATGCTAAAAATGTTCTGGTTTTATCTTGAAATTATTGTCTTGATTGTTAAGCGCTGCAGTCTATTTTAAGTCTGGTGAAAGTGCCTGTATTTTTTATTAGAAGAGACAGTGAACAGCCAAGTCCTATTCACCTTCTGTGGCACAAAACCACTTCCCTAACACATTTAGCATTTCAAGCAAATCACAGTGCATTTTTCATTTTACTTGGGAAATGTAATCTTCTCTGGTTTTACCACTTTTTTCTCAGCTTGTCGTCAGCTGTGAAGTGCACATGAAACACGACACACAAAACCAAACAATATAAGCTAATACCATGGAGTTGTTGTCAACAACTAAAACCATACTAACAAATAAATATTATCTCCAGCGTGTAATGCTCCACGTGTGAGGAAGGGCAGAAATCACCAGGGAAGGATTTCCTTTACGCACCTTTGTTCCAGTTTGTGCACAGCAGACTTCGTACTGTGACAAGAAGGTAAATAGCCATATTCTCTGAAATCTTAGTCCTCTGCGATCAATAGATCATGTAACATAGTGGTACTATCAAAACTGAGCCCCATCTAGTGCTGGAAATGGGCATACCTGAAGCACGTTTGTTCTTACATCCTGCAGCTACAAAACACAGGCTTGATATGTTCTTCAAATTCTTATCTATTTACCTGCTTTCAGCCATGATAGACAGGTTACAGGTATAGCTGAGTTGTCTTTTAGGATTTTCTGAACAAAGATACGCACGAGGTGCAGAAAAGCAGAAAATATGGGAATTGAGATCTCTGTAGCCAGAATATGCCAAAAGGGACACCTGACTGACAATGAGAAGGAAGGGCTGTGGCTGCAGATTGGTTGTGGTAGTACAATATTAGAAAAAGGACAGCAAGAACATGAAGCAAATGTGTGAAACCCTTCAGAATTTGGCAGAAAGCTCAAGCCTTGCAGGTAACCCATGTGGTGGATCATACGGTCTTCTTTGGCTCAATGAGCTGTCTTAAAAAATATTATATCTATTGTAGCAGTAACTTTCTGAAGACATAAAGTGATTTGAGTTCCTTGGGGCTGCTGTAATAAATGGCACAGTACAAGGGAATGAGAATAAAACTACACTGATACCAACTTTTACAAAGGTTGATAAAAGTCTAAGAGCAATGTGAATTTATCTCAGTAAAACATTGTCCATGTCTTCATTGCAGATCCATCATTTGGATTCAAAAACGGAGCAGTCAAAGATTTCATGGCTTTGGTATTAGAGGATAATCTCAAACACTGGTATGCTGCTGTCTAAATCTCAGATACCTTTATCTCAAAAAAGATGGAGAACTAGAAGAAATACCAGTACAGCCACTGTAGCCTGTACAGTACACCATTATGGCCACATTAAGTGTGGTCAGAAGCATGGGACCACTAGCTTAAAAAAGGAGAGGAAATGCACTGGTTAAAGAAAATCTTCAACAAGAAGTGACATGGAATATGAAAACAGTGGCTAGGGAGAACATAGTGAATATTAGGAAAAAAAAAAACAGAAACAAAAACCAAGATTTCTCATGGAATATTCAATTAAACTGGAAAATATAGTGTCAATATGTGCCACGGATGCTAAATATTTGAGTGATTCTTACAAGGAATTATTTACGGAAAAGCCATCAGTGGTCAGTATTAATGACAACCAAGATGCAAGCCTAGTTCAGAAATTTGTAATCAGAAAAACAACAAGAAAATATTCAGTACATTCTTGTTTTGCTATGCTGTCTTCTACACTGTTTGTTTAGCTTAGTATCCATCAGCTGTTGCCAAAGGAGCAACTCTGGTGAAGAGTAAAAGCGGAACAAACACGATACTTCCTTCAAACTCCCACTTGTAGCCACTGTTGGAGGCAGGAATGAGGACTCGAGGCCCCTTCTGATACATAGGCACACTTTACATTCTGAAAAGAAAGCTGAAATGAGTTAGTATGATTATGGCTAAACAATACTAATGGAATAATCGAACTGTTAATATGGAAAATCAAGATGATTATAAATCGTCAGTGATATAGACTTATCGTGGTGGTTACTACATCCCTGGAGGTGCCCCAGGCCAGGTTGGGCAGCCCAGTTCACAGCAGAGGGATGGAACTAGATGATCTTTAAGGTCCATTCCAATCTATACCATTCAATGATAAGATTAGATTATGGTACTGTTTTGAAGGAATCTGCATATGTCATACCCACAGCACAGCACTCTTCAGGAGGAATGACAGTAACTGCATCTCAGGAGCCTCTGCTAGCATGAGCATAATAAGGCAGAAAGATAATTATGAGTGCTAGCATCAGAGAAAAGTTTGACAGGGAACAAGTAAGCTGCATAGGATGGTATGTTTCCTAGTCTGGAAACAAATGGTGGGAAAAGAGATCTCTTGAGGAAGATAGCAGCAAATAGCACTTTGGAGTAATGTCTGGATGCATGGAATAGAAAGGCTAGAAAACATTGGAAATCCAGCCCTAGCCACTGATTTTGGATATCTGATCTCGAAAACTATTTGAGGGAATAGACTGATGTACTACTGTGTCCATTCCTCCCCTGCAGACCCACGTTGTCTCTCCATGGAGGAATGTCAAGCTCTCTGTTTCCCATGTTCAGAGCTGAGACGTGAGAGGCAAAATTTCTTAAATGTACTGCCTATTGCCACCCTGGTGCTATTAAGAATCGTGGCTTGGGCCAAAGGAGGCGTTCAGAGGCTCTTCTTTCTCTAATCTGAACAAAATAAAGACATTCCTATAATTGTCTAGTAATTTCTATATCCTTCTTCTACAGGTCACTTCAGCAGCTTTCTGAAATGAGCTGAGAGATGCTTAGGAGCTTGTAAGTAGGTTTCAGGGATTCCTTGAGGAGCAATTTAGACCAATTTTTGTCTATCTTTTCTGAAGCCATGAGACAGAATTCTCTCCGTAGTCATTAAGCAAATGACTCTTGTTAAAATCTCTGATATACAAAAATAAATTTTATTTAAAATGCTCTTGGCAAACATAGATTTGACAAGGTTGATTAAATCCCAAACATAAATTAAATTCACATGTTTCATTTTACTTATTTATTTATTTACTATAAATAACAAAAGGCTCTAGGTCATTTAAATAACAGATGGATTACTTAAATAGCAGATTGCATTTTATCATTCAAATAATGTTTGACTTTGGTCATCTACTGAGTGTGCAAGCAGCTAATATTTTCTTGTACATACAGATTTATTGTTTTGAATGAAAAATTAAAGTCGTTGGAAAGAGAATTTCTTTTCTTCTTCCTCTGATTTCACTATCATGATTGTAGACAAACAGGGTAGCTAAGGTACGAGGCCCAAAATGGCAAGAGCTGTGTTTCCAACTCTGCAAACAATTCCCTGTATCCTTTGCACAGATTGCCTGAACAATCTGTTCCTGAAGGATGTGAACCACTTATGGTATATGACAAGTTCTCTTGAAAATCATGAATAGAATGAAATAATATTCTGTCTATGTGAAGGGCATGCATATCTGCAGACTAAAATTGAGCTAGCCTGATGGTAAGTATTCATGATACCCTGGATGATCCCATATTGGAGATAGTTGGAGGAAAAAAATGTTTATTTTCAACCCAAAGGGATACAGATGAATACACATAGAAAAATAAGTTGGGAATAGCATTATGAATTTGGCAGATTCTGTCTCTTATTGGCTACTAGTGGAAATGAGATGTTTAGGAAGTAATTGGGTCTTGGAAACATAGTATGTGAGAATGGCAAGTGCTTGTTATACAAAAACAGGCTTTAAATTTTCAATATTTTGGAGAAGCTAGAAGACAAGAGGCTCCTTGGGTTGGAAAAGAATTGTCCTCTGGTTTATTTTTGTCCTTTCTACATCTGATGAGAAAGGAGAGGTGGGATCATATTTGAATACCTTTCAACAACAATTGCTCATTTTTCTCCTGGACTGCAAGGGAGAGCTTGAGATCTTTCTATTCTCCCAAGGCTCATCTACATGTCTTTCAAACTCTTGGTTGGTCAATATCCATTTCCCTCACAGTACCTTCCCAGACAAATAGTTCCTATCTTTGTCAGGACACAAAGTCTGCTTTCTTCTCCTTAGCAGATGGGGAACCAGGAAGAATTGGGGATTATATCATCATTGCCATTGTCTCATCACCACAATCCAAAGGAATGAGTCACCACTGCAGAAGTAAGAGCTATTTGTTTCAGCCTATTCCAGAGGACAGAGCTGACAAAAATAATGCCTGTCTTTTTCCAATAGAAAAGCTTGGAGTATATTGGAGAGGAGGCCAGGTGATCAAGTTCTTCTCCAGTGATGCAATAGTAAGGCAGAGGCTGCCCAGGAAATAGAATCACAGAATGGTTGAGGTTGGAATTTCCTCTGGAGGTCATCTGGTCAAACTCCTCTGCTCAAGCAGGGACACCCAGAGCAGGTTGCTCAAGAAAATGGCTAGGCAGCCCTTGGAGATCTCCACAGAGGAAATTCCAAATCCTCTCTGGGCAGCCTGCGCCAGTATTCAGTTACCCACACCTTAAAGAAGTGCTTCTTAATGTTCAGATGGAACCTCCTGTGCTCCGTTTGGTTCTCATTGCCTTTAGTAGCATCCCTGAGAATGACTAATAAAAGCCTGGCTCTGTCCTCTTGCCACTCTCCTTCAGGTAGGCATACATCAGTAAATCCTTCTTGTACCTTCTCTAATCTGGACTAAAACAGTCCCAGCTCTTTCAGCTACTTCACAGAGAGATACTCCAATCTTTTCATTTATCTTTGTGTCTCTCCATTGGACTTCCTCCAATGTGCCATGTTTCTCTTGAACTGAGGAGCCCAGAGCTAGACACAGGTGTAGCCTCACCAGTGCTGAGGAGAGAGGAAAGACTTCCTCTGAGCTGCTGGCAATTATTTGCATAATACAGCCCAGGATATCTTTAGCCTTCTCTGTGGCACCAGCACATGGCTAACTCATATTCAGCCTGGTATTCACCAGGATCCCAGGTCCTCCTCTTCAAGGCAGCTTTCCAATTGTAAGGCTTCCTGCATGCCTTGGTGCATGTAAACACTGTAATAGCATAGTCTTTGTGCTAGAAACATTCTCTGAGAAACCATCTTTCTCCTCATTAACAAGTTCAAGTGTACACAGAATACTGGAGATACAGATGGTGAAGGATTGGTTCTGCTTCTGCTACTGGCTTACTCCACAACATCATAGAAATCAATTGGCATGCTCCTTGCTGATTTTTTCTATTTGGGGTGGAGGTTTTTCAGAGAAGAACTGCCTGCACAAAGCTGGTCTGATATTCTATGCACAGAAGCATAATGTAAAACAAGAAAGAAATATGCAAGAGATGATGGCATTGCAGTGATAGCTCTGCCAAAGTATTTGATGGTATCTATTTGCAAAATACAAATAGCAGAAGTTAATTCTAAGATAAAGAAATTAATCTGTTGCTAAAGTGAAAAATAAACAGAGCAGTTTTGGGTCTTGATTTTCTTCTCAAGATTTATCAGCAAATTTAAGATTTACATTTTGCTTGATATGGAAAGTACGTTTCCCCTTAAGTTTCAGTCTGCTAATAGCAGGGCAGCTTGCCTCTTGAGATCTAATGCTTGTGACTCAACAGCTAGCCAGACAGTATCATTTTCTCATGGTTGACAGTGTGATTTCCCTTCCACATTGTGGTTACACAATTTGACAGATTCACTACCAGAAGTTCCCAGCAGTGACACCCAGTACTGGTTGGGGAAAAGTGAAAGCTTTCTGTTTCCAGGATTATCAGCTCACCTCATGCCATCTCTTGCCATAGAACACGAATTTGCTGCTTCCAAGGTGTGGAGGAAGAGCCATAGTACAACATGGACATCTCCCAAGGGAACAAATACACCAGCAAGAAGCATGCTGTTCTTGCAAAAAGATTTACATGAAGTGTCTGGAACTGGAAACTGTTGATACAATTGTGATGCCAAGTAGAGGTCTGCAATTAAAAGAGGGATGGCTGTAAAGCAGAAGCTTCACCCTGAAGCTTGGCTCCACTGCTCCCTGATATCATTTAAAGGCTGTCTGCCACAAAGAAAAAATCTCTGCTTGAATATCCTCTCCTTTGTAGTGTTTGGTAAACCCCGATCCTTGGAAAGGGGTAAGCAACTCGTTCTTTATTTACCAGATTGTGACCATTACCTTTCTAGGGTAATTTAAGACAGGTTTAAAGCACCTATGTGTGCTATCACCTTTCTCTACGTTTGGTGAGTCCAAAAGTCCTCCTGGAAAGGAGAATACTAAAAATGGCTTTCCTAAAGAGAATAACTGGTTTGGTTGAGAGAAAACTACTCCTCTAGACAAGATATTTTCTGGGCATATTCTGGGATTTCTAAGATCCCAGTATTAAGGTATTGCCACAGTGATTGAAAAATGGGATCCATTGCAGGATGGGAGCAGTACTTACGAGTTTTCGACCCACGTGGTGGAATATCTACATGGCCTAAGTAAAGATATTCTAATTACAAAAGAACAAAGCCAGTTGCGTCTGCTGTGGCATGGCCATTGTTAATGGCCTTGACTTGATTAGGTGTATCAAACAATGCTCTGGAAAGCAAGAATCCATTACTACACAGTCAGGAGTATATAATTAGAAACTAACAAAACCCCTGAACAAGTGGGCTGGCATCCCCTAAATATTGCAGACAGAAAACAAAAGGTCAGCTCTTGAAGCTCCACTTGAGCTAGATCCTTTCGAGATCTGACCTCCTGTGACACAAAAAAGACGCAAGTTAGACTGACGAGAGTACCCCCTGACTAGTGAGCTCCCACCCACACTACATTATGTGTACCAGCTTGCCTATATACAGCAGCCAGCTTTCAGATTTAGTACAGTGATTAGACAAAAATCAAGAGAAAGTATACTAGCACGGCTACAACAGTCATGGGACATAGGGGCAGAAAATGTAGCTGTAAATGGACCGTACTTTTTAAAAGAGGCATCCAATACGATTCATGCTGCCCTCAGAGAGGCTGTATATGCTACCATACAACGTAATGAGGAAAATCACTCATTCAATGGCTGATGTCCGCATATCAAATAACATGGCTTAGTAAACAGGGTACGCCCAGTGATAGTGTTTTATGGAATTCCATGGAAGAGCTCAACAATTACAACCAGGAGCTAAATGTGAAGATCCTTTTGAAAGTTCTGACTTAGTTAAATTCACTGCAGGAATGAGAGAATTCTACAGCAATCTATCCCCTATCTCTGAGTTTCATTTGTACCAGCCTTAAATCCTTTGGTGGCCTCCGAAACCATAATTCAACTGGCTGCTCAGTTAGTGGCTAATCTTGGAGAGACTGAGTGCCTAAGATCAAAGCACAATATTCAACCAATACAGGAAAAGAAATAATGACTTTGAGAAGCCTGAAGACATACCCCCCTCTTTCTTCCCAGAGGATTCCACATTCTGGGACAGTGAGAGTCTCAGGCAACTATATAATGACTTCACATAGGCCAGGGCACAACTTAGTAAGATCAGCGAACAACCCAACCATGCTGTCCTAAACTTACAGAGGCAATTAAATGAGACTTTACTAAATTAAATGAGGCTGTACACCTTCCCCCAGTAGAAGGGGAGGTATCAGGACTATAGATAGGATTCCTTCACAGTCATGGAGAAAAGAAGGTTTTCTAATACTATCTAAGAAATGTCAGCCACTTCAGGGCCCCGGGGAACCGTGGCTGGGCCTCCAGAAGAACAAGACCTAGTGGTTTTTCAACTCATGACATGCAGGGAAGCCAAGGTTCCTAAAGGATTAGGGCTTCCAAATGGGACTGGAGCACCTATATTAAGATGACAATATACCAGTCTCAAAAAAATATATAGAGTAATGGCATTAGCAGACACAGGAGCTGAGATGTCTATATTTTACTGTGACCCATCGGTGTTTCCTGGTACATGAGCTGTTATAGGAGAATATGGAGGAAAAATGGTCCTCATAATGCAAACCTGGCAAAAATTGGGTGTTGAACTCCTACCTCCTTGGGAGTACAATCTATTGTACCCATACAGGAGTATATATTGGGCATAGATATACTGTGGGGACTGACTCCCCAGACTAATATTAAAGAGTTCAAGTTACAAATTAGGAGTATTAATGTGTGATACTGCTGATTCTATAGGACTATACAAAATATGAGCCCATTCAAGCGCCCTGGCTGCACCAGATAACTAATACGAGACATTATAAGCTCCCAGGAGGTCAGAAAGAAATCACTCGAACAACACAAGAGTTGGAAAACTTGCGGATCATAAGATCTTCCTAGGTAGATTCTCCTATATGACAGGTCCAGAAAACAGATGGGACTTGGTGGATGACAAGTTCAGAGAACTAAGCAGGGTCACCACATCAGTTTACATGGCAGGTATTGCCACCCTCCAGGACACAATCAGTAGGGAATTAGAAACCTACCATTTGTGTCCTAGACTTAGCTGATGCATTCTTTAGTATGCCCATCACTGAAGAACTGCAATTTGCATTCATGTGGGAGGGTAGGCAGTGGATCTTTCAGGTCCTGCCATAAGAGTACTTCACAAGAGTACTTTCACCAATTTACTGCCATAATTTGGTGGGATGGGATAAACCAGATAATGTCAAATTGTATCATATTGATGACTTAATGGTGACTTCTTAGGAAATGCTTGAAAAAGCAGTAGATTCAGTACTGAAGTCCTCCAAGAAAAACAGGCTATCAGCTCACAAAAAATTCAAGGATCCAATTTTTTTTGGAGTCATCTGGTCAAGGAAGGCAGAAGCCTTACCCAACGTCTTTATTGATAAAATTCAGGTGTTTCCAATACCAACTATAGCAAAACAGCTACAAGAATTTTTGGGTATCCTAGGCTACTGGAGGACCTTCACACCCCACCTTGCAGAGATCTTGAGGCCTGTATCTAGACTAACTAAGATCAATTGTTTGACTGGGGGTGGACGGAACAAGACACTTTCCAGCAAGTTAAATTAGCAAACTAGCACAGTCAAACTAGCACAGGCATTTAGTATATTTGATCCCACTCTACCTGCAGAATTAGATGTCCATGTAACCCAAGAAGGGTTTGGGTGGGTTTATGGCAGCAGCACCAGTATTCTGTCTGTAGCGCAATTGGTTTCTGGTCTCAGGTTTAGCATGGAGAAGAAGACAGGTATAATCTGATTGAAGAGTACGGTTTGATTGGCCACATACTCTGCCTTGCAGGCCGTAGAGCCAATAATGCAAACAGCAGAGGTAGTAGTAAAAATAATGCTACTTATTTAAGGATGGGTAAAAGATACATCACACATTCCTGAGACAGGGGTGGCCCAAGTACAAACAGTGGCACATTGGGTTACCTGTCTGGAACAGTGAAGTTGCTTGTCCTCCTTGCCTTTACATATACCCTCATCCCTCCCCTGTACCATGCACAAGAGGAAGCTGTACTCAGTGCTTTTTGCTCCACTGCATTTGTTCCCTTCTGAGCTCTGACCACAGCCTGGCAGTCTGTGAGTAGGGGAAGAACCAATTGCTGAACTGTGAAGCAGCTGCCTTGCTCATGTACACAGTGACATATGATTGCCACGGAGTGATGCTGTGTGAACTATAAATTCTCCACCCACCCCAGATCCAGCCTGGCAACAGCCTGACCTCACTTCCATCATGTGAACAATTTCAAGCAGAGCTTTTAGGCAGAGGGATATACAGGGATCTTGCCAAAGTTTATAGAGGCTCAGATCAGGAGAGGTATGATTCTCCAAACTTCAGCTTCTTTTTGTGGCAGGCAACAGATCCCAAACAGCAGGCTACACTGTTAACAGGAGGATACATGCCTTTGATTTTTCATGCAATCCATACTGACTTACAACATAATTCTAAGGCTACTCAAGGATCTCCCCACTTTTTTCTTTTCTTTTCTTCTCTTTTTTTTTTTTAGGCTCAGCTCCCACAGGCTCCTATGTGATGGTGTAGAGCTATCTGCAAATCCCTTTTCTACAGGGCATAAGCATTTCCTAGGTTGGCTAGACATGCTTTTTCTTCTTTCACTGGCCTATCTTCTGCCTATCATTTTCTCTCATGTGACTAGTGAATGCATCTCATTTCTCATTTTTTTTTTCCCCCTTGGGAATAAATCCTGTGAATTTAATATGTGCCTACTACAAACAACATACTGAATTCCATTTGGAAACGTACGGGGGTTTTTTGGAGGGGAATATGACCTGAAATATAAGAGCTTGTATCAGATTGCCATCTGTCATTAATGTTATTAAGTTTTCCCGAGTAAGCATTGTTTTCAAAATCTATGACTCCCATTCACTGCTGAACGAGGCAAGCACGAAGGAAAAACAGGCATATGCCAAACATAGATTCACTTACAGCCAAGTCTTGTTTCATAGCCTTGCTGGTCTTCAGTCTGAGGGCATTTATGAGGAGTTCAGCTGCAGCTTAGGAATACTTTAATCCATTCAAAATGGGAAATCACCTGTCTCTTTTTAAAACCTTGTCATGTTCTACTACTTCTTCTGTTTTGTTGCCCTGTGATGGACTGATTAGTGCACGAAGTGATGCTTCTTATGTTAGGCCACTACTGGGCTGAGAATCTACAGCACTGGAAGTTGATGACAGCCAAACCAGGTGCCCAAGCTCTCAGACCAGTAGGGCATATAGCTTGATG
Source organism: Centrocercus urophasianus (assembly GCF_019232065.1). Lineage (NCBI taxonomy): Eukaryota > Metazoa > Chordata > Aves > Galliformes > Phasianidae > Centrocercus > Centrocercus urophasianus. The sequence continues at coordinate 20,323,743 of NW_024884767.1, forward strand.
TCACCTGTTATTGCTGTGGATTTCCTGGGTCTTATGCCTTTAAATGTAAGAATTCCAAGTTTAGATGTTGGATCATACTTTTTTTTTTTTTTTTTTTGTTTTTTTTTTTTTTTTTTCAGTTGCCCTGCTATATAAAGCTTGTGAGAAGTCTTTTTCTGGTATGTCAGATCAAAAATGTGGTTTACCATATGAGATTTCAGGAAATACCAACTCCCAGCTCTCCTGAAGGAATTAGAAATCTGAAGTGTGTGCATCCTGATAATTTATGTTTTGTCCTTCAAATCCATACCTAGAATATTCAAGTTTCACTCTGCTAATAACAAATGCTATTTTATCCTTTTACAAATTTGTGTGGGCAGAAATGGCCAACCTTAAGACCAGACATAATCTAAGCCCTTTTGTACTAGTTACGGAAAACATTTAAAAGTGATGCCTTACAAACTTAGTCCTTACTTTTAACAACGACAAGATGATATTGACCAGAAGGGTGAAACAGGATAAAACAGATAACAAATAACCTTTAGTTTGGCTGTGAAGGTTGTTTGGTACTTCAGAAGCCTTTTCTGTGACTGACAATAACTCCTGTGACCTGGATAGAGCTCCCTGCCTCCAAGCTTCAGTGCATCTTACAAAAGATAGTGTTTCTTTACTGCCATCTCTATGTAGTAAAATAGAGGCATAGGGAAAGTGACTGTTCTGAGGTTGCTGACAGGACAGAACTGAGATGAGCTCTGAAGTTTCCTGGCTCCCAGTACCATGTCAGTCAGCTTGCAGCATGGTGTGAGCCCCATGGTACCGGGAGTCCCTTGTTCCTAACTGGAGTAGAACGCAAGTTATCAGCTATCCCCTCCTTGAAAAATAAGATTGTATGACTAACTCTTAATAAAGCAATATGAAATCCAGTAGTTTCTGTGGTTACAGTTGGAGAAGCCTGGAGTAACATAGCTGCATTTGTTCTGTACCGGTCACTGTTATTGCAAGAAAAGCTGAATTTGGCAGAGATCTGAGCAAGTCTATCCGTGTCTCTTCCTGCTAATCTGGACTACTTCTGCTCACAGGGATGCTCAGTACCTGGCAAATGCCAGTTAGATAGAACCCAAGGAAAGACAGATCTTACTTTTTGAAATGTTCTTTTAGAGGTGTCATTTGCATTGAAAAACACCAAAAACATATCAATAAACTTGCCACAAGTCAGTAGTTGAAAACTTGCATTGCAAACTGCTGAAAAAGCAATAATTCTGTGCTTCATTTTGTCATAGTCTATTTTTAATCTCAAAAGCACCTGAGTGAAGTTTGAGAATGGACCGACCAATGGGATTTTTGGAAATTTGGGGACTGTTGTTGAAGAATAATAAAGGATAAATAGACTCCTTTTTCTTTCTGACCTTGTTTACATGAGTGCTAAATGCTTTATTATGTGTTCAGGAGCTTTTACCCCTTGCTTTTTTGTCATGTTCTTCAATACAACTTCCAGAAGCAGACTGTTCCTAGGTAATCAATTTGAAGGCCCAGAATTCTTACTCTTTGCTCTTAACTTGTCAATACAATTATTTTCACTGGGAGCTTTTCATACATTTTTATTTTCCCTTATTTCTAGTGTTTGATTAAAAGGTGAAAACAAACGAGGTTTTGCATCTAGATTTTTTAATAAATTCAGGTTCTTTATATATATATATATATATGTATATATGTTTCTTCCTTTCTTATTTATTTGTTTTTTTTTTTTTTTTTCCCAAAGCACAAACTGCTTTTGCAGCAGCATGTACACTTCACCTTTTATTAAGCATTATCTCCCAGAGCAGCATAATTTATTTAACTATAAACTCATCCATATCAATGGAAAAGTACTTCTTCTTTCCTCACCTATTTAGCTTTTTTGCTGCTGCCTTCCCAAATCAGAAAGGATATTGCAGAAGAAGACAGAGATCACCTGGGCTAGATTGTGACACATGGTGTCTATATTTGGCACAACAATGCTAGGCAACTGAAGATATCTTTCCAGTCTAGTATAATTGCTTCAACCTATCCCTTACCTCAGAAAAAGAAGCTGATTAGCCATTTTTGTTGAGCCTCTGAACCTTTACTTGATTTTTGAGGAGAAAAAATGGTAGCTAAATGTAGACAAATACAGTTTAAATTTGTGATGTTTTTCCTTTGGATGGCTTGAATTTTCATATCATATAGGTATGCAATTGAATAAATTGTCCTACGCTCACTATAATTGAAGACCAATGCCCTTTGATTTCCTGGACTTGTTATTTACCTCTCCTGGAAAGAGAAACTCTAAATATATGGGAAGCTGTATCACATTGGCTTCTTTTTATATTTTTTTTTTTTCCCATGTATTACCATAATTGTTGGAAGTAATTATCAGGGAGAACCGCTTACAGAAGATCTTTGTGCAGAGAACATGTGAACTACTATGGCATATTTTGAGGGGAGTGGTCTCTGCTGTCTCTCAGAGTTCAGCTCAAAGGATGTTTGGATGGGTGCTTCTCAGCACACAGACACTGGAACTAACATCTTCTGTGGATGACTTAGATTCTGATGGATTTCTCAATAGAGAAAACGCCAATGATGCCTTACTTAGAATAAGAACAAATGATACAGATCTTATTGTCCTTTACATAACCATTCACTGAACTCTTGCAACTTGTCTAACACGCAGAATTTGTGCACTGCATTCCATGTGACAAAGAAATGCAAAGAATCTCATCCTTATAGATATTCTTGGAGGCTTATAGGAAAAAAGAAAACACAGCAACAAAAACAATAACAAAAAACATGGACAAAGAACTAACTATTCATAGAAAAAGAGAAGAGTGTATAATAACTGACTTGCTGGTGGGAGGGCTTTTTGAATCTCTGCATTTCATACAGGTTTGCATAACGCCACATTTCTCTTTATAACCAAAGACATGGAAAAGAATCCAGTACAGTTTCAAGAGATTAAGGCAACTTTTAAAGAAGATATTATTTTAGATAAACTTAGCTCACTATGTACAAAACAATATGTTTCCTGCGGTGTTCTTTCATTCCCACTTCCATTGATGCCAGAACAAATTCTTACCATTTTTAATGTTACATGTTCTGAGAGCCTTTTTTTCCAGAATCTCACTATTTGTTCAATAGTGGCCAAATGGTTGTGATATAAAGGAAAACTGGAGTCATGGAAAGTCTCTAATCATACTGAATGCCCCCGTAGTTGCACTGAAAGGGAGTCAATCACCCTTTATAAATGTAAGAAATTTTTCCAGTAAAGGATACCTATTGTATCAGGTATTTATGCTGCTTCATGCGTTGCTATTCATTTACAATGTATGTCTTTATGTCAACTTCCTTTAGGGAAACACATCCTGGAGATGAGAAATGGAGAATGTTCAGTCAGTACAAAGTCTGCTTTGATTCTCAGAGGCTGGTAGCAGCTGCCAAACATGAAGCTGAAGTGACCCAGTGAAAAGCTGCAAGGGTTTCCAACCACATCTGCGTGTCAGCACCAGAAGCAGAACTCTGTACATCTGATGCCTTTTACTGACTTGTCTTGGCATTTATTTTTGCCCTCTCTGCGTGCTTTTGTGGTTTACAAACATTATTCACAAGGTATCACATGCTCATTTACATAAGATAAAAGCCTTGAGGGAGGAAGTGAGTTATAAAAAGGCAGATATTTACCCCTTATTCAGCTACTTCTTTCCTTAAGACAAACTTTATTTCCACTGCTAATCCTCTATGAAATCCCTTTCACATCTAATTAATTCCTTACACCCACTACCCTCTGCTCTGAAGGGACATCACTCTCCCTAATAACTCCATAAAGCCATTGTGCTTTGAGCTGTCTGAAAGCAGAAAGGCTGTCTGAATCAACATCAAGCCCCACGGTTTGAGAGGTGGGGTGTGAGTTTCTCTTTATCTGCAATGGGCTCTGTCAACCTCTACTGGTCGCTGGAACTGACAGAAAAAACATGCACTTCCCACTGAATTACCCCTACAAATAAATGTGGAACTTGTGCTATAGCTTCCACTATTATTTACACACTTGCTGCAAGCCTACGGAGCTAAGTCTTTATGCAGTTGGACTAGTGAGGAGAAACCATTTATCTGACCATTTGTCCTTCTGTTTTTCCCATTCTCCAAGAAAGGATACCCAATACAAGCAGCTACAGGAGGCAGCAGGATCTTTACTTGCATAAAGAAAGAGGTTCTATTTCCATTTAATTAAAATAATGAGGAAATGGAGGGATTGTGATGGGGAAATGTTCTGGCAAATTGCTTTGCATTTCCAAAAAAAACCAAAAAACAACAACAACAAAAAAAACCAAACCATCAAAATACAAACAACTAAAAAAATTTTACTCTTTAACAAAATAAAATGGGAAATAATTCAGATCAAATAATCTATTACATGTGGGCTCCACTTAAAGGATTTATTTAGGAGCAAAAATAATAAAACTACCTTTAAAGATGAAACAAAAACTGTAGTTTAAAAGATGTTTTGAAAAAAATGAAAGTACAGAAACGTTTGTGAATCCAACTCAGATTTATAAAATGTCCCCATGCTGCAGAAAGTTTTCCCAAAAATTCCACACAGACCTATACTTAAGCCAGTATCTTCAGATTTAAAGTTTGTATTTTCTCTTTGTCTTGGCAAATGAATTCACAGAACATTCTCACTAGCAGTCCCCTACCTTCTTAAAGCTGTTGCAGGTTAATGCAATTTTCACCAATTTTCTGAAGATAAGAAATCATGCAAAAGGTTTACAAAAAGCCCATGGATCAGCTTTTTCAGCCTAAAATTTCATTTTTTTACATCTAAATGCAAATTCAGCTTAGCTCTGGGTTTCTCTAGTTTGCATCTATTTTCCTGTTTTGATTTCATTCCATACGTGGGTGCTTCCATGTAGGTGTGAAGGCTATGCCTTCAGTTGTGATTTTCTGAGTGGTGGTTGATGGGGACTTGGGGCCCTCAGGGCACTTCTGGAGCTGTCTGGAGACATGGGTGAGAAGATGCAGACAGCAGGAGAGATCCTAGCTGTGCATTTAGCAGCAAAGCCTGGCTGGCTAATGGCTGGACTTGTTTAACAGGGAGGGACATCTGTATAGGCAGCAGTACAACCTTGGTGGAACTGGAAGTAAGGCAGGGCAGGATGCAGGTGATGTAATGTGCTTTGCACATTAGGCTTTGTGGCCTGGTGTGTAGCTTAGACTCTGGAAGCACAGGGTAACATGTATGATGCCTGGTGCTGGGGATGTCTCTTCTCTGTCTTGAGTCTGGGAGCCGGGGGACTCTGCATTTTGGTACAGTCCTCTGACCAGGTTGCTGAAGCAGAAGTAAGAGCATGCAGTGTTGGCTTTAAGGCTTGGGATTAAACTACCACATTCTTCTTAGGGTTTATGCTCCCACACCTGCTCCCAGAGAGCAAGAGATTAAAGCATTTTTCACATGAAGCCACAGAAACCAAGGTCTAGATCAGCCTGGAACAAAATGAGGCTGCAAGAGGAAATGATGATGGATGACACATATCGCTCCTAACTGGTCTCTTTGCACAGGCACTAAGAAGCACAGAGTCCCATTTGCGTACACAGCAGCTCAAAAAAAGCCAATGTAATTTCAAGTGACAGAGACACTGTAATACAAAGGAAAAGCAGTTCATTGGATTCATTAGTCAAACTTTTTCCTTTCCTAACTGCATATAGGAGACTGTGATAAGCTTGGTCCGTATTTCTTCTTTTCCTCTTTGCAGTCCAGAAATGGGCTAGAAGGCATTAAAAGTATCAGGATAAGTTGTTCTAAATTACAAATAAACTCTCTTTTTCCACAGTTGATCTCTCAGAGAACGGTGTGCTTTGTCAGATCTACTTGGTGATATGCTAGAAACAGCAGTGGCCTTTGTGACTTTATTCCAAAGACAGGAGCAGAGAAATCTTTCCACATAGGGCTCAAGGGATCCCATCACTATTACAGTGGTGTTCATGAGACATCAGTAAAGGCAGAACCTTCTGATGTTCACCTGCAATATCCTGGAGGAAAACAAATGCTGTCTGTTCAATGTTTGGCACTCTCTGAGGAGAACTCGCTGGGACCTGAGGCTGTTGATGAAAAGCAGTACATGAGCCAACAATGTGTGCTTGCTTGCAGCTTGGAAGGCCAACATTGTCCTGCATCAAAAGAGGAGTGGAAGCAGGGAGAGGGAGGAGATTGTCCCCCCTCTGCTCTGCCTTCGTGGGGCTCCACCTGAAGTATGGCATCCATATCTAGGACCCCCAGTACAGGAAAGACATGAAGATGTTGGAGTGGGTTCAGAGAAGGCCATGAAGACAATCAGAGGGCTGGAGCACCTTTCTTCTGAAGAAAGGTTGAGGGAGTTGGGCTTATTCACTCTGGAGAAGGCTCTCAGTCGATGAGGGAGACCTCACTGTGGCTTTCCAATATATAAAGAAAGATTATAAACCGGAAAAAATCAACTTTCGACACAGACAGATATTGATAGGAGAAGGAGGAATGGTTTTAAACTGAAGAAGGGAAGATTCAGATTAGATGTCAGGGGAAAAATTTTTACAGGGCGGTGAGGTCCTGTCACAACTGCCCAGAGAAGCTGTAGTGCCTCATCCCTGGAGGCACTCAAGGCCAGGCTGGATGGGGCCCTGGACAGCTGAGCTGATTTGGGGCAGCCCTGCTTATGGCATGGGGCTGGAACTGTGTGGGCTTTAAGGTCTCTTCCAACTTAAGCCATTCTGTGGTTATGTGATTCTATGATTTATTGATCCAGTGATTCTATGACTCTGTGATAAAATTTTACTTCTCTCCAAGAGGCAAAGTATAAATACAATAGGTTGCTAGTAATAGATACAGGACTGCAGTAATATAGGGACAGCAGAGATTGAGAAAACAAATGTGTCTCCCTTTCTTGTCAGTGTCTTATTCACAATGTCAGTCTTGACCTCTGCAGAAGCATAGTTCTTGTCCTTCATCATAGCCAGAGAGATGGTCAACGCTAAAGAAAACATATGAGGCATGCAAAACAACAGGTTCAAAGCTTGAGAGTTTAGAAATATGACAAAAAAGCTGAGGGACTATAGAGCATTCCAGGTGTAGTTTTGCCTGATGAGGCAGACAGCAGAGCAATGCATGGGTCCTTAGGTTCTTGCTCTGTTCCTGAGGTTGCTGCTTTATATGTGAATCTAAAGCATCAAATATTCCTTCCTTCTGGAATTCTGGTTTGTGTTCCCTTTGGAACTCCTGGATTCCAGCTCAGCTTACACAGTAAGTTAAAAGTAGTCCTACTAATGACCAAGAGACTGAAGTTTTCTTAAGAGTTATTCCGGTTTCTACAGTCAGCATGCTCATATTGACACACAAGTTCAGAGAAGACATTTTAGGAGTAACATGTATGTGAATTTTTTTTTTTTCACTTTTGTTATTTTTTTCTGTGAGAAAAGTAGTAGATTTCAAGAAAACTTTTTGGAAGGCTGAATCCTAAGTAGGATTTTTTAAACCAAAACTAGGAAGTGGCATTGCCTGGAACTGAGAAAGACATCAAGGTCATGTTCTCTGTTTTGTTGGGATGTCAGTGCAAGTAGGTAGCTGCAGTAGAGAGGCCAGGAAATCAAACTCCTGATATTTCTGTCCTTAATATCTCTACCACTTCCTTTCCAAAGTGGAGTCATTTGGCACCTGCAGATGCATGAAGCAGTAATTTTGAAAGCGTTATTTTCAAGGTCAGCAGCTGCAGTGGTTATATCTCCTCGTGAAGTCTTTGCATGATCAGATAGTATTGGATTTTATTGCTGGGTCACCAGAACAAGAAAGCAGGGGAAGGGTGAAGTCTCATATGCTTCTTAGTATTTCCTGAGGCTAGCCAGCTGGCTTTACAAGGGCAAACTTTGAATGTATAAAAAATCAATTCAGTCTTAACATTCAGACTTGCTATTGATTGTGTTCTTGAAACTCTCCTCTAGAGTGGTTTGCTATTTTTGTTTGTAATTAAAGTTGAAGTAACTATTTTTGGTACCTGTGGATTCTACCAGTTCATTCCATGGTCCTCCCACCCACTTACCTTCTGCTTATTTTGCAATTAGTTTTAAAAGGATTTCTTTAGCGTTTTGTGGAAACAGTGGAAATTCTCTTCTGTAGCAGATTAAGCTACAAATGTGATGAGAAAACTATGTGGACCTGTGAATGTTTGCACTACAGTTTGTATGTTTGTTTGTTTTGCTAAGACATCGGAGCAAGCCTAAGTATTTATGAACTTTCTAAGCAGAACATATCTTGAACGTATCTTCTATCAGGAGAACATCATGCTTAAAAACAGTGTAATGCTCCTGCTTGCATTTTTATCTGATGGGGCTTATAACTCTTTTTTGTAGGAGCGCAGTAAATGGATTAAAAACCTTCTGCTAGAAATAGGTCCTACTTTTCTTATGCCATTTCCCTTGTGAACATAAGAAAAATAACTGAATGTTAATCGATAAATATTGGCAGTTTAACAATATTTGAATAACTAATGCCCTCAGGATCAGCTTTTTTTTTTTTTTTTTTTTTTTTTTTTTTTTTTTTTTTTTTTTTTGTCTAGATGTTTTATTTATTTTCTAGTTGCCTAGAGCAATAAAGAATTTAGACAGTAAACATGAACTTTCTGGGAATTCATAGTCCAACACAGTCTCCATTAAAGCAACACCAAGATGTTAGAAAAAAACAGTTGACTTTCAGAACCAGCCTGAATTCTTGCACAGTGTTATTTGTTTTTAAACCATGCAACAGTAAAAATATAAAAAGGAAATAATTTTCTTGTGTGAAACTGTACACAGAGGTTAGAGCTGATGCCCTTCTGAGATAGAGATTCCAAAGGACATGGAAAACATACTTCAGAGATCAAGCTTCTGTCTCTAAAAAAGTTCTCAAAATGCCTTCTTGTTTGGAATCAGCAAGCCAATGGGAACAGAAAGATCCAAAGCATGATGACTAAGCCTTTGAAGAAGACTGCCTCAGTCTGATTACAAAGAACCCAGACTTGATAGTGGGAAGAAAGTACTGAATATAGTGTGAGCAATTCTAATCAGTCCCAGAAGCTGGAAATGAATCCTGCGTGCTCAACACCTTTTAACATCTTCCAGTTACTTGAGGACATAGAAGAGACGTAATTCAATTGTCCAATAGAAAAGCATGTCCTACTTTTTCTTTTCTTTTCTTTTGTAAAGTGTTGCACAGGTCATCTTTGTCTCCTGAGGCTGTCTATACAGCCTTGCCAGCTGACCAGTGCAGAGACCTCTGAGGCTCCCAAATGCATGTGGGCTCTGACAGCAGCAGCAGTTGTGCTGACATGTCTGATATTGAAATTGAAAGCAGAGCTGCAATTCAAACCACATAAATCCATCTTTATTTGCTCATCACTGTGTTGAGCTGCAATAGCAGACAGCATTCTGTCCAGTGGAGTTAAGTGGATTGCATACTTGAAATTTTATTCTCCAGCATGTTGTAATAGCATTATTTAGAGTCAATCTGATAATTTTTATTGAAAACAGAAAAATGGACTGTTGAAATGCAAGAGTGACAAATCCTGCCTTGTGTGTTCTTTCAGTCTGGTGGAATATGATGGTTGTACTACTGGCCCTCTTCTTGGCCTTAAAGACAGAACAGTTTACTCCAGGATCACGAAGAAAAGCTCACAACTAAGGCAAAGGCAGAGCCTTTTTTTTTTTTTTTAAGAACTAGTATGTTGATACCTGCTGCTGGCAACTAAAGTTTTCATAGCTGTGATGTAATCTAGAATGCTTTTTTCAGCACTACTCCAGGAGTTATTTAATGATAGACATTCACTGCTTATTTTTAATGACTGCAATCAATGCAATATTATTCTCGCTGGTCCCCAGGAGTATTTGCAATTGCTCTGGAATGCCAGACAGTACACAGTGCTCAAAGCACTCTGCGTACTTTCTTCCATCTCTGAGTTTTTCAGTGGCTCATGCAACGTGAACACTTACTGTCTGACTGTTGGACTGTTTAGTTTCTCAGAAACTAAGTCAAGTCTTTTTGGTAAGAAAAAGTTCTCAAAAGCTGTCAGCCATAAAGATCAAGAGATGAGCTTGCCAGCATGTCCAGAAAGTCAGAATATTTTGGCAGGCCTCCTCACAAGTACTTTCTTAAGCCTTGCCATCACTGCAATTTATGTCTCTCTGCCTTTGTGCCATCAAGATCAGTGGAGAAGTGCTGTTCTTACCCTTCCCACAGCAAAATGGAGAGCTCAGCACAAGAAAACAAATCTTCATCCACTGTCAGATACTGATTCTGTAACTCAGAAGTCCCACTGGGATTCCCATTCATAGTTTATGCTTTTCTTTCCCTCAAGATAAAATAGTATCCAACAACGTGCAGATCAGTATTATAATCACAGAATCACAGAGTCATGGACTCACAGGGTTTGGGAGAGACCTCTGGAGATCATCAAGCCCAACTCCCTGCTAAAGCACATTCCTTACAGTAGTTGCACAGGAAAGTGTCAAGGTGGGTCTCGAATCCAGAGGAGGCTCCACAGCTTCTCTGCATCCTGTTCCTATTGTGAAGTTTTTCCTTATGTTCAGATAGACATCTGTTTGAGTTATTGCCTCATACTGCTTGTGCTTTCTGGACATAACTGAAAAGAGCAATGACATCCTGCATTTTAGCTATTAATAAACATTGATAAAATCCCACTCAGTCTTCTCTTCTCCAGGCTGAACAGTCCCGAGTCTCTCAGCCTTTCCTCATATGGGAGATTCCCCAAGCCCCTAGTCATCTTTGTAGACCTGCACTGGAGTGTCTTCTAGAAGATTCCTGTCCTTGAACCAAAAAGGCCAGAACCAGACACAGTACTCCAAATGTGGTCACAACAGGGCAGGGGGAGCATTGAGGACCACCTGTCTTGATCTGCTGGCCATGCTCTTTTCAATGCACCCCAGGATACCACTGGCCTTCTTGGCTGCAAGGGCACATTCAACCCGTTGTCCACTAGAACCACTAAGTTCTCACTAGAGCTCCTTTCCAGCAGATCAGCCCCTTACCTGTACTTATTCATGCACTTATTCCTCCCTAGGCGCAGGACCCTGCACTTGCCCTTAGTGAATCTTGTTAGATTTTTCTCTGTCCAATCCCCAGCCTGTCCATGTCTTGCTGAATGGCAACACAGTCTTCTGGTGTGTCAGCTACTCCTCCCAGCTTTGTATCATCAACAGATTTGCTGAGGGTGCACACTATCCCTTCATCCGAGTCAATGAAGATCTTCAACAAGACAAGAACTACTACTGAACCTTAGGGAACACCACTAGTTATAGGCCTCCAACTGGACCCTGTGCCATTGATCACAACCCTCTGATCTCTGCCAGTCAGCCAGCCAGTCAGACATAAATTTTTTTCTCATCTGTGGTCCTTGTGATGTGCCAGATAAGATTTTCTAGGTTGCTCTGTTTGCTACAGGGGATAGGATAGTCCATATAATGGCTGGTCCCAGTACATCAGTTAGAGTGGATGGAACATGCTGTGGGCTGTCTTCTGGTTTGGTTCCTGTTGGTTCTGGGCTGCAACAGGCTTGTGTGACATCTCCTCTGCACCTTCAAGTCCGTCTTGTGACTCCCCAGGGGTTAGCAGGGTCACTTGTAGGAAGGCAGAAAAGAGCAGAAGGACATTCAGTGACTGAAGCCCTGCATGAAGAATATGGTGTCTGAGAGCTCTCAGTCGATGTTGCATCTTCTGCACTGCAGGTCTTTTCAGACACTTGTGAAACTCCTACAAGAAGAAATTACTTGTTCTTTGTGAAACATGTACCTCTCACCATCAGTCTATTCTAGCTGAGGAATGAGATATGATGCTTGCTCAGTAGGAAAGAAGAAATCCACAGCCCAGACCTCTTGGCTACCAACATAGATCTTGCTTGATAATTACATAGGTAATTTATTCCTGTCAACTTCTCTTGACTGTTCTCATCCTCATCATTGGTGTGAACCAGCTTCCAGGGCTTGAAATATGCAGCGGTCATCCAGAAAAGGGCAGCTCTGTCTCCCTGTGTTCTGAAATAAGCCACCTCGCACAGAGCAGGGCGTGTGTTACAGAGCACTAAAGAGCACTGGACTCCGATGTAGAAAATTACAGCTCAGTCTCCAGACAGTGAACAATAAACTCAAACAAATCTGGCTAGAGCAGCCCAGTTAAAGAAAATGCAAGGCCTGTAAAGCTAACGGTGTGTAACACTAAAAAAAAAAGTGGGAACAGACACTGTGAATGAAATGGTCCTTGCACACCAGCTCCACTCTTGGCAGGCTGTTGTTGATGTCAAAAGAGTCCTGAGGCATTTCATCCTTCCTCAAAGAATCTGTAGGATGTGGGTTTCCCTGAAAAACTAGATTTCAGTCATGAAGTTGTGCAGCTTGACAGCTCAACAGCTGAGAGAGTGAGAAATTTCTTGCTATTTGTATAAAGGAGAGGCTGATGACTTGCCATCAACTCTCATGCAATGAAAAGCCTAGCAACAATTGTTAGTAGTACATGCAATAAAGCAGACAAATTCTTCCATTCTCTTTATTTAAACCATTGAATATTTTGTGTGTGATTTCAGAGTAACAGAATGAATAACAAATTCCTCCATTCCCCTAGATAAAGTGATTGTTAGAAATGGGATTTGAGGTTCTTTCCACAGACTCAACATCTCAGAGCAATGCCCAGAGATATAAGCACAAGGGAGTGCTGGCATAGAAGAATGCTCACCACATCTATTGTTATCCATGGCCCTTTTGTATATGCCAGGCTTTAGCTGGAAAGAGCTTATAACAGGCTGATGTGTGGGACCCCAAATCAGTGCAGCTTTTCTGGAGAAATACTCATTTCTATGCATAACGAGATTACAAAGATTACAAAAAGCTGCTCAGAAAACATTCTGCCGCAGAGAAGATAATATGCATCATTTTGGAAAGCTTTTGGAGAATCTTTTGTTCTTCTGAACATCCCAGGCCAAAAAACCTCACAAACCCACTCATTCAGATGTAGCTGTCCACCTACTCCAGTGATGAGAGTAGCAAGAGTTATTCGTGTATGCTGAAATATTTCTGTGAAGCAGTAAAGGAAAAATTCTCTGGGGACTGATTAACCAAGATCACTGCCTGAATTCCAGATGATACACTTTTCCTCTGTGCCTTTCTAAAACAGGCTGTTGTTAGAGTTGGAACATATGTATTTGAGGCCATCATCAGCTGTACCATGAAGCTATTACAGATAATTACAGTGAATTGCCCTAATTTTCCTAATCAGATCAATTTTTTGGTGAATACCAAAATACCTTGTTAGAGATTCTGACTAGCAAGAATAGGCTGTGTGTAGACTAGTGAGTTGAAAAGCTCACATACAGGTAGATGTCAGTGCTTTTGTACATTTGTGGGTGCACCCATAGGTGCACAGTAATTTTCACTGTGACTCTTCACTGCAGTTCAGCTTTCATCTGGATGTGACACTATGAGTGGAAATGGATTTCTGTTCTTGTTACCACCTATGTAAATGATGGGGGATCAAACACAGCAAAATGGCTTGTTGTTTGTTTGCTTGTTTTCCAAGAATAATTCATTGGGCAAAATCATTCAGTAGTAACACACACACACAAACACACACACACACACACACATATATAATATACACATATATTGCATGTTATAATATATATCTATAATATATATTATAAATATATATGTATATATATATATATAATTTATTTTTTGCCTTCTGTTGTTTGCTGTTTCACTTGAGAAAATTCAGGGCTTTAGCCACTGCCTAACAAATGTGGAGCTTAAATCACAATAAACAAGGCAAACTCAATTTTATACAAGTAGTCTTCATTCCCAAAAGAGCACATCATACTCTGTAATCAAACCGGTAGCCAGATCTTTTCTGTGAACTTCTGTGACAATTACTCAGCTTAGGATTTCTGCCCTGAATACACGAAGACAGAACAAACCCTGATTTACCTATTCACTTGAGGCAATGCCTCCATGCTTCTGTCAAGCTCTTGAGACATGAGACAAACACACAGCTAGGTGTGCTTGTCCTGAAGGGAGATCTTGAACTGGGAAAATCCTGATCAAAGGCAGATATTATCAGAAATATCTCTGGGTTCTTGCAGTAGATATTCTGCTTTCCAGACCATCCTAAGTACAGCTAACTGTGTGGGTGAGAGATTACACTTAAATCCAGTTTCTTACAGTCCTATCCTACCTGTCAGGTAGACTCTAGTTTCTTTCTGATAGATTCCAGCTGCATTCTAGCTTCCTCCTTAAGTGAATAGCATAGGTCAAGAATGTTTCACAGCTACTAGCAGTAAGTAACAGCCAATCTGGCTTGTAAAAAAAAAAAAAAAAAAAAAAAGGAAAAAAAAGGTCCACTGTATTTTGCCTGTTAGTGAATTCTTGAGAAATTACTAAGAAAACATGGATGTAAAAAGGACCTCATTCTTGACTTTTCATCTAGAATCAAATCTATTTTGACGGCTACTAAGCAATGCTGCACAGATGATAAATTATCCCTACTATTCCAGCAAAGAAGTATTTGCACAGCTGGTGATAGTGGAAACACAAATTCACATCATTAATCATCAGGCAGCTCATGTTCTGTATGCACACTCAATTTCCTTAGACCACACCTAGGTGTACTCTGACTTCATCTTGGTTTTCAGCCTAAACATGCCAACAGCGACTACTGTCACATTCTGCCCCAAGGAGCAGCATCATTGAAGGATGCTACCATCTGCGTGAGCAGCAGGAGTTTGGGTCCCCATTATGTCTCAGTTCCTCAGCCTCCTTGCCTGGTTAGCTGGGGCATCTGTTATCCCACTCCTCACATAGACCATCACTGTTACTAGATTATGTTGCCCTTAACGTGCAAGTTAAAGTGCACTGTTACTAGATTTTGCCCTTAAAGTGCAAGCCTCACTCAGTACCCTTGATTTGATCCTTGTAGTTCCAGAAAACCCGCTCTGCTAGTCACATCTTAGTGATTCCTGATACTCAGCCAGAGTATCATGATATACAGGAAATCAAAACATGTCCTAAAGCCTGTTTTCCTCCCTCCTTTTCTTCATTTTCCTAAACCCCAATCTTCATCCAAGGCTGCTTATGAGAGCATTCAATGACAGTTTTTCATCTTGTATACTGTCCAGAACGATCAAAAGCTTCATGTTTCTGACAGAGCTAGTTTAACAGAAATGATCTATATTAAACCCTGATTAACCTGCCCATAAATGCTGTTAGGTCAACTCTTTGTACCTCCCAGACACTGAACAACTTCCTTCTGGTTCCTGTAGATCAACAGTACTTTCATTTTTCCCTCCAGACCTCAGAGTCCTGGCTTCTGGTGACAGAAGTGTTTCCTGTAATGACAAACTAATTGCCACCAGCTTGATTAATGCCATGAGCAGTCATCAGTATTCTTGACATTGCACTGAATACAATATAAAAAGAATTTAATTAATATCATTGATTGCTTGTCCTTGTTGAAAAGAAAATATTTGGTACTGAAAAGCAATTTTCATTTAGGATCCCTCCTGTTCTTTCTGTGTATAGAACTTGTTTTTGGACATATTTGGAATCTTGCAGTAAGACTCTTCGGAACAAACATTACATCACACATACAGGAAATACATTAATAATGATTTGTAAATGACAGTAGACCCACAGTTATTCTACAAAAGGTATGTGCACATCATTTCTTTTCTCTGAAAAATCAACAACTTGCTACTTGACTTAATAGAATTATAGGTCTGCTAGAATGAAATTCAAAATGGGTCAGCTTGCTGGCATTAAATCTGCACCTAAGTCACGAATCTAGAAAATAATTTGACACAAAAATCACACATTTAAATAACAATAGAATAAAAACCCCATTCTTTCCAGCACTTAGCAAAAATTGGGGTGCTAACCAAGACCTACTTACTGGCACATAATTCCTTGGCAAAACCCAGCTTTTAGTTAATGTCTGTGCAAAACAATAGAGGAAAAAGCTTCTTTCAGACCTTGTAATTTTTGTCAGGCAGAAAGAACCATCAATTTTAATAATCCTCTGTTGGCGCAGTCTTGTCTAACAAAAAAGCAAGTGTCCTACGGCTTCTCTGAACAATTCTGTAATCAGCCGATCATTTTTCTGCACAATGACATTAATTTCCAGGTAGTTTGTAGTCAGATTTTGAATAGTGCTATGCATGGATTTGTAACTCTACCATTCCATGACAATTCA
Source organism: Centrocercus urophasianus (assembly GCF_019232065.1). Classification (NCBI taxonomy): domain Eukaryota; kingdom Metazoa; phylum Chordata; class Aves; order Galliformes; family Phasianidae; genus Centrocercus; species Centrocercus urophasianus. Next base: position 20,339,980 of record NW_024884767.1, read on the forward strand.
GAGTTTGTCAGAGAACAGCTGCTAGACAACACACAAATCCACCATACTGAAGTTAAAAGATACTGTCTAGGAAGTGTTTGAAAAAGTGCATAGTCCTTGCTGCAAGAAAAGTCCAGATAGCCCAGGATTGTGCAGGTAGGTGAAAAGGGCTTTTCTTCGCTCTCAAATAACTAATCTCTCTTCTGTTTCTGAGATGGGGCTGCTGTTTACGCAGTCCAGCAGGCAGGTTATCATGTTGCCACCTGCATGCTGCAGTTGACTGCGTCGCACATTGTGAAAGACCAGGAAGAGACTCTGCCATATAGAGACTGAATTCAAACTCTGCACAATAAAATACTCACTTCCAGGTCTACTAGGTCTGAGGCAGGAGACCATCAGACTCAGCATAGGACCAGGTAATTACAGAGAGTGTGAATTCTTTGCAACTATGTACTGTACTTGCAAGCACACACAACTTGTGTAAAGAGATGGAAACTGAGGGGAAAGACAAGGACAGCGTATCCTTGCAAAATAAGCTGAAATTTGGAAAGAACAAAGGAAGCATAAGGGGGCCCCGCAAAACAAGATAAAGGAAAAGCTGGGAAGAAGAGTTTCAGTCACGGGGGTTAAACAAACTTACCTTGCAAACTCTTGCTGGCTTGACAGGATGAAGTGGAGATAGACTTTGCCAAGCAGGATTCAAAAAATAACTCAAAGTGGGCAAAACAAAGAACTCTAAAATCTACATTGCAAATAATCTACAAACAAAAAGAAGTAAAGGTGTACCCATTGTGGGGGGCAATACAAATGTATGACAGATGGACCAGAAAGACTGTAAATTCTGAGTACCTCAACAAATTGGGAAGAGAGGAGGGATAATGCAGTTGGAAACTTAGGATAAAAAGGGGGCTGTGAACCCAGAAAACTTGAGAGACTCTATTGGAAAATGCCCCAGTAGACTCTCTTTTTATTCAAATAAAGAAAACCAAAGACTTTCCTCTTTTCTGGGATAAAATAATTGACCGAGACCATTTGAGCAACAGCTTCCAGACAGAAACTACTGGTCCCATTTGTAATGCCCATCACTGCCTTCTCTAGACCATTTGGAGACTCAAAGGATGAGATAGCAACCAGGAGAGGAGACATTGGCACCAGTCATCTATTTTTTTCCTGGCCCAGCAATATGCCAGCCAGATCAGTTCTGGGGAGCAGAGTCTCTGATGTTTTGAATGCCAAGAGGACAGGTATAGAGGAGATGACATTGAATCTTGCTAGAAGCATAGCTTTAAGTACCCTTCATTCTTACACTGACAAGAAAGTATTGCTGATGTTCCAAGGTTGTATGGCATCACAGCTGACCTGCTGTAAGATAACTGTGCAGAATCATTGCAGCACCTGGATAACAGCCTTTGGAATGTTGCCAGACTGATATTGCTGAAGATGAGACGCTGGATTCACAAAAGCACTGACAGCCTCCTTTTCCTGAGCTAGGAGTGAACTGTCTTCATTCCACAGCCAGGAAAATACCTTCTTTTGTCCCCCCCACCCACACTGCATCTTGTTTTTGCACTTGTGTTCATGAACTTGCAGTCTACTGCAATTGCTCTTCTCACATCACTTCTTCACTGAGGTGCATCTGGGGAGTGTATGACAAAATCACTTACCAGGGCAGCTGTTTGTTAACAGTGAGATTAAATGAAACAAAAGCTCCCTGGCCAAAACACTTATCTTCTTTGTTGTAAAATTCCACACTTGTCTTGTTTGATTTTCTTTTATCTGTGTAGAGGAAGAAGGATGCAGCATAAAGGAGATAGACAGGCAGGCAAACAATAATGTTCTTATTAAAATTTAGAGGTTTTTGACAGTGAAATGTTTGGTACTCAGAAGTAATACCTTGAACTAAAAACATATGCAGCCATAATTCAATGTGCATGAAACAATGTGAAGCAAACAGGTATTTCTGAATTATATCCTTGCTTATTTTGTTCAAGTGTGCTGACAGAAGTCATCAAAGTCCTCCACTCTTCTCCCTGTACTTTATGAACACTTGGATACTGATAGGAAGGTTTGGTGTTGCATTCTCCATACAAGAAGAGCCCCCACTCATGATAAGAGGAGTTTTGTTTCACATCTCACTGCCAGACTAGTCTTGTTGCCTCAGTTTCTGTGTTATCTCCAGGACTCTGAACTCCTGCTATGGGGGCTACTTGGAGTGCCTGAAAATTTTTGGCCAGATGTAGCACAGTTTCTATTCTTGCTGTTTTTGTACATGGACAGAGAAAATGGCATCAGTAGAAGCAGAAGAGTACTGAATTTTTCACATTTTCCTACACAGCGTAACATATTCCCTGTTGTCTAAACATTAGGGAGAGTTTTCAGAATGTTTCTGAATACAAAATCAATCTTTTAAGATATAGGCAGAGAAAGATGGGGTTTCCACAATAACTGGTGTATCTTTTGATTGCAGAAGCATACAAGAAATGTTATGTTGGACAGAATTTCCTGGTGTGAAGTGAAATGTTTATGATGGGTATTTCTGAGTATCAAAGTGCATAAAACTAGCTGCTATCACTGTGACAATTTTGACATTAGTCACACATAAAAGAGAACAATGCAAAGCCATCTGGCTTACTAGATTAAAGCCTATGAGTAACAGGAAAAGTTTAAGCAAGAAGAAAAACACTCCTGAGAACTTTTCAACTATTAGTTCAAGTGCGCTTGAGGCATTTATGTTCGTCTTTGGTAGGACAGCAGAGAAATACTCATCAGCATATTAACATAATGAGGAGCTAGACAGTGGTAAACACTATCAAGAGGATTATTTGGGTTAGCTTAACTGTTGATGTCCATGGACTTGTACATCTGATAGCAACTGATGTCTCAGATGAACATCTTATTAAAAGATCTGAGGTCCCTAACCAGCAATGCTGCTAAACATGTCTCACTTCAAGTGGCAGAGCTGTGCTATACAGTTTAAGGAGGTATTTAATGCAGCCTACATTCGCC
>NW_024884767.1:20343064-20358243 GCF_019232065.1 Centrocercus urophasianus
TTGTTTTGTTTTGTTTTGCTTTGCTTTGAAAATCCTCGAAGTCCCACTTGGTCTTACGGAGAAAAATTGCTGGGTTAAACAAATGTCTCTCAAGAGTTCTTATTTTGTTCAAAACATGGTTGTTCTTCATGTAGATTTTAATGGCAGACATCTGAGAAAAGAAGCTTTTGCTCTTTGGCTCATTATCATCACTGCAGATTACAACAAGATGGCAGGAAGTGTTGATCTGTCTGGGGGTACAAAGGCAGTGGGATCTGGACAGGCTGGATAGCTGGGCTGAAGCCAATGGGACGAAGTTCAACAAGACAAAGTGCTTAGGCCACAACAACCCCAGGCAATGCTACAGGCATGGGCAGAGTGGCTGGAAGACAGTGTAGAGCAAATGGACCTGGGAGGTGTTGGTTGATGGCTGTTGGTTGTTGGCTGAATATGAGCCAACATTGTGCCCAGGTGGTCCCAAGAAGGCATCTTGGCTTGCATCAGAAATAATGCAGCTGGCAGGAGAAGGGAAGCGATCTCTGTACTCAGCCCTGACGGGGCCACCTTGAGTACTGTGTCCAGCTTTGGGCCCCTCACTACAAAAGAGACACTAAAGTCCTGGAGTGTGCCCAGAGACAGGCAATGAAGCTGGTGAAGGGTCTGGAGCATAGGTCTTATGGGAAGCAGTTGAGGAAGCTGGGATTGTTCAGCCTGGAGAAGAGTAGGCTCAGAGAGACCTTATCACTCTCTACAACTTCCTGAAAGGAGGTTGTGGTGATGTAGGAGTGGGCCTCTTCTCCCAAGTAATTAGCAATAGGGGATGGCCTCAATTTGTGCCAGAGGAGATTCAGTTTGGACATAAGGATATACTTCTTTGAAAAGAGTGGTCAGGCACTGGAATGGACTGCTCATGGAGGCGGTGGAGTCACCAAGTGTGGAAGTGTTCAAGAAAAGTTTAGATGTTGTACTGGAGGACGTGGGTTAGTGGGAAATATTGTTGACAGGTGAATGTTGGACTGGATGATCTTGGAATCCTTTCTAACCTTAGTGATTTTATTATTCTATTATTCTATGATTATCAGCCTATTTCCTTCAGTGCTCTTTTGCATCCCCACAGAGAGTAATGAATCCTTCTACAGGGAATCTAAACAATATGCTGATTCCAGCTTGTGCTGGGCTCAATTTCTTAGGTAGTTCAGTGCAGGCAGTGCCTGGGTTTGTCACACCTTTCCCTTTTTTGAGCTGCAGTTTGGGAGAATCAGAGCCAGAAGGTCTGCTTCTGCCACTGCCTGTATGGATTAGTTGCATCTCTGTCAAAAGAAAGAGAACAGTATCTGACTAGGAAGTTAGATATGAGTCGGATCATTCCTTACATAGTAGTGTTTTAAGTACTTGTATCTTCCTGTATTTATGTGTAGTATGAGAACATGCAGCAGTGACTATTTTCCTTCAGTGTTTGTCTTCAGGGATAGAACTGAGAACTGGAAATATAAGCAGAAAGAAACTCTGCCTGCTCAAATGTGTCAGTGCAGGCAGCTGGAATATAGTGTATGTTGCTGAAGGATTGTTCAAAGTGCACAAAAATAATTTAGCTCTACCAGTTCAAGTAGAGAGGCAAAGTCTGCCCAGGCCCTTAGGTCCTTCAACATAGCAATTACTGTTTTAACAAATACTTTTCCACCCACTAATCCTTCTCAAATTCAGATAAAAAGGCTCTTTCTACAGCTCTGGGAGCAATTTGGTGTAGAACAGCTCTGCCTTTATACTATGATGGGATATAAAAGAATCAGAGGATGATACCCAGCCAACCTGGAGTTGCATTTTCTGTATCCTGAAAGAGAATAAATCTAAATGTGTGAGATTATATGAGTTATGTTAATGTTATGCTGTTCATAGAATCATAGAATGGCTTGGGTGAAAGGGTCCTCAAGGATCATTAAGTCCCAACCCCACTGTCACAGGCTGGGTTGACAACTGCTAGATCAAGTACTAGACCAGATTGCCCAGTGCTCCATACAACCTGATTTTGGCACCTCCAGTGATGATGCATTCACAGCCTCTCTGTGCAATGTATTCCAGTACCTCACCACTCTCTTAATAGAATACTTCCTCTTACATCTAATCTAAGTCTCCCCTCCTTTAGTTTAAAACCATTCCCCCCTGTTCTATCACTATCTACCATTGTATAACGTTGATTTCCCTCATGTTTCTTCAGTCTGTATTCATAGAGGAGGTGCTTGAGCCCTTTGATCATCTCCATGGCTCTTCTCTAAACCCTCTCCAAAAGCTCCACATCTTTCCTTGCTGGGTGCCCCAGACTTGCATTCAGTGCTCCAGCTGGGGCCTCACAAGGGCAGAGTAGAAGGGGACAATCACCTCTCTAGCCCAGTTGGCCACCCCTCTTCTGATGGAATCCAGCATACCACTGACTTTCTGAGCTGCAAGCTCACTCAACCAAGACCCCCTAAGTCCTTCTCAGCAATGCTACTCTCAAGGAGTATATCTCCCAGTCTGTATACATATCCAGGGTCACTCTCAAGGAATATATCTCCCAGTCTGTATGCATATCCAGGGTCACCGTGACTCAAGTGCAGAACACTTGGTTTCACCTAGTTTCACAAGAGCCTACCTTTAGAATTTATCAAGGTCGCTCTAGATGGCATTCCTTCCTTTTGCTTTGCCAACTACACCACTCAGCCTGGTGTCATCAGCAGACTTGCTGAGGATCCCATCATCTGTGTCACTGATAAAGATGTTAGAGTACTGGTCCTAAGGTGGACCTCCGGGGGCACTTCTTGTTACCAGGATCCACCTGGATATAGAGCCACTGACCATTCTGACTGGAACCTTCCAGTCACAGAATCACAGAAACACCAAGGTTGGAAAAGACCTACAAGATCATCCAGTCCAACCATCCACTTATCATCAATAGTTCCCACTCAACCATATCCCTCAACACAAAATCCAAATGTTCCTTGAACACCTCCAGGGTTGGTGACTTCACCACATCACTGGGCAGACCATTCCAGGTCTGAAATTTCACATTCCTGACCACTCTTTCAGAAAAGTAGTATTTCCTCATGTCCAGCCTAAATCTCGGCTGGCACAGCTTGAAGCCATTCCCTCTCATCCTATCACCAGTTACATGAGAGAAGAGACCGAACCCCAGGTCACTACAACCTCCCTTCAGGAAGCTATAGGGAGCAATAAGGTCTCCATGAGCCTCCTCTTCTCCAGACTGAACAACTCCAGCTCCTTATTCCTTATCCAATTAATTAAATTAACCAATTCCTTATCACTGAATAGTCCACCCTTCATATCTCTCCAGTTTAGAAATAAAGATGTGGAGGGGGACCATGTCAAAGGCCTTGCAAAACTGTTGTACTTGACTTTCTTTTCTCTCAGCCTGACCAGCAGGTCCTTGCAAGCCATACTTGTTTCCTGCCTCCCCTGCCTGCTTTCTTATTCTGAGGGATGGAGAGCTCTTGCACTCTCAGAAAGACATCCTTAAAGAGCAGCCAGATTAGTTCCACTCCTTTGTCTCTCAGGAATTCTTCCTAGGAGATCTTATCCAACAGTTCCTTAACCTGAAGTTTGCTCTCCTGAAGTTCAGGGTCCTGACTCTTTGCCAGGCCCACATTCCTTGAGATCACAAACTCAACCAAGGCATGGTCACTACACCCCAGGCTGCCTTAGATCTTAGTATCTTTAACAATCTCCTCTGCAATAGTTTGCAATGGTGCAAGCTCCTGGTCGAGTAACACTTCTCCTCTTGTTGGTCTGTGCAGTACTTGAACCAGAAATTTCTTGTCAATGGACTCCAGGAGTCTCTTGGATTGCTTACATCTTGCCATATTGTCTTGGCAGCAGATATCTTTAGTGGTTGAAAACCTCCATCAGGATGGCAGAACAGATGAATGCCACTCATGACAGACAGCTCCTGGTCCCTGCAGCTCTCCAGGATCCTGCTTCCAGCTTAGCAAGCTGAAAATCTAGTTGCTGGCTGCTGATCAGATGGGCAGAAGTTTTTCAAAGAAAATGCTGCTCACTTCCTGCAGCAGAGCACTCCAGATCAGCTGTTGCAAAGTGTAGTTGAGAAAATGCTCATGGTGGAAGTCTCTTGGAGGTCTGTGGTGTGAAGGTGTCAGTCTATGAAAAGATCACACTGTCACATAGCAAAGGAAATTGTTCATGTAATTATCAATCTTGCGAAGTCTTCATAGGGAACCTTTCTATTTTCTTCCTATTTCTCCTCTGACCAATAACTGCAATAGGGACACAGAAGAAAACAGTAACAGAATAGAAGAAACACTTCTGACCCCAAAGAACTCCCTAAATTTTGAGTCCCATAGAGTGAAAGAGAACTTACAGCACAGATGAGATCAAGGTAATAGTAAATACTGCATTAGCGTCTCCTATGACCTCAGGAGTGCAGATAAGTACTCTGCAACACTGTGCATCTGTGTAGCAGGAATACAGGAAACTGCAGAATTTTTAGTGTTAGAATTAAGAGAGAAAGTCCAGATTGTATATGTAGGAAAAAAGAAGACTGTGGAGAAACTGAAGTGTCTCGATTTTTTTAGCAATTAAGTTCAGTATTTAATTGAAAGTCTTCAAGTTCAATCAGGCCAACCATGACCATCAGTCATGGCTAGATCAGAAGATCATCTTTATGCTGACTGTAGGGCAATTTCTTTCAGGTTCCATCAAGATTGTTAACTATGTGCAGGTGAAAAAGGAGGCAATGATGGAGCAGCTGAAGGCTGCTGCAAGTACAAATATTGTTGACAGCCGCAAATTACTACCTACTGTTATTAGTCATGTAGAGAAGGGGCGTCTGCATATGACACCAGCTCTTCTTAGCTAAAAAATCACAGCCAAACTGAAATCTCCCCATATCCTGTTAAATCTAGGTATGCATGTTGCTGATTACAGCAAACCACCAGCAGAGGGTGGGGGGCACTTGCTCTTTCTCCCTCTATCAGCAGTATTGCTGAATGCACACTGCTCAGACTCATCTTGCAGGACTACCCAGAACAGCTTGCCTGCAGTCTCCCCTCTCCAATGGGTTACAGTCTTTGCCCCCGTGGTGAGTGTGAAACAGAGGTGGAACTAGAGTTGGACAGCACTTTATTCCCTCCTTTCTTTCAGGGAGTGACTGTGGAACAAAAAAAAAAAAAAAAAAACCAAAAAAACCAAAACAAACAAACAAACAAAAAAAACAAAACAAACCATTTGGTCCAATTACTTGCTTCCTTGCTGCAAAACATGTATCTATGTCTCACCCAGCTGCAAGGACTGCTAGGTGTCCATCGCAGCCCATTCCCATTCCACAGGGTGAGAAAGCTTATCTGAGAGCTGCCTCATACTGTCATGCGTACTGTCTCACTTTTACAACATAAAAACCCTGATAGAAAATGTAGCGTATGAAATGATCTCTTTTCCTTCTGCTCTGTGGGTGAAAAGGAAGAGAAGACAATAAGAAAATGGAAAGGAGGTGAGCCCTCCTTTCCATGTGAATACCCATGTTCCAGATTTTCCTACGATCCCTGCAAATATAAATATATGCCTATGCACCCTGAAATATGACTGCAGGCATAGATGAATCTGCAGGATTTTCCCAGATCTGGCACTTGTTCAAGATTATCTTTGGGTTTGGCACTAGACCAGGTAGATGTGTTTAGTGGATGTAGATACTTGCAGAGCTGGAGCACAAGCTGTTATATATGCTGAGGCCCATGGAGTTTTGCTGCTGTCAAAAGAAACAGCTTCATGGATTAAATACTTGCAATCCTTCTTTGAGAAACTCATCTGTGCTTAAAGCACAGGGAAGAAACTAACTGAGAAGCTTCTATTGTAGCTGGAGTATTGAGCAGTATTTTGTGATGTGAGCCTGCTGCTTTTCTAGCTCCTTAGCTCTGTACCCAAAGGAACTGTGCAGAAGTCAGAACAAAGGTCTCATTCCTGATCTTGTGTTAAAAAGTACATCTCGTCCTTATACATAAATGGCTGAGAGCCTGTGGGGAAGGGTTTGCCTTACACACCTTACTTCTCAATCTTCCCACTCTTCATACAATTGACTCAACAGTCTATTGCATTTTTCCTTTCATGCTTATCTTACTGTGATATCTCTTTTTGACGTGTAAAAATTCCTGGATTTCTTAAGATTTTAGTTAGCATATGACACTCGTGGCTTTTCTTTAACCACAGAACAAAATCAGATCTTGATCCTGAACAACTGTTGCCACTTGCATAATACAGATTCAAATCTATTTTTAAAAAACGGGGAGAAAACAGATTTTTTTGCAAAGCCTGATGTAATTTTATAATGTCGCATATTTGGCAAGTGTGATTGTGTTGCTATAGTAATCTTAAATTATGACCAGGATAATTTTTTTTTATTCAAGGCTAATTTAGAACTCATCTGGCTTAAAAAATACCTTATTTACTTCTCTAATCCCTAGAAGAATAATTTAGATCTCCACAAATGTTTTCTTGGAACCTCCAGTTTTCCAGTTGTTTTCAATATTCTCATTCTTGTCATTTTGAAAAAGGTTCCTTAAAACATGTCCCCAAAGTATGTTTTATCAGATCCTGCCTTAGCCCTTCTAGAATATACTGGTGAAAAGATAATTGCTGGTTTTGTAAGCTCTAATGCTATGTCCTGGGCATCAAAGGATAATGCCCAGCAGCATGAGGGAGGTGATTTTTTCCTCTTTGCTCTGCACTCGTGAGGCCCTCAGCACAGGAAAGATGTAGAATTGTTGGAGTGGTTCCAGAGGAAGGCCATGAAGAAGCTCAGAGGGCTGAAGAACCTTTCCTACAAAGAAAGGCTGAGAGAGCTGGGCTTGTTCAGCCTGGAGAAGAGACAGCTCTGTGATCAGTATCTAAAGGAATCTTATAAAACTGTGATCAGTACCTAAATGAATCTTGTAAAAAAAGGTGGATGGTGACTCTAGTCTGATAGTGACAGGACAAGGAGAATGGTTTTAAAATAAAACTGGAGATTCAAGGTAGGTTTCAGAAGGAAATTCTTCACTCAGAGGGTGGTGAGGCCCTGGCACAGCTGCCCAGAGAAGCTGTTGGTGTGCCACTCCTGGAGGTGCACAAAGCCAGGTTGGATGGCGCCCTGGGCAACCTCAGCTGGTAGGTGGCAGCCCAGCCTACGGCAGGGAGTTGAAACGGGGTGGGCTTTGAGGTCTCCTTCAACTAATCTCATTCTGTGTTTCCATGATTCTGTCCAGATTTTGGTATGAAGTGAGAACAGCACACATCTTTACAGGGTGCTGGACTGGTCACTGGTTTTGCTGTTCAGAATTTACCTTTTGACTTGGCACTCCAAAAGCAACTTTAAGTCTTCAAGGTTGGGCCTCAGCTGGGGGCTCGCTTATGTGTATAGGGGCAATACTGCGGACTGATACCTTCTTTTCTGAAAAATAACCTTTCTTCTTTCCCTTCTCTGGCTGCACTTATAGCACCGAGTTGGGAGGAAGAGTCAATCTGCCTAGGGGTAGGAAGGTCCTACAGAGGGATCTGGATAGCCTGAATAGCTAGGCTGAGGCCAATGGGATGAAGTTCAAGACCAAGTGCCAGGTCCTGCACTTTGGCCACAACAACCCCAGGCAACACTACAGGTTTTGGACAAAATGGCTGGAAGACACTGCGGGAATACTGGTCAACGCACAACGTTGGTCAAGGCTGAACAAGAGCCAGCAGTGTGCCCAAGTGGCCAAGAAGGCCAATGGCATCCTGGCTTGTATCAGAAATAATGCAGCCAGCAGGAGAAGGGAAGTGATCACTCCTCTGTACTCAGCCCTAGTGAGGCCACACCTTGAGTACTGTGTCCCTCCCTATAAGAAAGCGATCAGGGCCCTGGAGCGTGTCCAGAGAAGGGCAGTGAAACTGGTAAGGGGTCTGGAGCACAAGTCATGTGGGGAGCAGCTGAGGGAGTTGGGATTGTTCAGTCTGGAAAAGAGGAGGCTCAGAGAGACCTTATCACTCTCCACAACTTCCTGAAGGGAAGCCTCTTCTCCCATGTAATTAGCAATAGCATGAGAGGGAATGGCTGCAAGTTGTGCCAGGCAAGATTCATGTTGGACATTAGCAAATACTTTTTCTCAAGAGTGGTCAGGCACTGGAATGGGCTGCCCAAGGAGGTGGGGGAGTCACCATCCCTGAAGGTGTTCAAGAACCATGTGGATGTACTAATGATCTCATGACAACATACATGGTTGTCACAGTTTTGTGTTTTTTGGTTTTCAATATTCCACATCACAACATCATGTAGTGTACTGGGCATTAAAGGGGGCTCCAATTCCAGGTACCTATCCCTATACATTACAGAAATCATGGGATCTGGCCCTTCTGAGAGGGTATGTCTCCTACTGCCTGGCAGTGTGTGCTGGAGGGTGCTTTCCTAGCCATTCCAAGCTTTTCAGTTTTGACTCAGTTTCGGGAGCCCTCTCTCTCTCACCTATTTTGTTTGATTTATTAGTCTCAATTTCTATTAGATTGTATTATATTGTGTTATCTTGCATTCCGGTATTGTGGTTAGTAAAACAAGTTTTCCTGCATAGATCATTGCTGCTGATTTTTTTTCCTTCCTTGGGCCCAGCTCCCATCTCCCTGTCTCTTTTCCCATTTTGTGGGGCCGGGGGGGAAGTGGGAGAGGGCAGGAGCCTACTGCCCTGCTGTCACGAGCATAGATTGATCTAGTTAACTCCATGACAATGGTCTAGTGGAAAGTACTGGTGATACATGGATGGTTGAAGTGGATGATCTTAGAGGTCTTTTCCAATCTTGGTTACTCTATGATTCTGTTTCTTATGCAAAACTTCTGGCAACAGCTTTGTCCCATTTAACTCTTCTGCAGGCTATATCATGGTGTGATTAGTTCTGCTTAATTCTGTACCTGCCTGCATACTTATTTTGGAGCTGAAAAGGTCAGTTTGACAATCTGGTATTTTATGAGGGATACAATGCAGAAACCTTAAAAAAGGGCACAAGTTTTTGCAGACACAAAAAGGAAAGTGATGTGAATTTGAATCAGGTGCCTAAACAAATGAAGAAACTAAAAATCTGACTCCCTTTGTCACCTGGGTAGTCTTAGAGAAGAGATAGTGGGTAATCAGCAAGGAGTTGTTTTTCACTGAGAAATTCTTCCTCAAAACAACCAGAGATAAGCACAATTGGAGCTTAGCTCTGGACCATGCCTTTGCTTTTTATGCCCACCTGTCTTTTTACTCTCTTTTTTTTTTTTTTTTTTTTTTACCTAAGCTCTGATAGAGTTTTTATACTCTCTAACCCTTTCAGGACTGTCTGGAGAATCGAGAAACAACAACTGAAGATAAGAATGGTTGGATAGGTAAGCTCAGACTTTTGGGCAGGATTTAAAAAAGCCTCATCTTTGGCAAAAAGCAGCTACATTAGTTTTTGCTCACTTGTAGTATCTACTTCTCAAAAAACAAAGGCAATCTTTCTAAACCTGTCTGCTTTTATCTCTTTCCCATTGCTCTTTAGAAATCCATCTCAAAAATGATAAAGAATGCTGTGAACTGATGACTCAATCAAAGGTTTTCCTGTTTTTCCTGTAAATAGAAGTCACATGTAATTATGGGTAGAAACAGATATTTTTCCCAGACTACCACTTTTTGATTCCTAAGCAGGTCTTTACCTTTCTTAAAAAAAAAAAAAAAAAAAAAAAAAAAAAAAAAAAAGTTCTGAGTTGTGAGAAAAAAAATATGTGTGTATTTACTACATAACTGCAATGTGATAAAATCTGTATGATTTGGATAATCAAGCACATCCATTCTGCATGACTTGCAGAGTATTTTTCCATCTCCAGATATATTCCTTTGGCTTACACATACCTCAGATAGGTGTCAGAATCAATATATATTAAGCATACTATACTGCATAGAGACAGATGTTTTTTGTTTTGTTTTGTACAGTAGCCAAAGCACTACAATTCCCAGTGGGCAGGTGGTCATAAGGACAATAATATGCTTAAGGTACATGGCATATTTCCCTTCCTGTGTGTATACTAGAACCAAACTGTTCAGTAGTCAGGACTACTTATTGCATATATTACAGTCTGACATGAATCTTATGGACTGTAGAAGCTCTCATGTCTGATATCAGCTTCCCAGTTCTCTCTCTCAGCCATTTACAACTGTTCCAACAAATACAGCAAGTGGTTCCACTATTCTTTTCGTGAAGGCAAATGTCCTCCTTTAACATACAACCATTTCCTATGAATATTCTTCCCCTGAGATTTCTTCTCAGCCTAACTCAGGCTCTACTCATAATGTAAACAGCTTGTCAAGCTGGAACTTGACCTGGCTGAATGTTGACAGCTAAATATGCTTCCAAGATTTTGCCTTTTTCTGGTTTTGAGATTGTCTTGGAGGAAGATGAATATTCCCTGAACAACAGTGCCTAGTACAGGATCTGAACACAAGATATTTACTGGGAGCTTTGTTTTACAGCCATTTCTACATACTTTGTCACCCATACTATGTACAACCAAGTGCGGAGTTCATTATATGTGGAATAGGAAGCTAATTCAGTATTAAAAACTACTTAAGAAATATTACCTCTATGTTTGAGCCAAAGAGACAGAAATGAACCATGGCTACAAACATTATGGCACGACTGCAAATAAGCACGTTCTTTCTTCATGAACTAGCCTAGAAAAACTTAAAAGAATCCTAGATACATCAGCTTCCTTAAAGAAACTGCAAAAATGAGAATCCCATTGATTGCAATCTGGTTTTGAACTCTGTTAGTGAGTTCATTAGCATGTCTGCAGTAGAAATGTCTCACTGATAGTTCTAGTCACCTTTAAATCACCAGAGGTCCAGCAAACTAAGTAAGCTTGTAAGATGTGAGGAATTCTGTTATTTTTTAAGTTCAACTTAGCTACTCAGCTTTTCCACAGATAGTATGCATATCCAAGAGCATAAACTCTTCTTAGAGGGAATACAGCAGTAGCATGACTATTTTGCACTAATACAGCTTCCTTAAATAACTTCTGATGATGGAATTGATTGGCTGTGAATAAAGCTTGGCCAATTACAGATAGATTGGAAAATCAAGTGAATAAATGTTGATGGTTTCATGAGTAAATTATTTTGAAGATGTGGTAGGTTTACCTTGGCTGGCTGCTGGATGCCCACTCAGATGGTTTCTCACCTGCCTTCCTCAACAGAACAGGGGGAGAAAAAAGAATAAAAAATCTCATTAGTCAAGATAAAGATGGGGAGAACATGTAACACCACAAAGGGCCAAAACCAAATACGCATGAAAAGTAAACATGCAGGGTTTATTTCTCCTTCTGTTATTTTTAAACTAAGAGCTTAATTAATTCTAGGCTACACTGACATAACTGGTATTCTCTTGCAGGCTTACTTCAGTAAATAGTGAAATACAACAGTTTTTGCTGAAAACAGGAGCTGTATTTTCCTGTGTTCAGCACACAAATGTGCTTTTCAATTGCTTTTTGGAATCATTCCAGTTTCATACAGACAAGATGGAAGAACTCCAGCATGTAATGTTTAAATTGGAGGTTTAGGCAGTTCAAATAGGTGTATGTTATGAAAGGAAGCAATGGTGTTTATGCTCTGGACAATCAGAAAATCAGTGCACTGTACTAAGAGCTGCTGTATTATACTGCAGTTTAATTGTAATGTAAGCTGCTGCGTTCAGAGGTCTCGGGCAGGCCGAAAGGTGAATTACATTATTACTGTCCCAGCAAATAGCCCTAGAAATGTGATAGAAAAGACTTTACAATCCAAGCTGAAGAAGGCAATATGTGCACCATGAGGTATACAGCTATGAAGTGACTTTTCAGGATCACCCTAAAAGTCTGTGTTATAGCCAGAGACTTCAGAACAGTTCTTGAGCTGGTGGCTTGAACTGAGTCAAATTCACTGCTCCGGTACAGGCTTCTTTAGCAGTACCGCACTCACATTCTGTTGGTTTAGAAAGATGTCAAATGGTAGAACTCAGCCAGTTCTCTCCAGCCAGGCTGTTGGCCAATCTTCACTTGGTGTTCATACTGAGTAGTGTAGTTACTGCTTTTGTTAACCATTTCTGCTAGTTGTTGTTAGCCAGTAGCTGTATCTGCCAGCTAATCATTCCACTTACTTTTCCCTGTCCCCAGTAACACTCTTTTCATAGAATGCAGCTCCTCAGCAGGACTGCGATGGCATAGAGGTCTCACACACGCTTCTAACAGTAAAAGAGATTTCTCCAATAAAATCCATTCTTTATCTTTCTTACAGTAATCCTGGAAAAGAGCTATCAACAGCGTAGAACTGAGGCAACCTCTCTCACTAGAGAGAGGACTTGCTAGTAACCAAATTCCATTCAGTGTTACTTTGACTTTGCTAGTTCCTCTGAACCCATGTCACAATTGTTTCTTATCATATCCAAAGACTGAAGATTAAATGTGCCCATACTAGTCATCATAGAATCATTGAATGGTTTTAGTTGGAAGGAACCCTTAAAGGCCATCCAGCCCAACGCTTCTGCAATAAACAGGGACACCTTCAGTTGGATCAGGCACTCAGAGCCCCTCAGGCTGCATCAAAGTGGGGTGGTCAGCAGGATGAGGGAATTGTTTCCCACTATTCTGCCTTCCTGAGTACTGCTTCTAGAGCACTGCGTACAGGTCTAGGGCCCCAGCTCAGGAGAGATGTAAAGCTTTTGAAGAGGGTCTGAAGAAGGCCACAAAGATGATCAGAGTGCTGGATCACCTCTCCTATGAAGATAGACTAGATGCCGGAATCTAAATTAGAAAGCAATACAGAAGAGAATGCTGAAGCAAGACATCATTGTGGCCTTCCAACATTAAAAGGAAGATAATAAACTGGAGATAAATAAAATTTTACATGGCTAAATAGTGATAGGATGGGGGGAATGGCTGTATACTCAAGGAGAGAAGAATGAGATTAGATGTGAAAGAAAAATTTTTACAGAGAGGGCAGTGAGGCCCTGGCACAGCTGCCCAGAGAAGCTGTAGATGTGCCATCCCTGGAGGTGCTCAAGGCCAGGTTGGATGGGGCTCTGGACAGTCTGATCTGGTGGGGGGGCAGCTCTGGCCATGGCATGGGGTTTGAACTGGGAGGGCTTTAAGGTCCCTTCCAGCACAAACCATGCTGTGATTCTGATTCTGTGACAAGATTCAGCACCTTGTCAAGCTTGTTTCTGTCCACTGCATATAGCTATATGGGAAAGTGGGACACATGCCAGAGCATGTGAACCTGGAACTGAGAAGAAGCAATCTCTTCCAGGAAAAAAATCTTTCTATATGCATCCAGCTTTATGGAAATGGAAAAGATTTTCTGGAAATCAGTGACTGCAGGAAGTGTTTGGAATGTAGTCATCTTAGGCTGAAATGACACGTGTAAACAACCAGATGTAATGGTACGTGAAGGATATAATATTTAATAGTACTAAAATAGTACTATTTTGTTGAATATGGATTTTCAGCTCTGGGGAATGTAACTTATGAATGCCAACTGGTATATATCTGATGCATGCTTCCAGTATAATTTATACTACCTGCTTTAATAATTGATTCTACATTATGCCAACTACAAGACTTTTCTCTGCATATGTAAAACAACTATCTCCTCTTTTCACAGATGAGAAGGTGTAGAGAGCATGAAATCTGCTTCTCTAAGTTCCTGCACTTTGTCTGCTGGTTGAGCTGATGTGGTATTGGTATACGGAAATGGACATGTACTGAGAAAGGAGAAAGGGAATTCAGAAGAGATGTCTCTTTTTTCTAGAGAAACCTGGAAGTACTTTGCTCTGTGCCATCAGATGAGTTAAAACCATCATGGCATGCAGCTGAGCAGCCCCTGACAATCACAGACTTCTCTTGGTACTTCTCTGGACATTATCCACACTGCTTTCTATCTTAAGACCTCTTTTCCCTGTCTTACTCCTTGCTCCTTGCTATCCCTTCTGCTTTCCCTGTAACATATCCATTTATCTTTGAAGAATTTGCAGTCTCAGTCATTCTCTTACTCCAGGCCAAGGTAGAATATTACAGAGAGTTTTAAAAGCAGAGCATAATAAAACCAAGTCTTCTCAATGAAGAGCTGGAGCCTTTCAGTTGTAATTCTCTTGTGACTGTGGAGGTTTCATCCTTAAAATCTAAACAAAAGGGAAAAAAAAATGGGTTAGGTGTTGGGAGGTGGGCAGGGAGTGGAAATCAAGAGATGCTGCATGAATTTCAGTGCAGTAACAAACTGTTTCACCTGCCATTGGCCCTTATGAATCTGCAGTAATGACTAGCAACAGGAAAAATTGCACTCAGATGGAACTAATAGCTGCAAATAGCATGCCCTGCACCTTTCCTGTGCTTTGTGCTTCCTTCTCCATCAATCTGAACTTGGTGCACTTTCTGCAATCTCTTAGCAATAATAGCATGTATTCTGATTGAGCAGTGCTCAAAGTATTTTTTTTTCTGTATTCTAAATCCTTGCAGAAGCATAACCAATCACAAGACACCTGCAGAAAAGCTATAGAGGAAAACCTGCATTCTGAAATACTTGGAATTTGAGGTATTCAGATCTCAGGTCTACAGAGACCAGATAGTGAGGTGGGTGAGATCCTCACGTTATTTCACAAGAGGAGGGGGGTAAATTGCTTGCTGGAGAAAACTGTGTGCTCTTGATATTATGATAGAGAGCTGTGCCTGGCTATGCACCTCGCATTCAGGTGATTAGTCAGTTAAAGTACATCCCATCATATACCAAATATAACCCTGGGAACAGTTTCAGGGAGACCTACTAATAGAATGAAGCACTGCAGTAAATTGTATCACACTGAATAAAAATCATAACTAGACATACAGAATTATTGTGCAGTACTCATTGCCAGAGGTAATCTGCAGTGGTCTGGGGAAAGCTGAAGTTTCGGTACCTTTGGAAAAGACAGTATGGTATTATACATTTCTCTGGGTAATGAAAACGCACAGAGCTGCCTGGGTGAAATTGATGATTATTTTTCTGTGAAAACTTAAAAAAACATTTCTGACAAAATTTGCTCTTGGGAAAAAAAGGTTTAGGTTGCAAAAAGTTTTTTTTTCAGTAAGAGCATTTCATTTAATTACCTACTACTTTCTTAATGAAGACAAAAGAATGATTTTTTTTTTTTTTTTTTTTTTTTTTTTTTTTTTTTTTTTA
>NW_024884767.1:20358343-20433722 GCF_019232065.1 Centrocercus urophasianus
AATTGTGTTTCTCTTCAAAGCCTCTGCCTTCCATCCATGCCCTATCCTGCAGAGGGTTGAAACTAAATGATCACTGTGGTCCTTTTCAACACAGGCCATTCTATGATATATGATTCCTCCAAAGACTGGACAACGAACTAAAGCACCATAGGGCTGTCCCATGTTCCTTCCTGTGTGCAGAAGATAATGGATTGCCTGTCACTAGAAATTTGGGCATGAGGTTACCACAAGAGCAAAACCGCACTATCAGTGACACAAACTTCAAATATAATTAAGTAGGATGAATAGAGTTGGTTGTTAGCAACTTCATTTGTGAGGTTGCTGTTAAATCATAAAAACACATGCCACTGTCTACGTCCCTTCTCCTCTGGCCCTGGCCACGCTGATACCACGGACCCAGAGAACTGGGCAGACACGGTGGCCCTCTGACAAGTTCAGATGGTGCGCAGCTGCTACACAAAGCCTGCATGCTGAGCACAGCCCTTTGTATGGGACTTGAGTATCTGTGTGCCCACTGTTTTTTTCTAACTGTATCAAAGCATCACAGAACCACAGGTGTTGGAAGGCACCCTTGGAGATCATCGAGTCCAGCCCACTGCTAAAGCAGCTAGCAGGTCACACAGGAAAGAGTCCAGGCAGGTTTTGAGTATCTCCAGAGAAGGAAACTGCACAGCCTCTTTGGGCACCCTGTTCCAGCACTTTATCACTCTCACAGTGAAGAAGTTCTTTCTTGTGTTAATGTGGACTTCCCATCTTTTCTTTAGAAAGTGAGCAAAACAGTAGAGTGATAATTTTAGCCCAAATCACAGTGAAATTTCAACCTGCACCTCACATAAATTCTCAGGAAAGTTTTGAATCCTGAAGAGGGTATTTTGCACTGAATCCTCTCTTTACAGAATTATACCCAGCTATAAAGTGAATTCTCTGACTTTAATAAAAGAGCTTAAGATCATCAGCACTTTTGTGAAGCAGAATGGCTGCTCAGATACAGGGATGTGATTTCACTGTGGCTTACAGTGCAGGAACAGGACCATGATGAAGGTGTACAGGAACTATGCAGCAAGGGGGTTTGAAACCCCATGAGTTACTTATGGCTTATCAGTAGTGTGAGCATTGCATGATGACTTACAGATGCTATTATGTCCGTAATGAGGACAATAAAACATGTTAGTGGCAATTCTATTTACGTCCTTAAGAACAAACATTTTATTTTGTGATGGTTGACATGCAAACATGGTTTTGGAAGGAGGTACTTCTGAGACACTTTAAGGTGCTGAAAATTGTGGAAAATAATGGTGTTTCCTTAGGAAACAGGTTTGGGTGTTGCCTATGCTACTGAGCTCACATTGGCAGCCACTCTGCACATTTCCCTTCCCTGCTCTCTCTTCTCACTTGGGCAGTTGAAAAAAGCTCAAGAAAAAGTGTCCTATATGTCACTGAGATAATGCATTTCTTGAGGTGGTACCATTCAGGTATTTACAAATGAATAGGAGGAACAAGCTGCTTCCCTGGAGTGCTAGAAACTGTAGAAACACTGAGGTGTGTTTGTTTGCCTGGAACTGAAGACTGTCTTCTGTGAAAATTACTAAGAGATTATATCTACTTATTTTGCTATTTAGCTACTTAAATGTGAGGTAAATTCACCAGCTGACCAATAAGTAAGCAAACACTCTCTACAGGAGCAAAGTCTTTCCCAGATGTTAAAATGATGGGCTGCAAGAACCATTGTGGGCTGTCCCAGACTTTCATTTATTGCTTTTCCACATGCAGACATGGAAGGTTCTGCCAGAATTGTACCACCAGCCAGTGCATGTCTGTGCTGAAAGGTTTGTATATGATGCCAGATAGGACATGGACGTTGCATATTTAAATGCAAATCTTAGGAGGCTTTCATCTTTTCTTCTAAAGAG
This sequence comes from Centrocercus urophasianus, assembly GCF_019232065.1. Taxonomy (NCBI): domain Eukaryota; kingdom Metazoa; phylum Chordata; class Aves; order Galliformes; family Phasianidae; genus Centrocercus; species Centrocercus urophasianus. The sequence continues at coordinate 20,360,254 of NW_024884767.1, forward strand.
GAAATATGAAATAAAGCATGATGTGCATTCTGCAAATTGTACTTCTTCAATAAAAGCTTTAATTAAGCTGATTTATTTGCTTTGACATCTTGTAATTTTAGCCTTCACAGAGACATGAAGGAAAAAAGAAAGCAAGAGAAGGAAAATTGCTGTGGAGAGATCGTAACAATATCAGTCAAACTGGAATTCATAGGAGATTTGTGTCTGTATCTGCCTGAAAATCTTCTCTTCAAATTGCTTTAAGGGAAAAACATTAAATTGTGCAAAATAAAAGATGTGGATATGGTTTAAGTTACAAACTTAGTTTATTTTTTTATATGCTTTTCTTTTCTAGATGAGAAATCGTATGTCACGTCAGCCAGAGTGAAAGCTAATTTATTGTATTTCCCTGGAATTCCAAGGAGTATAGTTTGGCTGTCAGAAAACCCAACTGACAGTGAAATAAGTTTTCTACTGTCGTTTGAACTGACTTATCTGTTGCTTCATGCAAGGTAAACAAATATCAGAAATGATTGTAAATAGCTTTACATATAATAGCTTTAAATTTCTCCTAAATTTATTAGGAGAATGCATCACTCAGTGGACAGGATAAGGGCTAGTTCCATGGTCCTCAGTAGCACTTGCAGTTTTACATGTGCTCTACCACAGTGCATCAGCTTATCAGGGCATGTTGTATATGGCAAAAGGCATCACACTTGGATAAAGAACAAGAAGGAATTCTCCAGCCTGGAGACTGGTGTTGTCTGCTTCTCTGTGCTGTTCCCATGTCTCCTAGCTCTGTTAGGCTGCTTCTGCAATGCCGTGCAGAGTATCATTTTCAGGAATGAGGCAAAACAATCCCCTTGTTTTGCCCATCTGGCCAACTTCAGAAGTGGGGTTGTTAATATTATGCTTGCTGGTGTTATATGAGAGAAATCTTGGAGCTTGGAACCTTCCTTCCACAAAGCAAGGTTTATCAGGAGGTCCAAGCTCCTTTTGATATCCAGCTTTCTTCTCTTCCCTTCGGTTGCTGAAATGCAGCATAAAAGATGACAGATGTTCTCCCTTGACAGTAACACTAGAAGGTTATGGGTGTTAGCCACTGTTAGAGAAGATTAGGATCTCTGAGCAAAGCAATTATATGTACCAGGCTGCTGGTAGTCTTGGAATCATGGGTGGTCCTGTGTGAAGCCAGGGTTTTGACTCAATGATCCTTATGGGTCCTTTCCAATTTGAGATATTCTATGATTCTAAGACTCCGGACTCACCATTTTAACAAGTCTGATTTAAATAGCAAGTTAAATCTTGTGGGCTCATCCTCAGCTCTTGCACTGTGACGAGCAGGGCTGATTGCTGCAGAATCAGCTCAAAGTCACCTTGGTAGTTATAGTTCACTGTTACGCAAATATACATCCTTGTTCTGCTGTTTTCTGTTTTTCAGATCTATCTTTTCTTCAAAGTGGAGAAAGAAACAAATTTCAAGAAGCAGAAAATGCTTTTCAGCACATGAAATTGCTGCACAGAAGCAATGCAACAGGAGTAGGATGCAGTTTTCCTGCTGATATTTGCATGACGTGATACCATCAGTGACCTGGGGTAACAATTTCTGATTCCCAGTGGTCAAATCACAGCTGCCTGGTGCAAATCCAGTCAAATTATGCAGTGCTGATCTGTCTAACCTTACCCATTTAGGGGACTAATAATGGACTTGAAGAGAGACACTGTGGCTTGTCAAATCATGATTTCTGTGCAAATAGAAGCTGTGACTTAATCAGGTCCTTTCTTTTTTCAGACATTGTAGACATGGATAGATCTTGTTTGATACAACACAGCAATGATTATTTATATTGCTCTGTGTTCTTACTAATTTCTTTTTCCTTCAGTATAAGTAACTGTAGGGTGGAGAAATTTTTCTTCTCTGCTTGTTCTCAATATTTTAATGTTCTGCTCAATGATTACGTACCAAGGCTCAATGGGAAAGACTAACTAGGGTGACTTTTTATAGCCACTGAATTTCTAGGACAACCTGTATCACACTAGTCTCAGACTCAGGGAACACGGGGACATTTTTAGCTTCATCTCATAGCCTAAAAATGACTGGATGCCCTTCAACTCAATAGCAGTTGTCAAACCTGGTAGAAAGTCAGAAAGAAAAGAGAATCAGGATAATTGTTTCACGTCCCAACTCAGCCAATGAATAGCACTGGCTGTGTCCACTTTGTGGGGCGGACTCTCTCTCTGAAACATGTGGGATCTTTGTTAGGCTTGGAAATCACCACTCTGTACTATCCACATTGTGTTCATCTTTGATCCTGATATTCTGATCCAGAGTGACACATTTTACTTAGAAATCTGGATATAATGCGGGCCAACAGAGTCCAGGTGTACAAGGTGGTTGCATCTCATACTGACTTTGTATTTTTCAGTTCAATTCCTTTATTCCTGGGTAGTTCAGCACACTTTGTACTTCCCTGCCTGTTTACTCTATGCCCCCAGCATTTACCCTCATTCTCATTTACATAGTGCCAAAAGGCTCTTTTTGATATACCCTCGTTAAACATCTGCAGTCATCCAGACCTGAGGAGATACTATATGCCAGAATATGCCAAGTCACTATTTGCTGGTTGGTTTTTTTTTTTGTGTGTTTTTATTTATTTATTTATTGTGTGTCTTTTTGTTGTTGTTGTTGTTGTTTTTAATAATGAGGGCTCCAAGGAATCAATCCAGAAGACAAATAAAAATATCACTGTGTGATTTTGTAAGTAATAGTTACTGTTGTGAATTCAGGATTCCAGAAATGAAGGCAGCACCCTTCCAGGACAAATATAGGACAGGCATCTGTGTTTGGAACAGAACTGCAAAGCCACAGTGCTATGAAGGATATTCGGCAGACAGAAGTTTTGGTTCTGATGGGTTTCTGATCTCTACTTGAGGAGTGAAATTTGCCTCTATTAGAGATTAAATTTTTAGAGAGGAGCAGGAATACATGGAGTTCTGCCTAGGCATGGATGATCATAGAATCATAGAATTATTAAGGCTAGAAAAGACCTCTAAGATCACAAAGTCCAATCACCAGCCCATCACCACCACACCCACTAAACCATGTCCCTCAGTTCCACATCCACATTGTTCTTGAACACCTGCAGGGTTGGTGACTCCACCACCTCCCTAGGCAGCTTGTGCCACTGCCTCACAGCTCTTTCTGAGAAGTAATGTTTCCTAACATCCAACCTGAACTGCCTCTGGTGCAGATTGAGGCCATTCTTTTTCATCTTATTGCTGCTACCTGGGAGAAGAGGCTGAATCCCACCTCACCACCACTTCTTTTCATGAGTTGTAGAGAGCAATTAGGTCACCCGTGAGCCGCCTCTTTTCCAGTTTGAACAATCCCAGCTCCCTCAGCCATGCCTCATAAAGCCTGTGCTCCGGACCCCACACCAGCTTTGTTGCCCTTTCTGGACATGCTCTAGGACCTCAGTGTCGTTCTAGTAGTGAGGAGCCCCAAACTGGACACAGTACTCAAGGTGTGGCCTCACCAGGGCTGAGTATAGAGGGACGATCCCTTCCCTGCTTATGCTGGTGATGCTGTTAATGATACAAGCCAGGATGCCATTGGCCTTCTTGGCCACCTGAGCACACTGCTGGCTTATATGCAGCTAGCTGTCAGCTAACACATTCAGATACATCTTCCTTGGTGCAGCTTTCTGTCCACTCTGCCTGGAGCCTGTAGCATTGGATGGGGTTGCTGCGACCAAAGCACAGAACCAGATGCTTGGTAATGTTGTAGCTCATACAATTGACTCAGACCATGATTAACCAAATGAGAACATATGGATTACAGAGCAGACCAATATGAATAACCCTGCAGTAAGTGTACTTTTCAGGCATCCTGAACAGGCTGAATAAGTGGATGAAATTTTCTACAGACAGAGAATTTGTAGCAGGTCCAGAGGAGGGCCACAAAGATGATCAGAGATCTGGAGAACCTCTCCTGTATGAAGAAAGGTTGAGGAATTTGGGCTTATTCACTCTGGAGAAGAGAATGCTCTGAGGAGACCTCACCGTGGCCTTCCAATACCTAAAAAGAGCTTATAAACAGGAGGAAGACTGATTTTTTACGCAATCTGAATGTGGTAAGACAAGGGAGAATGACTAAACTGAAAGAGAAGAAGTTAGGTGTTAGGAGGAAATTCTGTACTCAGAGGATAGTGAGGCCCTGGCACATATGCCCAGAGAAGCTGTGATGTCCCATCTCTGGAGGCACTCAAGACCAGGTTGCATGGGGCCCTGGTGGCAGCACAGAAAACAGAAAGAAAAGGGAGAAATGACAGACTGCTTCACAACACATACACTGAAAATTCTTAGGACATTAAATGCTGTTGCAGAGAAAAGCCTTTAGTCTTTAGAAATTGTGTAATAAAGATCTGAGTTGGGAAAAAATACATGGTAAGGCTGACACCAGAGATACAAAAGGGCAGTATGAGTCTGAGGCCCTCATTGCAAATCAGGCATCTGTCTTGCCTCCTCGTTGTCCAAAGCTTGCCGTAACACACACTGATTTATTTTTGCCACTGATAAGATCTTAAAGAATCTGTTTGAGAATGAAGCAGCCAACATTCAATGCATGGATGACAAATGTCAACCTAACCATGAGATAGAATTCAATGAAGGACTAAGAAATTTGGAAATTACTATCTATACCATGGGTATAAGAGGTAAAAGCTGTAAAAATCTGCATCCTTATGATCTGGGAACAGGGAGATCCATAGTACCCTATTTCTTCTCCTTTCTCTGGTTCTCTTCCCCTGTCTCTCTGATCAGTGTATCTCAGGAAAGAGGATGGAAAGACCCATAGGAATTAAGGAAAAAAAATAGGAATAGAAAGAAAAATGAGCTTGCAGATTAGTCAAAGAAATATTGGAGAAATTACTGCTCTTCAGACACCTTGCTGTGTCTCAGGTTTGGTGAGGGCTGACTTTTACTTGAAGCTGGTACTGAAAATCTTGGCTTGAAGAAGTTGGTGTTCCTGACAGAACCTGCTCCTCTGATGCTGATCACAACTGAATGAAAGTAGTAGGGCTGGAGTGGGTAACCTATGAGGCTCTTGTCTCCAGCTTGAATGGACTGGAGTACCGTGCTAGGATTTGTCAACATAATTTGAAATGGAAGAGGAACATACTCCAGTCCATGTTTTCTTTGGCTGTGTCCTGGACAGCTTTCCTGTAACCTAGACCTATTTCATAATTCCTTTCCTCTTGTAGCTAATTATGCTTACTTATTTGAATGGTCACAGTTCTTCGACAGTCCATCTGTTACATAGAAATGTACTGATACTAAAACACCTGCTTGCTTGCATTACCTGGGAGAAATTCAGGACATGTAATTCCTTCCCAGACATTATGTTTTGCTTTCAGATGCATCCATGTGCTTCAATTTTAAAGTGACAGGACTTTCAATGTAAAGGAATTGGCAATGCAAATCTTTTTCTATATGGAACTCACTATGAATTAATTATTATTAAATATAATTATGAAAATCAGCAGATGCTTTCTAATGAATTTTAACAGTGCTAGAATGATATTTTAGTAGAAGACTTACAGGAAATAGAACAAGAGATTTTCTGCAGGAATAAGTACAAGAAAGCTGGGGATAAAGGTCTGTCACATGTCATCCTGCTTGTAGAAGGACTTGAAATAACAAAAAACAAAGATTAGATATGAAAATCTTGTGCCAACAAGAGTGTACAGACTAAGAAGTTGTGATGGATTTAACTGTTACTAATATATATAGACAAAGATTTCTTGTGGTCAACAGGAGATATTGTGTGGTAGATAGTAATGATTTCAGATAGAGGCCAGTTTGATGAACAAGGGGTGAAACCAGTATGATGGACAGGGTTGATCCCAGTTGCATCCAAATTAAAAGTAAGGTCACCAGGAAATTTCAGGCCATAGTTCAAAGGTAAGAAAAAGATGTATTATTAAAAAAATAAAATAAAAAAGCAATTGCTTGCAGGCATTGCTATTCTTTTTGAAGCATGCCTTCCTGTTCTGTTCTCTTACTCAGTCTAGGACTCTTAGGGCTAGAAACAAGCTTTGTAAAATGGACATCCAGCAGCAAGGCTGCAGGATCTAGATCAAAGAAAAGAGCAGCAAATATTGCAAAGCTGATGGTGTGTTTTGTAGGAAATGGATCCCAAAGAATGTCCTGGCAAAAAATCTCAGCAATAGCTGAGATATTTAGTAATACTAAAAATTCTTTCAGTGTTCACTGTGAATGGTGGTGAATGTTCCACCTCCACAAAAATTCAAGTTATATTAGTCTACAAACGCCTTCTCTACATACTAATACTATCCAGAATGTCAAAACCAAGTGGGTAGTATGGAGATACCTAGGCAGTTAAATGCTTGCAAAACAATACCTGTATTGTCCTGAATCTCCACTGCCTGTAAAACTTAGCCTAAAATATCATAGAATCACAAAAGCATAGAACATCCTGAGTGGGGAGCAACCCAAGGATCACTGAGTCCACCTCCTGGCCTTATACAGGACCTCTCCCTATCTCTGTCTCTGTCTCTGTCTCTGTCTCTCTCTCTCTCTCTGTCTCTCTCTCTCTCTCTCTCTTTCTCTCCCTTCTTTCCTCCCTTCCTCCCTCCCTCCCTCCTTCCTTTTTTCCTATTATTATTAACCAAAACAACAATTTCTCTCTGTTTTTTTTTTTGTATTGTTTATAATGTATGTTAAAAAAAATCAACCAGACATTAAATAAATTGTTGCTCTGATGGTGCCCAAGGTGCCCACCCCCTCCCTTGCTTTAGATGGTGGATAGGCAAACTGTGCATGGCTGCCAAACCCTCTGTGGTCAGCCTGCCTGAGAAAGCCTCTCTGTCTTTCACCAGGTGATAAGATTGTTCTACCTAATGACCTGTGTTCCAGAAGCACATGGACGGGATCTGTGGGAAGAGCTGAAAGAGTGTCCATCAAGCTCTCTGGCCCTGTCTTCCCAGCAGTGTGGACCTTGTTGAGTGAAGTCTGCAGACATCACTTTAAAAACTCTCTTAAAAAACTATTTGTGTGTTTTTTCTGTTTCTCTGGTGTTATTCTAGATGCACACAATATAATGTTCATGGTATTGATTTACTGTCCCCACCACAGACTGTAGAACACAGGAGAGATGCAAAGGAAGGGAGGGTCTGAAGTGAATTGTAAGTAATTTATTACAAGTGCATCAACTGCAGACACTGGATAAATCATTAAAATAAAAGATATAGCAGTAAGATTAATCATCAAGTATATTTTTTGATTGGAAGACAATCTTGAATTTAGAAAAAAATATTTTAGCTTTTTGGTGTTGCAGCAAGTTGCAAGAATGGAACAAAAATTTTCTGCCATACATTTTAAATGGCAAAGACTTATTTATGTTATCTTCCTTTATTTAAGACTTGGAAAATTCCATTACCTTGTCACCTTGGGTATTCAACTGCTCATATTGTTTCATGTCAACAGAAAAAAAATGTATCCCTCTATCAGGAAGCAGATGGTACTTTTTCAGTATGTCTATTACGGGGCAGCTTTGTTAACCACTGCCAGGCTTGAGGCAGCTAATTGCTGCTATATCTGTTGTAGGAGCAAGTCACTGAGCACATTAAGTTTGGTGTGAAACACAGCAAATGTTGGACTGATCAGAAACACAATATTTGATATGGCAAGGGCTCCAAGCAGATACACCTGGGGACTCATAATGTCAGACATCAAAGTCTCTACTATGAAATTTCAGATGACCAGATTCAAACATAAGCAAATTATTGTGATTCTGATCCTCTGATACACTGCCAATGCAAAAGGCTTGAATGATTTGGATAACCATGCTCAACCTTTGCCATTAGGTGTAGAATGGGATTCAGTTTTCATGAGAGCCCTTTTTAGATTACATTTACTGAAGCATGAAAAATTCTGCCCAGTGTTTGAGAGGGCTGGTTATGAGGTCATTTCCGTAACTATATTTGGGAAGGTGGATAACATTCACAAATTAACACAGAGCTTTCAACAGAGCTTTCTCCATGTCCATCTATTGACAGTGTGACATCATTACTTAAGGTCTGTGCTGCCTTTAAGTCCTGAATTGAAAAAAGCTTGCTTTTTATGTTACTTTAAAAATATATATATTTTATTCTTTCAGTGAATTTAGAACTTAATACACAGTAACATTAAATTACAAAATGTATTTACTAGATGAACAAGTACTTTTGTCACATGCAGTTGTATGTTTTGCTGGGAAATTTAATAAAGATTTAGTGAACAAACAAACAGTGAGAAGCATCATATTGCACAGGGGCCTGGAGATGGGAAAATCATCTTTTTATGACATATAGTAGAAGTTTCTTCTGCCTGAGGGAACTTTTATCTGAAAATATAACAAAACAAACAAAAAAATCAAAACAGCAATGGGAGCATTTTTAAAATACAGAAGTAAACGGATATTTCATCAGTACTGGTGATGATGGCTTCTTATACATGCAAGCCAATAGTCACACAGGTAATTATGTCTTTAAAGATGAGAATATTATCATAAAACCAAATGCTGTAGTGTGCTGTGGTAGTTATTCATGAGTGTATTCATGCTGTGAGTGGTGTCAGATTCATAACGAAGAGCTTCTCTCTTGCCAAGGATTAGCAGGACAATTTTAAGTAAAAAACTTCTCCAACAAAGAGCTCACACTTAGGTTCAGCCTGCTCTCAGATACGTGATAGAATTAAGTTGCGCTTGTGAGAAAGAGTCTTTCTGGAGAACCTCACAAATTCATCTTGATTCCTAGCCTTTGTGCAGAAGAATGAAGGTGAACAGCACAAGTTTGCTGGCTTGTCCTAGACTGAATGTTAGCTCAAGCTGGTGAGAAGCCTTTCCAAGCCACTCCCATGAAGAGATGGAATGTGGCCAGGCAGTGAAACTTTGCTGAATATCCTGCACCTTCACTCAGCAAGCAGACAGTAACTTGGTTATAACAGCTATGCCTTGTGGGAGAGAGAAAGCAAATCACATAGATATTGCTCTTCTCAAACTCTGACAAAGTACACCTATCTTCCTCTTTGAGTGATGAAAGGCAGCTCTTTCCTCCCTGATGCTTCTTGATCAGAGCTTTTCATTACAGGCAGCTCCAGCAAACCTCATCTCGATGAAGTAATTTCCCCAGTGTCCTACTCTGCAGGACAATGGTATGGTATAGCTTCTAATGGCAGAATACATCAAGAGTTGGAGATCTTTTGTGAAGGCTTGTTCTCTCCCTTGAGGATCACAGATGAGTGTACTGTAAGAGTCTAATTCGGCACTAAAAGAAATCTGAACACTTCAGGGTAGCATTCCACTCAGAAGACCAGCCGGTCCATGAAAATTTGACCTCCCTCTACCATGCTGTCAGAGAGAAAGCAGTCTCTGAGATCACCTTCAGCAGACAGTTTCTTCTCTCTTCAAGATGAACAAGCTAAGTGTAAAACGTACTTCCCAGATCCGATTAAATGGTCCCTAGGACAAAATGGTAGCCAGCTACTCAACTATTACCTGCTATGGCCAGAAGACAGTACAGCATTAAGCCCAGTAGGATGCAGAGATACTGGATCCAGTAACTGCAAAACAAAGAGATTGAATAGCTTAGGACAGCTAGTGCATATAGTGGAGTTCTGCCAAGAAAAGCAGGAGGAACATAATTACTTGTCTTGGTGAGATTTTATGCTTCTGTATTCAGGTTATTCATTCAGAGAACATTGAGCATGTTCTTTAAGCGCAACTATACATCTCATTTTATCTCACTACCTATTTTTTACTAAAGAACTTCTTTCTTTGTGGTCATTTCAGCTCACTGCTGTCCCGTGACAATTTACTCTATGAACATTACCATCTATTATAAGTACTATTTGAAACCATCTATGTTGCATAAGCACTATTTAAAACCATAACAATTGGCATGTTTCATTTACGTGGTCACAATGTTATCTTTCTCCATGCAGGGTAGGTTACTGTCTGTCCCCTAGGTCTTGGTAGCAGATGGCAAAAACTCTGCTGCTCATACACTTGACTGCATAATCTAACTTCTAAGACACTCTTTTTCTAGCTAAAACAGTTTGCTGTCCAATTGAAGAATGGCACATAGAACATTCAGGGTTGATTAAAGTTTCTGTAATGGACACATGAATCCAATTTTACAAATTTGCTATGCATGTTCTATGATGACCCAGTGGATTATGGTCATAAATCAAGATGACAATGAAGACGTTAGACTACCTAGAGGGCTGATTTATAGATTAAAGCTCCCAGGAAGTCTGTAAAAACTGGACAGAGACATCTTAAAAGAGGACACTTACTGCCTGCTGCTGGGGTTTTTCCATCTCTTAGACAACTGATAGGAGTCCAACGTTATAACACTGAAGATGTGGAGTTCATGACACACATCAACATTTGATCCTTCTAGAGAATCATGAGAAGTTTCAGTGATGCACACAATGAAAAACAGCAGGAGTTGGTACAAAGTATCTCACATGAAAACTGAATTTGATCTTTTTCTCTGCTGGCTTGTATTTCAGCATGTAGTTCTGCTGCTTAGCAGTAGCCTAATCCCACTTCTGTTAGTAGAGGAATAGGAGCCCACTGTGATACTGTGATCCAAGAAATGGAAGACAAACTTAAGCGAGTCCCCCATGACTTTCTTTCATCAAAGTTTTGTGCAGCTCATGCAGCAAATCTGACACCAGGTGCATACATCTCTGCACTAGCTCTGTGCAGTTGCTCTCCCCATATGAAAAAGCTCCAATAGCATATTACCTCCAGCTGTCTGTGTTTGCAAAGAGTGACCTTATCCTGTGGAAACAGTGATGGCGGAGATTATGTCCAGTTTTACAGAAAGGATTGAAACAGTATTACCTTCTATCCTTTGAATATGCCTGTTCAAATATTGCCCATCCTGGGCCCTCAAGTGAAGTGGAAGGGTGATGGTTGTCTCACTTAAACAGCCTCTAGAATGTGCAGGTGTTCTGGTTACCTGGGAGGTACTGTCAAGACTTGCAAAGAGAGCAAACATCAGACATTTCTGCCAATGCCTTTCACATCTATATGTGTAAAGGATAACAGGGAAATAATATGTATCCCTTGTAGGGTAAGGAATCTAGATGCCTGTGTGTAAGGACCTGTGATATTTCTCCATCCAGAATTTTTGTGGCTTCTTTCATCTGAGTAAGGGCTATAGGAGCAATGCTTAAAGCTAAGGTCTCCAGATTTCTCTGAAGCTTAAACTTGCTCTCGTCTTTAGTACCTGCTTCTTTTTCTCTCTTCACTGCATCACTCCAGGACTAGTGCTACCTTGTCAGAGCCTGGAGTAGCAACATTCTGGTCCCCTATAGCTTTAGCACATGCTTGGCAGGGTATATGTGTTGGGAAGATCTTCCATAGTTAACAGTTTAGACCGGACATCTGATTTCTGATCCCATCCCTGCCTATTTTTGGGGCAGGTCTCGTTCCTGCTCCATTTCTTGTTCTCAACTACACAACAGAGATACTGTTCAGGTGTCACTATCATGCTGCTAGAATGTCATGGCAAACTCTGTTTTCTGGAAACTTTTCTGATATTCTTCAGTGTTCTAGCTTTGTTTTCTCTTTGTGTAAACAGAGGGTCAACTAATAATTACATGGAATTTGTCTCCTGTTATGCCTGCAATGCAAAGGCTAAGAAATGACTTGTACCTTTATAGCATGTATTCTGATCTCATTTCAGTACTCAAGGAATCAGGAATAAATTGTACTGATGGTTTATTTCTTGCATCATTTAGTTTCAAAGCAGAGTAAAATCTACTGATATTGCATGATGAGATATCCCAGTTCTACTAAGCTAGTTGCCCTCTAATCATCCAAGAAAAGAGGAGCAAATTCCTAGAAAAGGTTGCTATAGCAATCCTTCATTTGCTTGGTATGTGACGTATATATGTGTGTGTATAAAATTACTGCTTTGGACAACAAGAAAATAAAAGGAAAAAGAAAAGAAGAAACAAATGTTCACATGCTCAGGAGAAAAACAGTTCCTCTCTTTTACAGGCTCAACATCACTCCTTCATGCTGTACCCTGTGGCAGGGTTGTAGGAGTATGCTGGAAACAGCTGTATCTGGCATGGGACAGCCCCAGCGTTGCCTCATAGAGGTCCTTCAAGCCCCTGCTGCCAACACTTTATCACCTGCACCCATTACACTTTGCAATTGTAAAGTAAGTAAAAAACAAAAGCTTTATTTATTGATTTATTTATTTCCAGCAAACTCCAGTAAAAACATTTTGTTATAAAAATTCTCCTAAAATTACATAGACCTCTTATCACAGATGAATGGAACTGTGTATTTTCCAAATTGCTGTGATATTCAGGCATTTAAAAAATACATTAAAGCTCGGAAATATCTCTGTAAATGAATGTGAAAAATATTGTTCAAGTGGCATCTTCATGGCCTTAAGGTAGAAAAGACAAAATTTCCTCATTGTTCAGTATAAAAGTTTTCAAATCACAATCTTCCAGATACAAGGAAGAGCAGCAGAAAGAAGTGTGTAGGTACTCTACTTAGATAAAAAAGAACAGAATAGGTGTAATAAGTCTTCTGCACTTCTGTCAGATCCAGATAGTTTGCAGTTTAATTAGATGTTTGGCAAGATGGAGTTCAATAAAAGGAGAAAATAACAGAAGAAGATGGGACACATCTCACCTTTTAGTGAAACAGGTAGAGGAGCATTTAGTGCTTCAAGAAAATCATCAACTGTTGCATTTTTCTTGCTGTAATTTTGGATGCAACAAAGTGTAGAGCAGCTTTGAGGATTTGGGTCCAATATCAGACAAAACTTCAAGCCTCTTTTGGCGGATGCTGATGGATTGAGGCTAAAAATTAGATGGCTGGGGAACAGTGTGGAATTTGAGCAAGAGCTGGAACAAGGTGTAAAAAAAAGACAAAGAGGAGATGGAAAGAAGGAAGCGGAGGGGGAGGAAGAAGAGCAAGACAGAGAGACGTGAAGGATTCTTTTCACTGTGTGGCAGGTGACCACTATGATGTGAAGCTGAAAACTAATTCTTCAATTAAGTGCTCAGTGTCTTGAAAAACAATGTTGCACATACATTTCTAGCTATTTTGCCTATATTCTTAAAAACATAGTTTTGGTATTTCCAAGGAGTTTCAAACTTTACATAAAAGATGACTGTCTCTAAGGCCTTGCTGCATAGTTCACATGCATGCAACTAAAGTTTACTTTTAATCCAAAACACAGAAGACTCAGTCCTTGTTTCAGTGTGTTTCCCACAGTCCTTCAGACTCTGTTATACATGTACTGCCTACCATACTGCACACAAATGGCTTACATGGAAGGTCCCAAGTTCTGAGCGTGAAGACCAGCACACACTGTTTAGCTCATGTCATTTCACTTTTCTGGCAGCTTCTGCTGATGTTCCTGTTTCTGCCCTTTGACACCTCTTGATGGGGCCTGGTAACTGATGCTTATCATTGAGCTGTACAGCCTCAAGGAAAAGGGTTTTGCTTCCCATACTGCTGAATGGGCACTGTGGTGATTGGAGCTCTCTGAGTCTGGCCTAAGCACAGCTATGGGATGCAGGGTACTCTGAGCTTCACTGTCCTCAGCACAGTGTCCCAAATCTTGGAGAGGGGAGTTCCAGCATAAATCTGTCAGTTTGCAGAGTAGACCTCCAGCAGAACTGCCTTTCAAGATTTGCTGCTGATGTTGGAGCTACAGAGAGAGCTTCCTGTCAAGCAAGACATGTAAGATGCTATGATTCTGCATGGAGCTGATTCACACACTTCTTGAATTCACACACAATGAATTTTTTCAAGATGACACCTTGTCTTGGAAAAGTGAGGTTTAGAGTATCATCAGATGACATTTGATTGAGTTTCCTTCAAGAGAAAAGTTGTTTGATGATATTACTTTTCCCCTTTTCCTCCTCCTTTTCCAATAAAACAGGAGATGAGAAAGGAAAAGCACCCTCCCTGGCAGATGCTTTTGCTGTGCTTGAGATCTTTGAAACACGATGAGGAAAACCAACAAAACCATTCCCTTTGCTTGCAGATTGAATGAGATGTCAATTTGTATGAACAGATTACTGAATTTGTACTCTTACTGTCAGCACTCCTGGGGAAAAAAGGAAAAGAAAAATGTAACGATGTATTAAAAACATTTTAAAATAAAAAATCTATTTCTTCCCAAATAGAATTTTGTTGGTTTTCTTCCCATAAAGTCAATTTCAAACTGACAGAACTTATTTTTAAGAAGTGTTTTTTTAGTTCATCAGAACCTGTTATTAATGCAGAACTGATTACTTTTTACAGGTTGGGAAGACTGTTAGAAAGACACAACAGAAATTTAACTGAATAGAATATGGAAATACCTACTTAGTTTCTAATACCTATTTAAAAAAACACCTAATTAAAAAATACTCCCCTGCTAGCTGTAGTAAAGCTATGGTGAAGCTATCAAAACCTTCTTTCACAGCTACTAACTTTGTCTCTGTTAAATGAAAGCTTTATGTATCTAATGAACTATTCTAATTTATTCTTCAGGTTCGGAATGAGTATAAGCTGACTCTCAAAATGATTAAATGACACAGTGAAGCAGAGATTTACTTCTGTCTCCTTCATCAAGTTAAATTATGACTAGATAGTCCAAATATCCCAGTTCAGGAAACTTTTTAAGGCTACATTTAGTAGATGTTGAAGATGTGTAATAAAAGAAACAGTCACATTGTATTTTAACTGCACATCCACTCTAAGCTATCAACAAAATTAAGAGAAGTTTAATTGGATCCAGGAAGGTTGTGTATTTATAGCTGCGTGGTAGTAGCCCTTGATTCTTCATGGTATTGCATTCCTTTTCTTTGTTTGATATCCTGTAGCTATATGGTTTGATCAGATGTTAGAAAGAATTATCTCAGTTTCCTTGAAGCTTTGTATATTAAAAAGATATTCAGCTGACAGTGGGGAAATTTTCTCTCAGTTTGAATTTGGTTGCAGTGCAAAGAAGGAATTCAGGGGAAACAGATTTCTCACCCTCTCCATCATTATCTTCACAGCAAGTGGAATTATCAGGACTCTGAAAAATATACAGGTACGTGAAAGCTCTTTCTCAGAATTTTCTTGCTTATACTGTTCTGATGTTTAATTGTTCAAAATTCTGTTCTTCACCAGGGAATCAGAAAGCCCAGCTCCTTTTATACCTGCCAACGGAGGTTTACTTTCTGATAAGAATAATGGTAATGCTTATAATAATGTCCATGGTGATGATAATATGAAGAGTATTTAACAGGTAGACATGGATTTAGAGGGATAAAATAGATTCAAAAGGGTATCCTGATATCAAGGCTGTTCAGTTACAAATATTTATCTACTGAAATGTTGTAAAACTTGATGCTCAGCTGCAAAGCAGCCTGTAGTTTCTAAGAAGGCATAGCATCAGTGAGGTTAAGATTTACAGAATCAACCTGAGAGCAAAGCCACCTCTTCAGACACCTTCAGCTGAAGATGCTTGCCCATATTTGTGGCTGGAAACATGCATATAGTGGGACTGCACTGAAAAGTAAAGTGTTATGTTTTTAAGTTTCAGTATCAAATGAAGAACACTTCATTCCTAATTGCTTCCTAACAGCATGTTCGATCTGGTTGCATTGTCTTCTAGTTTTCCTTAATGGCCTCCTTTCCAGTGGTACCTTTTGGAATTTTCCTACTCAGTGTCTGTGCTGTTGACATTGGCCTTATACAGGTGACCTTTGCACTTTTACTTCTGGAGACTGTATTTAACTGGATAGAACTAAAGTTCATTTTGTTAACTGTGGATATAATTGTCAAGTTCCTTTTTTTGTTTGTATAGCAGTAGTTTTTCAAGTTTTGTGGACTGTCTTACATAGCACCTGATGGTAACATGTCCAGTGGGTTATCCTCCCTTTCTTTCTGCTTCATTATATTTCTGTGAATTGTTCTTGGTCTTCAACTCACCACAAGCAACTAATGTTTTTCATGACAGACTCTTCCTCTCCCCTTCAGCAGCATAAATAATCACTGCAAAAGAATGCAAATTAAGCTTTGTTTTCTGAACTTGCAGAAATGTTGCAAAAGATTCTGCAGTAAAAGTAAGTCCCCATTAGCAATGTCAGATTCTTATTTTCTAAGTGGTCAAAGATAAACATATTATAATTATACAAAGGCTTTTTCCAGATGTATCTCCTTCCCTGAAATGGCATGTGTATGCACATTATATTTTTGCTTCTGACACTTAGGTTGAAATCTATTTGGTCAGAAAATGTCCTGCCAAAATGCAGACTTATTTTCCTCCTCTCTTTGTCCCCTGGCTTGTCTTTCACAGGCTGTGCTCACAGCTTTGCTTCTGAGAGGGTGTTCTGCTGACTTCTCTCCTACTTTTTGCTTCCCAGGAGAGGTGATTTGCTAGCAGTATGTGACTGAACTGGGTTAAGGAAGAGTGTACATTCTGTGTAGGAGCACCCAAAGATGAAATGATGTTGCCCAGCAAAACTGAAAGTTTG
Source organism: Centrocercus urophasianus (assembly GCF_019232065.1). Lineage (NCBI taxonomy): Eukaryota > Metazoa > Chordata > Aves > Galliformes > Phasianidae > Centrocercus > Centrocercus urophasianus. Next base: position 20,376,790 of record NW_024884767.1, read on the forward strand.
GTTTCCAGTGTGTTAGCCATAGACTTGGAATATCTGAAGGTCTTTTAATAATACTTCAGTACTGCCAAAGAAAGTTGGAACCTGGAGATTTGTGTTTAATGGTCTAATTATCCAACTCTCTGGTGCTTGTGTGGGTCTCTATAATGGTGCAAAATGACAGTAGGATGTAACCTGTATGAGTTTAAACACCTATCTACAGTACTGAAAAATAGCGAGTCAGCTTGAGGTTGCTCTCAGCCCATGTTTCATGTGCGAATGGGACAATGAACTCTGTTGAAAAGTCTGCTGCATACATACAGATATCTTCCTGGCTTTCTGAGAGGGCCTTCAGACAATGCTAATACTGGCATCCACAAGCACACAAGAGTTATCACGAATCAGAAGTATTTCAGCCCTGTATGTTCTGAATGTTAAGGGAGACTACCTTCCCTTGCCCCTCCAGAAATAAAAAAAAAAAGAAAAAAAAAGAAAAGAGAAAAGCAGGAGAGCTATTTAGAGATCAGAATATGGTGCAGAAAGACATAGAAGATTGGGGAGAAAGTATAGCCAACTATGCAAGAGATGAAACTGGGACCACAAAGCAAGCCACCAGGACATCAATGAAATGGAACTGTAAGTAGCCTGATGCAAATGTAGCCTGTTTATTTTTCAGTTACCTATGCAAAAATAACTCTTTATGTACTAGATCCAGCAGTGCATTAAGAAGAACTAAGTGCTGAAAAACTGAAAGATTTTTGACGCTGTCCTGTAGGTAATTTGGAAGACGTGGTTGACCTGTGTTGTTTGTGGTCAATATGGAAAGTCTTTACTGAATCACAGAATCACAGAATCACAGAATCACAGAATTGTAGGGGTTGGAAGGAACCTCCAGAGATCATTGAGACCAACCCCCCCTGCCAAAGCAGGTTCCCTACAGCAGTTCACACAGGTAGGCATCCAGGCAGGTCTTGAACATCTCCAGAGAAGGAGACTCCACCACCTCCCTGGGCAGCCTGTTCCAGTGCTCCGTCACCTCACTGTAAAGAAGTTCTTGCGCACATTTGTGCGAAACTTCCTATGCTGCAGTTTCTGGCCATTTCCCCTTGTCCTGTCTCCACGTACCACTGAAAAGAGACTGGCCTCACCACTATGGCCCCCACACCTCAGATATTTATAAACCTGGATTAGATCCCCTCTCAGTCATCTTTTCTCAAGGCTAAATAGACCCAGTTCACTCAGCCTTTCCTCATAGGAGAGATGCTCCAGGCCCTTCACCATCTTCGTGGCCCTCCGCTGGACTCTTTCCAAGAGATCCCTGTCTTTTTTGTACTGGGGAGCCCAGAACTGCACGCAGTACTCCAGATGAGGTCTTACCAGGGCAGAGTAGAGGGGGAGGATCACCTCCCTCGACCTGCTGGCCACGCTCTTTTTAATGCACCCCAGAATGCCATTGGCCCTCTTGACCACAAGGGCACACTGCTGGCTCATGGCCAACCTGTCATCCACCAGGACACCCAGGTCCCTCTCAGCAGAGCTCCACTCCAGTAGGTCATCCCCCAGCCTGTCTTGGTGCATGCAATTATTCCTCCCTAGGTGTAAAAGATGTTCCAGATGTAGTGTTATTCTGCTCACACCAGTGGCACTGTATTGTGTTTATTTTACAATCTGATTTCCTGTTTCACTTTAGTTCCTGTTTTACGCTGGACCTGATTCCACTTCAGGCAGCACTGATGGCGGTGACATTGCTACCTTAGATTGCTCCCATGGAAGTCTGTGTTACTTTGAATTTTCGAGCTGGCTACTGAGTTTAGAATAATGAAGAATGATGTTAATTGTGTTATTATGGTGAGTGCTGCTTTGTAGTTACTGATCTCTTTCACTGCAGGCTTTCCCAGATTTCTCTTTCTGCAGACTTCCCCAGATTTTTGATGAATCCTTAAAGGAGTATTTGCTACAAAGCATGGCTTCCTGATTAATTTCTCCCTCCTACTTATTAATTTATTTATTCTGACGTGCACAAGTTAGCAGATTAAATATTTGTCAAATGTCAAGGGTCACGTGAATTTTGGAGACAGAATATGAAATCCAAGGCATTAAAATTATGTCTATTTATCTTAGTTTGAGCTGGGACAGTTTTTTTCTTCATAGTGTCTGGTATGATGCTACATTTGATTTTAGGAGAAAAGCAGTGTTGATAACACACTAGTGTTTTAGCTGTTGCTGAGCAGTGCGACACAGAGCAGTGCGACAGTTCAGTTACTCAGATTCTTCTATTACCTTGTCAGCAAAGGGGCCTAGGGGCACAAGGAGATGGGAGGGGACAGAACCTCAACAGGACCAGTGATCTAAGCTGGACAAAGGAATATTCCCTACCATGTGACATCATGTGGAAGGAAAGTTTGAGAAGAGAGGAGTTCATTGGGCATCCTGCCACTGCTAGATGGCATACGTAATAAAATGGTAAAATGGTTTGGGTTGAAAGGGACATCAAGGATCATTGAGTTTCAACCCCACTGTCAGAAGCATGGTTGCCGCTAGATCAAGCACTAGGTCAGATTGCCCGGGGCCCCTTCCAACCCAACCTTGAACTCCTCCAGTGATGAGGCATCCACAGCCTCTCTGACAGCCTATTCCAACACCTCACCACTCTGAGTAAAAAACTTCCCCCTGACATCTAATCAAAATCTTAGTTTAAAACCATTCCTGTTTTTTTTTAGCACATCTACTCTTGTAAACAGTTGATCTCCCTCATACTTACAAACTCTCTTTAAATACTGGAAGGCCGCAGTGAGGTCTCCCTGCAGCCAAGCCATGCCAGTTTCCTGCCTCCCCTTCCTGCTTTCTTATTTTGAGGGCTGGAGAGCACTTACACATTCAGAAAAGCAACTTAAAGAACAGCCAGCTTTGTTCCACTCCTTTGTCTCTCAGAAATTCTTCCTAGGAGATCTTGTCCAACAACTTCTTAAGCTACCTGAAGTTCACTCTCCTGAAGTTCAGGGTCCTGACTCCACTCTGCCAGGCCCATGTACGTTGAGGTCACGAACTCAACTGCTGCAACCCAGGCTGCCTTCAATCTTAATATCTTTAATGATGTCCTCTACACTGGTGAACATCAGGTACAGCAATGCTTCTCCTCTGGTTGACCTGTCCAGTATTTGAACCAGACAGTTATAGTCAGTGGGCTCCAGCAGTCTCCTGGATCGCTTCCATCTTGCCATGTTGTTCTGTCAGCAGATATCTGAGTGGCTGAAAGTCTCCATCAGAATCAGAGCCTGTGAGAGTAAAACTTTTTATAGCTCACACAGAAAGGCACTATCATCAGGCTCCTCTTGATCAGGTGGCCTGTAGTAGGTTGATGGGTAGTGAGCAATTGCTTGTGTATCACTTGTTTTATATATATGTACATATTATATATATAATATACGCATATATTTAAATATAAATGTGTATTCTGTCAATTTTGACAATTTTGATGTTATGATAAATATGTGTATTTTATATAGTATATTAAATTATATATTAAATATATATATTGTATTTTTTTCCTCTTTCTTTTTTCTATCTTAGTAAATTGTTTTTATTTCAACCCATGAGTTCCACATTTTTTGTCCATTTGACTCTCTCTTCCATTCCACCTGGAAGGGAAGAGACTGAGCATGTGACTATGTGGTGCTCAGGCACCTTTCAGGTTAAAACCTCAGCACTGAGGTTTTTTCTGAGTCTTAGGTCAGCTCTGAGATTCATTCATTCATTCATTCATTCACTCAGTTATTTTAGTAAGAACAAGTATTTAACAAACAAAGAGATGTTGGCTGGCTTATCAAGGCTGTAATGAAAGCTCTGATTTTGCAGAGCTGCTCGTGTTGTTCATATTGGAACAACCTCACTTAGCTCTGAGCTTACACCTATATTCAGTGGTTTGCAAGACTACTTGAACAACTTCTTCAGATTCCTCATCAAGATTTGTTTGGCAGTTCTTTACATCCTAGGAAGTACTTACAGAGAAATAGTCTGCACTTGCAAACATGATTTTTACGATCATTTCCAAGGTCAGCTTCTAGCTCTCCATCTTCACAGGAATATTGGCAAATACAAACTATGGCAAATACAAAGCAGAGGAAGTCATGACATCTTGAAATACCTTGTTTCCTGAGCTCACCATGGTTTCTTTTGTGACAAAACTTTTAAGAATGCTTGGGAGTTATAAAAGGATTGTTTGTCCTATTTGTTATGTGTCATGGTTTGCTACTCCATCTTCAGATTTTGTTACAGGATAATCCAACACCTACACACAGGTGGGAAGGGAAAACGATTGCAAGGGTATGGTGAGTGTACTAATGGAGGAACTTCAACAAGAATGAAAAAGGAAAAAGGAGAATTGTATGGATCGCAATGCAACATTCCATACCATTCACCAGTCACATGAAGTCAAAAGGGCAAGAAAGAGAAACTAAGAAGAGATATCATGGCCTGGAACAAAGTGAAGACATAGATCTATGTGATTCCTACCACTCCTGCTCCTTCAGGAGGGATACAAAACCGTCTAATTGCGGGGCAGGGCAGGGCAGGGCAGGGCGGGGAAGGGCAGGGAAGGGCAGGGCAGGGACGGGAAGGGAAACTCAGTATGCTTTAGTGGGTAACTCCCTGTCTCTAGAGGTTTACTGCCTTGTGGGAGCAAAGGTCCAGGACATTGTCAAGAGTACTGTAGCTTGCATACAGCATGAACTATTGCCCACTATTATTCTTTCACTGGGGCATGAATGACAGAAGAAGCCAGGACATGGGCAAAAATCAAAAAAGACTATAAAGCCCCAAGAGAACAATTAAAAACAATTGGTGCCCAAATTATCTTCTCAATTTTGCTAGTTGAATGGAAGAGAGGAGCCAGAAATAGACATATAATTGCATATGAATTCCTGTCTACATGAACTGGTGCTGATGTGAGGGTTTTGATTTTTATGACAGTGGGACTTTCTATGAAGATTATAACCTGTTACAAAGGGATGGGGTCTATCTGTCTAAAACAGGCAGGGCAATCTTTGGCAGCAGGCAGGCAAACTTAGTGAAGAGGGCACTCAGCTGGAGGACTTGGGGGTTGAGGTAAAAAATTGTAATGCTCATGCTATTGCAAATGACTGGGGAATGGTCCAACCCAACCAGAGCAGGGACAAATGTTCCTTAGCTGTGTTCCATGACAGGAGCCAGAAAGCCAGCTGCCTCAACATTGTGTATAGTTACAGGGGGTTCTCTTGTTTCCCTCTAGGGATACTTGCACTCTCTGCTCTTTTCTTCTCTGAAGTGTCTGTATATCAGTGCAGCATAGGGAATAAACAGGAGGAGACTGAGATCTATGTTCAGTCACATAGTTTCACTATGAGACATAGATCTATGTTCAGTCACATAGGGCCATAATTTCATTGCTATCATGGGTACACGACTAATACAAGTGACGCCATTGTGGATGTTAACTACAAACTCCCTGGTCAGGAGGAGGTAGTTGATGAGGCCTTCTGTAGACAGCTGAAAGTAGCCTCACAGTCACAGACACTGGTTCTAATAGCAGTCTTCAAGCACCCTGACATTTGCTGGAAAAGCAATACTGCCAGGTACATGCAGTCCAGGAATTTCCTGCGGTGAGTGGAAAATAACTCTGATGCAGATCATGGAGGATCCAGTGAGGATAGGTGTGCTGCTGGACCTTGTTCTTATGAACAAGGAAGGGCTGATTGGTTATGTGAAGGCTGGGAGCAGCCTGAGTGCAGGGATCATGAGATAGTGAAGTTCAGGATCTTACATGCAGAAAAGGAAAGCCAGCTTTGACCATTTCAAGGACTTACTTGGAGATATCCCATTGATTAGAGCGTTGGAAGGTGATGAGGCCCAAGGGAGTTGGTTAATATTCAAGCACCACTTCTTTGAAGCTCACAATTGTTGCATCATTGAGAGTAAGAAATCCTGCAAAGGTGGCAGGAAGCCTGCAAGAATGAGCAAGGATCTTATGGAAAAACACAAATGGAAGAAGAAAGTCTATACAATGTGAACAGATGCCTGACCACTGGATTTCCTCCAGTATCACTCCAGTCTTCAAAAGAGGAAGGAGCCAGGAAAATCCAGGCCAGTCAACTTCACTTTCACCCCTGGAAAGGTGATGGAGCAGTTTATTCTAGATGTCATCTCCAAGCAAGTGGAACAAAAGGATATTAACAGGAGTAGTAAACATGGATTCACCAAGGGGAAATTATACTTGACCAATGTGGTAGTCTCTTAGGAAGTCATGACCTTCTGAATAGATGAAGGGAAAGTACTGGATGTTGACTTCAGCAAGGCTTTTCACACTGTCTTGCATAACATCCTAGTAGGTACACTTAGGAAATGTGAGATAAATGGGTGGACAGTGAGGTGGATTGAGAACTGGTTGAATAGCAGAGCTCAGAGGGCTGTGATCAGTGGCATACATTTTAGTTGCAGATCTGTAGCTGGGGACCTCTGCTTCTGAGGGGTCAATACTGGACCTGGTCTTGTTCGACATCTTCATCAGTGACCTGGATGACGGGATGGTGCGCACTCTCAGCAAGTTTGCTGATGATACAAAACTGGGAGGCATGTCTGATACACCAGATGTGCTGCCATCCAGCAGCTGGACAGGCTGGAGATTGGGCAGATAGGAACCTTCTGAGGTTCAGCAGGGGTAAACACAGAGTCTTACTCCTGGGGATGAATGACCACATGTGTCAGTACAGGTTGGAAACTGACCTGCTGGAAAGAAGCTCTGCAGAGAAGGACTTTGTGGTTGTGGTCATGGACAACAGTCTGGCCATGAAACAGACATAGACAAGGTTGCCCAGTGCCCCATCCAACCTCTCTGGGCAGTCTGTTCCATCACCTCACTATTCTCACAGTAAAGAACTTCCCCCTGATATCCAATCTAAATCTTAAAACCATTTCCTCTTGTCCTGCCATTATCTGCCTTGTAAAGAGTTTACTCTCCTCCTGTTTGTAGGCTCCCTGTAGGTACTGAAAGGCTACTAAGAGGTCACCCTGCAGCCTTCTCTTCTCCAGGCTGAACAAGTCTAGCTCCCTCAGCCTGTCTTCATAGGAGAAGTGCTCTAGACCTCTGATAATCTTTGTGGCCTCCTGTGGACTGGCTGTGGTACCCCATCCCTGGAGGCACTCAAGGCTGGGTTGGATGGGGCCCTCAGCAGCCTCAACTGGTGGGGGCAGCCATGCTAAAGGGCAGGGGTTAGGACTGGAAGACCTTTAATATCTCTTTCCATCCAAGCAATTCTATGGGTCTATGATTTTGACTGTCTGAATCACAGAATCACAGAATGGCCCGGGTTAGAAGGGATCTCAACCATCATCTATCTCCAACCCTCTGTCACAAGCAGGGCCACCAATCTCCCCGTTTAATACTAGACCAGATTGCCCAGGGTCCCATCGAACCTGGCCTTGAACACCTCCAGGGATGTGGCATCCACAACCTCTCTGGGCAGAATCAAGGTAGAATATTTGCATGTTGCTTGCAGCCTCCTGACTGGAAGAAAACCTCATTAGTACAGAAAAGCTCACATTACTAAAGCTGAAAAATAAAGAAAAAGTCAGTTGAAATTTTTGAAAAGCATTCATTAATGTTGAATTTCTCACAGAACTGAAAGACCTTGTAAATGGTTACTTGATATAGCTGTAAACCAATGATGAGAAAAAAAGTGCAAAGATATCCCCTATCAGAGCTGGCTGACAAGCTAAATGCAAACTGCCAGGTGTTCTTTCCTGCTAAATACATTGAAAATTGTTTTTTAGGATTTGAAAGTCAAAATCTGACATGTCTTTGACCAAAATCAAAGAAGGAAACATCACTTTGCCTTTATGAAATCTGTGAAAAAAGAGATGTCACTAAAATCAATGTCTTCTGCCAAGTGCTTTTTTTATCTGAAAAAAGCTCTTGTTTCTTTATCATCTCTGTATTGAAGAGTTTACTTAAGAAATTACTTTGGGATTCTTCATTCTATTTCTTTAACTGTAAGGTCAGTCTCTGGTACACTAAGCACTTACTGTACCACAGGGAGTTGGAGCTTGTTTCAGAAATTCAACAGAAATTCAACACACTTTCTATGACCAGCTTTTTCTGATTGTTTGAGCCTGCTGCAATTTTGCCACTAATGGCTTGGAACTGGGATGTTCTATTTATGGTGGGTGTTATTGCTATACAAAACCTCAGACTCACATCAGGACAAACCTTCAATATTTTCTAGCTTAGTATGCTGATGCTTCTTTTATTATTGGGGATTGGAGGGGAGAAGTTTGGGGGAGTGTTTACAGTCTAGGAGAATTGCGAGTATCACAGAAATGATTTCAGTTCCCTTCTGTTTTAAGGTATCAATCCATGTTTCCATCAGGATAAAACTAATTTTCTGAAGCGTCTGCTGAACTACATCCAACCACCATTTGGGAGAGTTGTTTTAACTCTCTAAGGATGATGTGATACTATTTCTCTTCGAGTCTGCTGTGAGAAAACCCTACACACCTGGAGCCCAAGAGAATTGCAAGGGAAAGCTCAGTGCATTTCTTTCACATGGAGAGACCTTGTAAATACCAGCAGTATCATACTCATAAGGTGAAAACTTCAGCTAAAACAGGAATCTTCCTACCCCAAATATGATTAAAAAAAAAAACAAAAAACAAAACAAGCAAAAAAAAAAAACCCCAAAACAAAAAAACAACCCCTAACATTTCTAGCAGTCATAATAAAAAGCACATTAGGAAAACAGAACCTTCACAGAGGTTCAGATTTTCAGGTGATGTCTTTGACAAAGGGGCAGAAATCTGTATGTGCTGCCACTGGGTAACTTGTATCTATCTTTGTATCTATCTGTCTGTTTGTCTATCTACCTGTCAACTATCTTCCTTTTCATCACTACTGTCATCTAAGCCTGTTTGCACTTTGGAACCCTTAACTATGCAAGTGTGTGTATTCATATATATGCATGTTCACTGTGCCATTGAGCAGAAACCAAACAGACTTGACCCGGGACACCAACTTCTATTGCCAGCATACTCTCTGACTTCCTGTCTCCTCAGATGCTGCCTGTATGTTTTCTTGGTCTGAAGATTTCTACACCATTAAGTACAGACACTGGATTTCACTTGATTTGGGAAACAGTTGTAACTTACATTTTAGGGAGCCTTGACTACAAACTGACCATGTAGCAACATGCCCATGGATTATTCTGCTATCTGACATTTGCATTTGAGTGCCTGCATTTGAGTCTGTCCTTGTGTGCAGAACAATTTTTTATGCATGCTGGCATCAACCAAGATGGTGATGAAGTGTGAGCTGAAAGTTGCACACTGTCTGTTCAGTGGGAGAAGAGGGCTTGATGGTGCATGGCTGACTAGGCACGAGCATTAGCATCATCTACACATAGGGTGGGCAAGAATAACGCATTCTGACTTCTCTACAGTTTATATCTTTTGTTCTTTTGGAGCATTTTGAGATTGAGGAGAAACAAGTACATTGAAGAAAGTTTTTTTCCCCTCAGGAGGCTGACTATTATCTCCCAGAATCTTCTGAAAGAAGGTGTGAAACCGGGCTAAAGAGCTTAGTGAACTTCAGTGTGCTTTGAGCGCTACTACCGGAGCTGAAAGCCTTGTGGCACTGTAGCACATCCTGCTTTGGACAGGCTGCTACAGACAATCCTGAAAATAAACAAACCTAGGAAAACCTTGCATAGCTGGGTAACAGTTCCGTTCTTGTCTGTGGAGTAACATGATTCATACCAAGGGCCGATGTCTGCACAGTTCATGTGGCAATGTTTTTGCAGAGGGAGTTGAGGTGGGTTGGAGGGCAGCCTCTGTGAGCATGGCTGCTCCAGAAGGGCCCTGCCGCTGCCAGAAGGTGGGCCCCGCGCTGCCGAGCCGTGTCGGAGAGCTGCCGGCACCGCTTCAGGAAGGACCGCAGCCGTGGGAGGGATCGGCGTGGGGCAGCAGCACTGAGGGACCGGGGGCGAGTGGCGGAGACGGAACGCTATGGATTGAACGCAGTGCCCGTTGCACGTTCCTAAGTGCTGCTTGGAAGGGGGAGGTACAAAAGGGTGGGAAGGGGAAGGGTGGTTTTAGTTCGCTTTTAGTGCTCTCTGTGCTGGTCTGTTAGTAACGAGCAATAAATTACATTGATTTCCTCGTGCTGAGTCTATTTTGCTTCTGATTGTAACTGGTGAGTAGCCTCCCTGTCCTTTATTCAACCCACAGGCTTTCTTTTTTTTTTTCTTTGCGTTTTCTTCTCCTGTGATTCTGAGAAGGGTGACTGTGAGAGCAGTGTGGTGGTGCACCTGTGTGGAGCTTGCTTCTCTCTGAATTGCTGAAAGGAACCAGGATATAGAGGAGTTCTGTATCTGAAGGTGCCTTTTTCACGAAATACATAGTCATGTTAACAAGTCTGGAAGTGTAGATATTTAGAAAAAGAAGTATTTCTATTTTTGGCCTTCTCTGCCAAGAAATCCTATGGCTGTTCGGGTGCTCTCTTCTCTCCTGCTCGACTAGCTAATGGTTCTTACAAAGTCATCTGGAAACTGAAAGCAGCTGTGCTTTCAGCTAAACACTGAGAGATCCTAAAAGAGACATGCAGCTGGTGTAGAAGAGACTCCATTGGAAAATGACCACAGGAGAACATATAAGCCAATATTTATATTTTATTTTTTTATTTTTAAGCAACTCAGCAGGTTCTGATAGTTCCAACGCTTGCTATGAAGGAATTGTCATCATGATGAGAACTACAACTCATAGAATAAAGCTGCCAGAAGTATGGTCTGTTGCTGTATGGTCACTGTTGGGTATCTTATCTATGTGCAAATGGAAAGTAGCCTCCACGTGTGCAGAGAAAGACAGGTACTGCTGCCTGCCTGAAGATGCCTTTGCTGTGTTCCTTAGGTATTGATTTTTGGCCTTAGTTGTACAATTTTTCTTAGAAACTTAAGGGAAGGTACTGAATAATAATTGAGAAAACATGCTCATTGAAAGGAAAATTGATTTCTTAGTAACCTTTGGAGGTATCTATGATTATTACATTTGCACTAGCCATTTAGTTCTGCTGTGTGTTTTCAGGGACAAAACCTGATTTTTGAAAGGCTTGCTTCCTCTTGTGAAGAATCTGGCAGTATTAGTGTGGAAAGGCAACCTCAGCCTGACAGGTGTGTAGTTTGATATGGCAAGAATTTCCTTTTTTTTTTCTTAATTCATAAAAACTATTTCAATGACTGCTTCACTGTGAGTAGAGGAAACCAGCTGAAGTCGGGAGAAAGAGCAGGACTTTTTTTTTTTCTTCCCTGTGATTACACATTAGGAGATTTGAGTTTGAGATCATGAAAGTGTGGTGATTGTAACTGGGCAATTAAATCCATTTTTTTTATTGGTTGTGGATTTTTTTTTTTTGTTAAAAAAATGTTTTCAGAATGCAAAACATGTTTTGATTAACATTTTTTTCTTTGTACATTCAGCAGATGTAAGGCAGATAATATAAAAGCAGTTTTTAAAGGGTGTTCTGCATACCTAATTAATTTCAATTTCTGTTCAAACACAACTTGACATAATGTTATAGCTAGAAAACTGATTCATGCTAGGAAAATGATGTTTGATGCGTTTGTACTAAGTAAAATTAAGACTCCAAATATATATGCAATATAACTGGCATAGTTTTCTGATTACCAACAATTATTAAATTAAAATTGCTAGGGGAGAAAAAGAGGCAAATGTTTTGGAAGCTAACAACCATTATAAATGTAAAATAGGGCTGATGCTTATTTACATCATCATGTCCTGCTTCCTGATTCAAATTCTTCTACTCCACTATGTATGACCCAGTTCAAATGGAATAACTGAATGGTCTTAGAGCCTAAGTCTTCCTTTGATACCTGGATTAACAAAGAGAGTTTGTTCACAACAACAGGTAAGAATTCAGTATGTTCAAATTTATGAAGAATGTCTTCAGATTAAAAAAGAGAAGCCTGGACATGGGAACAGCATTCTGCACCAAGGATTGTGCTTTGCTGGCTCAGTTGGATGGGTCAGTGGGCAGCCTGATTAGTGGTGGCAGCCCTGTCCATGGCACAAGGTTGCAGCTGAATGGACTTTGAGGTCCCTTCCAACCCAAACCATTCTGTGATACTGGAATACTGCAGTGGAGCAGTGAAAGGATGATGAAAGTCATGTTGAAGAGCACACTACGTATATTACAGAGAAAAAGCATGGGTAAAGCCAAACCTGTCATGATTCAAGAGCAGGAGACATCCAGTCACACTGCCCCTGTCTCAAATTTTTCTGTAGCACAATCATTTGTGAATATGAATCTTAATATTTCTTGAGAGCAGAACTTTGATTCCATGTTCATTCTTAAGTGGATTTCAGTTTGAAGTAACTGGAACAGCTATGTTCCGTGTATGTCCCCTGAACACCCTAATGCCAACCATATCTACCAGTTCTCTTTTTCTTGAAGGGACATCACTCTTTGTCTACAGGACAATGGATTTGGAGGAAACACATAAAGGTGAGTTGTTTCATGTGGGAATGGAGGAAGGATACAGGACAGAAGGGAGATGATCCATCTTACGAATAGTTGGTGGCTTGTGAATTGTGGTAACTCACTTCAGAACAGCAGGACATTTGGATGCAGACACTTCTGTTGAGTCAGCAATTCCTCCTGTACATTTGGATACCTTCCAGACTGTCAGGATAGACTACTGCTCTCTAGAAAGGCGAGTGTCCTCCAGTGTTCTTTTTGAATGGAGAGGACTCAACTCTCTTGTTCTAGAATGGAGGCACAAACCTCTTTTCTCACTGAATGGGTGTGACTTAGTATTTCTTTATACAGTGGGAAGGTAGGACAAATGAAGTTGTTCTTTTTGGAATCAGCTAAGCTGAGCAGGCAGTGACAAGCATGAGGAAACATTTAAGTTTCTGCGCACTGCTGTAGTGAAGTTGTGGACAGCTTAAGAGATAATTAAAAATGAAAGTAAATCAGGAGTTGAGAATGTCACAATTTTTGAGAAATTAAGAAAGTCTCCTGAAGTTGTGAACAACAAAAAAATGGGAGTGCTAAGTAATTATAAAAAGAAGAAAGTGTAGTACTCATGGAATTTTATTTATTTTTGTTTGACTGCATGACAGCAAGTTCTCAGAGCTTTTCTAAATGGATATTTATTGAGAGCAGTATTCATAATCCTTATGTGATGACTGCACTCAAAAATCGGCCAAGGAGCACAAACTACTTGGATGGGGACAATAAGAAACTGAGATAATTAAATTTTTTGAGAGTCAATTTGATTTAATGTTGCAGTGATTCCTGCCACAACATGAGTTATAATTCTTTCAGCATTACCACTGCAAAGGCTTGTTTTCAAGATTTCGACTCAGCCATACATATTTTTACCCCACAATTGCTTGGCAGAAGGAATCCTGAAGATGAGCAACAGTAATGAAAATAATGTTACTCTTATGTAGATCTATTGATGAGTTACTGCCCCGTCTAAATGATTAGTAGGTTCTTGCTTCTATCGCACTGTATGAACTCATGTAGACATTCTGTAGAATAACAGACTGTAAAGCAGACTGTAGGAAAGTGGAAGTAACTGTTCTGACCTGATTAGAAAAAAAATATATGTTTATGTTTATGTTTATATATATATATATTTTTTTCCCCTAGGAATAACTAGAGCTGGTGTACTGGCATTCTGGTGACCAGAATCACAGCTCAAGTTAAGGCCTATCAGTCAGACAAACAGCAGCAGAGCACGGGGTCTGGAATCTAGCAATTATGTCAGTAATAGTACAGAAAATCTAGTTTGGATCATACTGAATGGGGACCTGCACCACTGTAACTAACAAACCCTGTCCCTACCCAACATGTGTGTCAGACAGTGCTATCTGTAGTCTTCCACTATATGTCTGATGCGCAGAGGCCAGCATTGATCACTAACAAACAAGTGAATGATTTTTGCTGCGTCCTTTTCAACAGACATTACTTGCCATTTTCTTGCATCGGTTTTGAAAATAGATTCACCTTCATTCTCAGTCTATTACTACTTGGGACCATTTAATTAGGTCAAAAGACAACAGTAAGTGGAATATTATTAGTATCGTTAAGGGAGCTAGCTGAAGTACTAAAACTGACTCAGATGTATGTCTCCAGAGATAATCAAAACATGACATGCAGAAGACCTGTGGTCTGTCCAGCTCCAGATCTGTTGGCAGTATGTTGCTCCTTCCAAGAGTCCAAATAGTATCTGTACTCTACATCAACAGACATGCCAACTTAGTTCAAAACATATTGCTTTCTGTTGCATGGAGGTGGCATACTGTAACTAACCATCTCTAAGGGCACAAGAGACAGCAAGAACCTGTGCTGATATATTTGAATTGTTGGACGCCTTTTATCAGTCTCTTGCTGGCATCACAAATCAAGTAGGCAGGTGCTATCAAATGTCTGCATGGATTTAACAATGTGATTGTGGCTGTGGTCAGTCATCTGAACTTCCAGATGCATTCAGAATAAATTCAAGTAGTGGATTCTAGAAATAAGCTGTCTCTCCAAGCCATCTGAGTGAGCTGAGCAACTAATGCAATCCATCTTTACATGTCTGACAGTCTTTCATGCTTCTGGGGTTCCTTGATATCCACATTTTTCCTTAGGATGTTCACAAGTGGTTCTTTTTAAAAGAGCAAGATAGAAACCAAAGCTGTCTCAAGGGCAGAACTCAGTACATCTCCCTTGTCCCTTGTCCCTTGTCCCTTGTCCCTTGTCCCTTGTCCCTTGTCCCTTGTCCCTTGTCCCTTGTCCCTTGTCCCTTGTCCCTTGTCCCTTGTCCCTTGTCCCTTGTCCCTTTCCTTCCTTCCTCTCTTTCTTTCTTTTCAATGATTTTTAAAAATTTTTTTCCTGTGGTATGTGCTGTGCCTCCAGACCAAACCATGTAGCAACAATAGCTGCGATCGTAACTGCCAACCAGACATCGCAAAGCAGTATTTTGAAGGCACTACTTGAGGTTATGGGAATTTACTCTGTCTCTAATGGGTTCATATAATGACAGGCAATGTATTTTCATTTCATTTCTAGGTGTCCTTTCATTGCTAGGCAGATACTAGGTACTTGCTTTGACTTTTTTTAATAATTGTGATGAAGAAACTAGGTCAGCATGACCTCAGAGGTCAGACATGAAGTACAAAAAAATGTCTACAGACATGGCTGTTCTGCTTAATAAAGTTGCCGCAGGTGTATTAGTGTAGATCCTGAGACTTCTTAAAATACAATGGCACAAGAAGCAGTGTTTCAACTGCTCAAAATTAATATTGACCTTTTTCTGTCAGGACAAAGGGAATTTAGAGATTAGCAAAATGTGATCATTCTCTTGGGAAAAAAAAAAAAACTTTATCCTTTTTGCAGGCTGTAAAAATCTAGTGTCTCTAGTCTAATCGATCACAACAGTGATGACTCAGAAGAACTTTGCTTCTGAACCAAGATGTCTGTATTTTGGAAATGTGTGTTTTTCTTTGTGTTGTTCCTATAAGGGATTATTATGCTATAAAAACCATGTTCCATTTTCTTACTGTACCTTAAAGCAAGTTCTTTAATTCCAACTCAATGCCATTAACCTTGTGTGAATAGGTTCCTGCTAGTGGGACAGTCAAATGATCTCAATGTGGCATTCCCACTGACTTTAGGAGCTCTTGCATTGAGCCTTTATATTTCGTTCCTAGATTTCACAGATACTCCTTTTTCAGCTTTTTAGTTCTGTCACTGAAGACTATTTCCTTTCATCTTTTTTCTCTCAAGAGTAATCTTTTAACACTCCAAAAACATTTCTATCAAGAGGAAGTTTGAATGTGAAGGGAACAGAGCAAAAATAGCATCAAAAATGTTTTAAATCTTTAAAATCATCACCCTTAGTTTAGGTTTTTGTGAAGCCCATCAACTCTTAGCAACAGCCTCTTGGCAAGCAAGAGGAACCCTGCCCTGAGACTGCCATTACAAGTGACAGCCATCGATGTCTCTGGTACCTGAATTTTATTGACTACCTAAACCCAGCTAGAAATCTGGGAGGCATGAGAAGAATTTGCATTTGCATATTTTCAAACAGAATGAATCTTGGGATGGTGGTAAATTTGTGGAAAAGCTCACACTTTTCTAATGGGAAGTGAATTTTTTGTAGAATCTTTATTTTTTTTTTGTGAAATTAATTTAATTGTGCAACCTCTTCTATGTTTATACAGCTTTTAGGATAGCAAGAAAGCTTGCTATTGTCACCATACTAGATCAGAGTTGTTAGACTATATTTCTTTCCTTATTCACTTTCTCTGACACAGTATTAGTGTTAGATGTGGTATTTCTGAATGTAAATATGAGCTTATGATACCTTAGATCATATTTTTGTGTATTATTCCAGTTTTCTACAATGCATGCTAGGCCTTTCACATCTTGGAAATTAGGAACACTGGTTCTGACTAGCCATATACAAAATGAAGATTTTAATGAGGTAAAATGCTAAATACCAACTTTTTCTTGCGTCCTTATCTCCCAGTGAATTGTGAAAAATGATTTTTTTTCTCATCTGAGGGATGTCTTCATTAGAATGATTACCCTTTCTTTTAGCTTTTTTTGAAAATCAAGGGAAAAAAAAAAAAAAAAAACAACAAACACATTCACAATAATGTAGATTATTATAATAATATTATAATATAGATTTATTATCTCACATTAGTCTTCCGGTCCTAAATAGAATTTTCCTTGAGAGAACAGATTACTGTGAATCCCCGGAGATTTAGATGTAGTAAGTCTAAATTCTTGATGTCTAAACCTTCTGTAAATTACATGAGACGAGAAAATAACTTCACAGCTAGAAGTGAAGTCTTTGAATGTTGAGTGACCTAACACACTTGTTATCAATACTCAGCAATCAGACTTCACAGAACACAGGTACTTTTTCATTTACTACCTTTGATTAATGACTTTGCACATTTTCAACTTTCTGGCTACCAGCTGCAAGTTCGTATGTGGAAAAGACTGAATGTGAGAAAGCGATACCTTTTGGTGGGTCTGCTAGGCCCAGGGAAGAAAGGCAGATAGAACTTTGTTCCAGGTCTTAACTGCCAAATCTTATCTCCTTGCTCCAGAAAATTTTATAATGTAAGTCCAATCTCAGGATCTCAGATGAATGTCTGATATAGCCCCAAGCCCCATATTTGGAGTTTTCATAACACATCATGTTTCCATGAGGTCTGCCTTAGTTCAGTATCTGCGTAAGGACACCAACTTCACAGCACACGTACCATTCAACTCACGCTTACTAAAATCATGCAAGCTAGTAGCTATGGGAAACACAAACACTTGATGGAGAATCATGGCACTAATTTGTGCAAAAACATGTGGAAGTCCTGCTTGGACTTCAAAAGGCGGTTACTCATTAGTAGAAAGAGGTATATAGAAATAGCACACTGTGGGTAGGTGCTGCCTGTTTCTGAGGTGATTTGCCAGGCTTGCTTAGAGTGACTTAAAACTGAATAAAAACTCTGCTCTCAGGGTGTTTGTAGCATCCTGGTTTTGTGGAATTTTCAGAGTCCTATTTTTTTTTGTTGTTGTATGGCTTCAGAGTAAAGTCATCTTCAAGAAATGTAGCAAAGATGTGTTTAAAATAAGATGCCATTAATCTAAGAAGTGTTGCTGGATGTACATATTTACTAACTGCAGTTATCTCTTTCTGGAATTTCATGCCTTGATCCTGGCTGTAGTCCACAATTCCTGAAAGAATAAATCTTTATAGAAACAGAAGTTTTTGCAAGTTGCATCAGATATTGGTCTTTCTATGATTCTAGCTCAGGATCTTAACACAGCACTCTATGTCCTTGCTATGGACTAAAGCTAAGACAGAAGAAAGTCAAAGGACAGTTCTTATGGAAAAGTTTGTTAAATGGAGAGAGTTTCAACCAAAGCAGAAAAGGCATAAAAAGCCTGAACTTTGTGGAGCATGCAGACATCTGTCACCTGATGATTTCGGAATTTTTGATTGTAGGCTTGCATTCTGAGGTTTTTTAATTTATTTTTTTATATACAGTTGTTTTTTTTTATTATTATTTTTGAGATGAATTTCAGGGTCAGAGACACTTGGAGAAAAAAAAAAAAAAAAAAAAAGGAAAAAATCTGCCTCCCTGGAGACCAGGTGGTGGTACTGCTTCCAGCCCTACTGATTCTGCTTTAGACCAGAGGAAGAGTATGTATATCTGAAATCTTGTCTTGGGGGAAGATTTCTGTTCTTTCTACAAAGCATATAACATCACCTGAAGACAGTTCTCTTCTTCCTTTTACACTTATGGCCATTATACTGAGAATGGTCTAGGGCTTGTGGGAGTCTCCCACCATCAGAGAAGAAGGAATCTCTTTTTATGATGGCTCAGGTGGAAATTGTCACCTTGATGACTGTACTGGTAATAGCCAAATTCCTTTTCATAAACAGATATGTAAGTTTTCTGTGTGACCTCTAATGCACCATTTATTTTACCTTATTGAGGTGCTAATGATAAAATCAGTGTTTTATTGTTGCATAAATCGATTTGTGCCTGTGTCTTATTCCACATGCTTCTTCTGCTGAACTCTGCAAAAATACTAATAAATAACACTAACATCAAAAGATCTTCTTGTAGAGGGATGACTGTAGCACAGAAGAGGTGCAAGAAGCAGACAAAAACATTCCCATCTTCCAAAGGTTATGACCATCTCTCAGTAATAACACATGCCCTGGGGCTGTTTAATTGATATTACTGAAACCACAGCTTGCAGGACAAATTGTATTTCTGATGTGTTAAATGAAAATGAAATTAGAAACTCAAAATGTCAAAAATCTATTTCAGATCACACACAATTCACTCTCACCCTGACTTCAGAATATTCACTAACTAATCATCATATTCCCCTTCTTTCATCTAGTCAGTTTGATAAGGTCAATGAATGCACATGAAAAGTCTTCGCATTTAGTATTCAAAGAAATTCATAGTCTTTGTAAGATAGCAGCTGCCACTTGGAGTTTTCTTTTCCTTTTTCCTCCCTTGAAAATGAGCTTTCATTGTTATTTGTTCTTTTCTTGGCCAAAATGAATAAAGAGAGTAATGTTGTTAAACAAAATGTGTACTCATCCTTTCATGATTAATGTTTTTCGTATTTTTTTGTGAGACTGCTGCCTAAATACTGGGGGGTCAAAGTTGCTGTGTATACTTCATGTGTTTCACTATAGGAAGGGTTTTGACTGATCTATTCTGGCACACTTTCTTCCTGAGTCAAACGAATTTATTCTTCAGCAAAAAATCGAGTGGGTGAGATCTGAAGTTCAGAAATGAGGACGTCAAGTTGCAAGGCATTTGGAAGGAAGGAATCCAAATAATCAGATCTTGACATTCAGAATTACTTGAAAGTTGCTTGAAAGGGTGGCAGATATGTTGTTTATTTCAAAGACTGGAAAGATCGTGGAACCAATCCTTGTAGAAGACATGTTAAGGCACATGAGGGATGAGCAGGTGATCCAAGACAACCATCATTGCTTTACCAAGGGAAGGTCATGCTTGACCAATCTGGTGGCCTTCTATGTCCATTGGTGGACAAAGGGAAGGCACTGATGTCATCTGCCTTGACTTGTTCAAGGGCTTTGACGTGGTTCCCCACCATATGAGCCCTTATGAGGCCCCATCTGGAGTACTGCATCCAGATCTGTAGCCCTCTAAACAGGAAAAATGTGAAGCTTTTGGAGAATTTTCTGAGGGGGCCATCAAGATGATTAAAGGGCTCAAGCAACTCTCCTATGAAGACAGACTGAAGAAAGTAGGCTTGTTCAGCCTGGAAAAGAGAAGGTTGTAGGGAGACCTCACTGCAGTCTTCCAGTGTTTAAAAAGTGTTGTGGTTGTATGATTTTTGTTATCGATATTCCACATCGTAACATCATGTCAAGCACTGGGAGTTGAAGAGTTAATGCCCCACTTCCATGGTCTGCCAATTTTCTGAATACCTGGCTTTCAGAAGGGAAGAACTATACATCCCCAGAAGACTTTTCGTTCAGAGGAGAAGATAATACTCGCAAGTCACGGGACTCGCTCTCTCTGTCGTTGCCTGGCAGTGTGTGGGTGTGCTCCGCAGCAATTTTGCCTTCAATTCAGTGTGAGGCCTTCGGTTTCAGATACTCTCTCTCATTTTATTCGATTTAATAGCCTCAATCCCAATTATATATTGTGTTATCTTCCATTCCAATATCATATTTAGTAAACTAATTCTCCTCCTCAGATCATTTCCGCTGTACTGTTTTTGGACCCAGCTCCCATCTCCCTACCCTTCCTCCTTTCCATTTTCCCCTTTGGGTCGGTGGGCCTGCTGTTCCCCTGTCATGAAAACAGATAGATCTAGATAACTCTGTGACAAAAGGGGATTGTAAACAGGAGGGGAATCAACTTTCTACTTAGGTAGATAATGATAGGACAAGCTTAAATGTTTTTAAGCTCAAGGAAGCAAGGTTTAGATTGGATGTTGGGGGAAGTTCTTCACAGAGCGAGTGGTGAGATGCTGGAACAGGCTGCCCAGAGAGGTTGCTGATGTTCCGTCCCTGGAGGTGTTCAAGGCCAGGTTGGATGGGGCCCTGGGAAACCTGGTCTAGTACCAGATTTGGAGGTTGGTGGCTCTACCTGTGGCAGGAGGGTTGAAACTTGATGATCCTTGGGGTCCCTTCTAACCTTAATCCAATTTGAATTCCTATATCCAATCATTCTATGATTCTATGGTTCTATGACACACACAACAGCCAGCCTCCTGAATTGGAAGATGTCCACATCAGCAAGCAATTACAAGGATGTGTGTCTTGATATTGTATCTCCGTGGGAAACTTCGCTGATGATATTTTCTAGAAAACACAGTCTATTACCTTCTTTTGAAAGTATCTGTGATAAGACAGTGGAGCAAGGAATGGTTCACAAGTGGAAGGAAGTGAACCAGCATTTTCCAGCTCTTTTGAGTAGGATGGATAACAAGTAGCTTTGCGACAACTGAAAATTGAATACACAAGCTATTGTGTAAATCAGGTAAAAAGAAACTGATTGAAGACTCACAGTGGCAATAAAAGTGTGTCTGTGGCTCTGGCGTTCCAGTTGTTAGTATTTATGTTCTCATAACCCATTTTCCAATGCTGGAGTGCTGAGTCAGCTTGGCGAGTGGTGCACAAGCTGTTGAGTTCCATTCCCTGGCTTTTCCCAACAACTGGTTTCATCTCTCAAAAACAGAATATGTTTTGCCTTGTTGGAAAGCATTGTTAGAGAGATACTAGGTGGTTGTATTGAGGGGGAGATGAAACTGATTAAATCATTATTTATGAAAAGACTCAGAGTGTCTTGGGACACTGCAACCCTGCTAAGATTTGTCCTTGAAGGGGCAGTGAAACTGGGAAAGAAGGCATCTTTTTCTTCTCTTCAGTCAACTTGCCATTTGTCATACATAATCGCACTTGGAGAGCTGATTGGTGAACAGTTCACTTGTGGTTGTGGATTTCTGTCTTTGCAACTACTCTTTGTACCTGATTTGTCTTGTGGGAAAAGATAATCCTGTTGTAACTCCTTTACACTACTAGATGTTTGGAAATTCTTCATAAGCAGGGATATGAGGAAGACTTCGTTTGCTGGTAGATGTGAACCAAAAAGTGTAATTTCTGAATGCAAAATCCATAGATATGCAAGCACTGACAATATTTAGCAAGGCATCTATCCTTCCTCTTCTTCCAAGCACCAATAATTATATTTTGTTTGCTTTCTCCTGCTGGCTGCTTTTGGTAGTTCTAATCAATTCAGCAAAAACTTAGAGCTCTTCTCCACTATTCAGATAGATATCACAAGTCACCGTCTTTCAAAAGAACGACTTAGCCACTAACTGTCTGCTGAGCTGATGCTGTTCTTTGACCTCAGACCTCCAACTATATGATTCTGGTATATCTCAAACAGTAGCCTATGCTACAAATGTGAGAGAGAGTTAATTGCGAGTGTGCATTCCTTACGGTACGCTTATATTCCCAAGCAGTTTCTTTGCCTCAGGTAGCAGAGATTTTACTCTCTTCAGGGACAGTAGCAGCTGGTTTTCTGTCAATTCCTGTGCTTGGCGCATATCACATGACTCATAAAAATCATGAAATTTAGAAATGCAGATGTCTCCCTGCTGAATGCCCATTAGCCAAGAGCAGCAAATCAGCATTAGGGAGAGTAGCTAATCCTTTGAATAAGACCTTATAAGATCTCATAAGCCTTACAGTAAAGTAGAAAAAGAGTCAGATCTGTGAACTATTGGAAATTAAAAGCTGTAAGCGGTAGATTCTGTGAGTGCCATTAAAGTCACATTTAATTTAGTGGGTTTCTTTTCCCTTTCCCTTTTCTCCCTCATAGTGTCACTATAAGGCAGAGTTAAGAGTCGTTGAGTGATTTAGCTGTGCACTTTTATATATTAAGATTTCACTTTCAGCACAACGCTAACTTCTGTTCCTGATGCTTATTCCTGGGGAATTGCACCATCTGTGCAATTTAATTTACCAATATGTACTCTGCCCTTTAACTCCATCTTAATGGCACTCATGTGGGAATCCATAATGTACTTTAACACCACAAACCACCCAATGGCGTAAAGTTTAGAGTTTTTTTTTTCCTTTTGCTTTATAAATGAGCAATTAAATTATTTAACAACTGTTCCTAGAGGTGATTTCTCTCAAAGATCGTTTGCAAGGGGAATTTATTTAGCATCATTTCTAGAATAGTTGTTTCCCATGAACTATTTTCTTTTAGAACTGTGGTAGCCATCAGACTGTTCTGAGCAGCTAGCCAGTGTTGTGAAGTACCTTTGAAATGCTTTTAAACTGTCCTGGTTTGCTGTGTGAAATGTGGGCTGCTCTGGCCTTGGTAACATCTTTTTTCTCACGTATAGCCTAAATTCTCTGCATGGGCCTTTCTGAGGATAGAATTTGACCTGTGGTAGGGAAGAACAAGTGCTTCCTGCAAAGATTATCTTCTGACAAGAAAATGTCAAGGGTGAAAACACTTAATACTTCGATGGTAGATGGAGACAGCATTGAGCAATGCGATCCTGTATGAATGCCTTCATGTTAGTGGACCTAAATTGTGTAGTATCTCTCTATGGGGCTGAGCTTTTAATAAGCTTGACTTTTGCCCATATAGACGTATATATATGTGTATTTGTTTTTATTATTGAGGACTATGGGGAAAAGAAAATTAATCAGTTTTTCCCTGTTTATAATATACACAAATCTTCTAAAAAGCTTTGTACTTACAGGGCAAGAGCTCTAATCGTTGCTATTTGACTTGGAAACAATCACAGCCTTCCTCTCAGGGGCAGCCACTCAGCTGCACAGTAGATTACGTACATAATTTAGGATTTGGGAATGCCCTAGCTGTCTCATGTTTTCATAACCTCAGACAAAGAAGCCTGTAGTTGGAAGCTGTTGAGAGTTGCTGGCCAATTACATGGCTTATTCCTGAGAGATCTTCAGAAGTCTACTTCTCTTTGAGCGTCAGCCACATGCTTGTAATTGAGGAAAGGCTGGCCTGCATCAGGGTAAACCTGCTTTTTGCTTGGATGGGAAGCACCTTGTTGCCACTCTGCCACCGCGACTTTGTCCCTGCCAGTCTTCACTTGAGACATCCCACCATCTGGAGGGGAGAAGCAAGGAGTCAGTGATGAAAGAGCCTGCCTCTTCTCTAATGTTTTCCATGACATGGTAGTGTGTCCCTTCTTTAACTCTCTTTTTCCTCCTTGTTCACAAGAAAATGAAAAAATTTCAGTTCTGTCTTCTTGGATGAATAGCTGTCTCAAATCTTCTTTTTAAAGGTGAGCAGGCAGCAGGCCTCCTACCAGGTGGGCAGAAGCTGTTATTTAACAATGAAATAGCCTGGCTCAAAAGGCCTGGCTTGTCCTGACATGGGAGTGCAAAGGTGGACTGGATCAGAACTGTGGAAGCACTAGGCTGATTTCCAGCACACGTCATAGCTTTTCTAGTACTGTTTCCTTGACGGATTTGTCTGTTTTGCCTGATTTCCTCTCATGCAATTAAGGGCCCCATTTAACAGTGAAATGTTGTTTCCCTCTGTATATGAATACTTAGGAATACTTCTCTGAATACTCTGTGCTCCATTCTCCTCTGCTGGCTATGTGGATGTGACAGATTATGAAAAAGGACATGTTCTTCTGCTGCCAAGTAATTGCTTTCTTGCATTCCTGCCTGCAGATCTGCAGATGAACAGATGCACATACATGCAGCAGCTCAGTCAGCTGTTTTCTCTGTTCTCAACCATCTGATCAGAACAGATGTACCATCTCACATATCGATGCATTGAAGGATGCTGCTTCACAGAAAAAAGTGGTGGCTTGTAAGAGTTTTAAACACCTTTGCCATCTCTGCCATGGAGCAAATATATCTTGTGTCAACTCAAGCAAACATATTCAGATAGGTCCCTTTCCTTCTTAGTTTGCTTAGATGCCATGTCTTCTTTCTGAGCCTGATACCTGTTAAACAGAAGGACTTTTCACCAATGCCTGTTTGATTCTCCACCATCAGAAGACTTTCACTGGCACTTGTCTTGGATACACTACAGGTATGAATCTAACTAGATACAGACAAGGCAAAGGCAAGAAGGATTTGCAACTATATCTTGTACAAAAGTGTATCTCCAAGCTGAGAGCTGAGACCTAGAAAAGGATTGTTGTGCTGAGGAAATGGGTCTTTGGCACCTCAGATAAAGTAGACAGATGATTTGGGGGCATAGACTCAGGAATTGTTTTTATGAACCCCTGATTGGACACAGATGCATTCCAGGAACTGCTGTCTCAAGCAAAGAAGAAGTATATAACCAGGCTTAGAAACATCTTCTCTTTGGTCCCCATTAAAAGTTATAGGGGAAATACCCTGGACAAAGTAGGATATGTTCCTCTGGGACTGTCCTAGAGTGAAAAGGAGATAGTTTGATACTATGGATTAGATGCCAATCCTGCAGTTTCCCCTCACATGAGAAACAGAATTGTTCATACCAATGAGGATTCCCTGCACCACCATACTGTTACCAAATGCAGTGGTTATCAGGAGCCAAATTATAACTTGACATGGTAGCACAACCAAGTCTCACTTCCTGGTGCAGTAAGAAAGCCTGCTCATTTGGAGGTGTATTAAACTTTAAGCAGTGGATATCAGTAAAACAGCTCTGATGTAGTCCTGGCCTCACCAAACCAAGACCATGGATGACAATGCTAAATAATCATGTTGGTGAAATGTCTTGAAACTTGAGGCATGAACCTGTGACTGCAAACCTCTCCTTGCGTGTGGAAGATGATGGTGGGGGGAAGCTGCTTGTGGATACCAGCATGGATGTGCATTGGAGCTTTCAGCAGAGGTATCCAGCAGCTGGCTTCCAGGAATTGGACGCACTTGTCTGTCACCATCAGATTAAGTGGTTTTCAGGTACCAGCTTCAGTCAGTGATCAGAGGAGGCCCTTAATTCCATAATTTAAGGAGAAAGTGCACAGCTTAGGAGGAGCTCACTCAAGCGCAAGCAACACATTTTTAAAACAAAACACAGCACTTCAATTGTAATTGGGGGAGACAAATAAAATTATGTTAATGTTCAAATACGTAGAAATTTACCTGTCTGGTCCATGACAAATAGGTATGCATTTACATGTGTATGTTAGAATTAGTTTTTGCCAATAACATTTGGACTTGATTATCCTTATGGGTCCCTTCCAAACAAGGATTTTCTATGATTTGATGTCAGGCACACACCATCTACCTGAGTGAAACTGAAGAGACTGTGAGAACATGAAGATGGAGAAGGCTGTTATGGTGTTTCTCACATAGGTCCTGCAGAAATGCTGACAGTAAGAGGGAAACATAAGAGAAAAGCTCTTTCAGCTAGGTTATCAGCAATATAGATCTCCCTTCATTCCTTATTCCTAACTAATACTTCTGCAGGAATCCAACAATTGTGAATAGGCTCAGAATAGGCTCAGTCTCCGGTAGTACTTCAGAACCAGAAATACGCTGTTGCCTTAGCTGGAGATTGCTTACCTCTAGGTTTTAGGATGGAGCTACAGTACCTATTCTTTAGACAGGGAAGACTGATGCAAGAATAAAGCAATAAGCTTTTTGCTGTGTTCAGCAGGGATGAAAAGCTAGAAACATATTTAAAAATCCAGAGGAAAAATTCAAGAAGACGTTAAGAGAAACTTTCATAAGGCAAAATAGTGCCAGCCTATCTTTCATTGCACAACTTTTTTTTTTTTGAACTCTCCGGTGGGTTCTCCATCCCTCAGAACAAACTTGGGCAATATCCTCATTTTCTGCATCCAGAATGAGTGCAACAGCATCTTCCTTCATCCTGATCAGCAGCCTGCACTGGTCTTCCAGGGAAGAGTCATGAGCATTCAGACTACAATTGCATAAACCAGTGTGGTTTATGAAGCAGACAGCTGTAAAAGAGGATAGAAAGCTATACATTACTTACTCCATGCTGTGCCTCAGTTTTGTGGGCTAATCAGGAGAACATTAGGAATATGCATTTCATGTTAATTATGGCAGGGCAAGAGGACAATTTGATTACTTGTTAACAGCTTTGTATTGCCAAGTGATCTACTTAGTTATAAAACAAATAAGCAGAACCGAGTAGCCTTGGGGCAGCTTTAATTCAGTCATGTATAAAAATAGTTTAATCCTCTTTACTTGTAGTTAAAACAATAACCAGAAATACTACTCACAAATGTGCTGTCAAGGAGAACACGATCTTAATTAAAGACTTCTTCCTTTCAGGGAACTTTATTTTATGGTGTCCCATGATAAATGTAATTAAAATTCCTGGGAAGTTGGATACTTAAGCTGAGTTAGAATTAGGCCATGGGACATCAAAAATGCTGCTGCTTAAAAGTAAAAGGAACTTAAGATCTGTGATAACTGGAAACACACAGAATGTGTAGGATGTGTATAAAAATCTTCTTTTCTCTTCCAGTCTTCTCATCCCTTTTGTCAGACCAGAGCAAAAGCATTCATCATATTAAGTGCTCAGAGATCATACTGGCTCCCTGCTAAAAAAAATTCACCTTCAGCAAGTTCGTGACTTCACTGGAGAGCTGATTATCTGAACATCTTATCCAGCCTGATCTTGGTAGGACCTGCGATGGAAAAATGAACTAGACAGGATCCTGAAAGCTTATGGTCATCACTCAGCCTGTAAAAAATTCATATGGTCATTCATGTGCCTCTTCTTGAAAGAATCCACAGACAGCATTTTCCAGTGACTGGGACTTCCCCTGGGCTGTTCCAGATGCTGGACAAATGCATTCCTCCACAATACAGAAACTCTTGCCAGCTAGTCTTGGCTGAGCTGATACCAGAAACAACCTGCCAGTGCTCAGCCAGGACTAGGTGAGCATCCTGAGGCTGAAAGAAATGTCAAATAAAAGCAAAAATGGGAATGGTTTCTCTAAGGAGGCAGCGTGAGAGAAAGAGTAGTAACAGTTCTAGATAAGTTTTCTGAAAGGTTTTAAAAGGCTAGTTTTCAAGGGATTTTTCTTTGTTTTCTTTTATTAAGCAGGATTGAGAAGATCATTCCTTAGAAGAAAAAAACATTGCATTTGCAGAGAAACAAGAGAAAGAGCCCCAGGCAGCCTGTGGAAGAGACTGTCTGATTTGTCTTAGTGTTCCACAGATTCTCACAGTCCATATCTAGATCCATATCCAAAGCTGGCCTTCCATTACAAACTCTCATGCACATCTACCGCTCTCAAAGACCTGTAACAGATCCCCAGAGGAGTGTGTTCCATGGGTAACTCTCCCCAGAATTGCATGGAATGTGAGCAGAAGTCAGCAGTGTAGAAAACTGAAGATAGCCCTGAAAAATCAGAACTTCTTTGGTTTATCTTTCCTCTACAGTGGCTAAGCAAGGCTGAAAGTCCACAGCTCTTCCATTGCAGACCTTTTTGGAGATTGCAGTCTTAGTCCTCTTGTTTTTTCCTTTCCACGTAAAACTTATATCAACTTCTGCTCACCTAGAAGGACTTCAAGAGCTTGCAACTGAATCTGTGTTTGAACTGTGGAATTTAAATATCAGAACAACCAGCAGGTGGATTGGGCCACTAGGATTCAAATGGCTCAGATAGACTTGGACTGACAATATAAGAGAGAAGTATTTCAGGTTGGTGGGCCATGTCACTTCAGGTCAACAAGGAGGAGGTGCAACATATAGATAGGCTCGGGATCAAGAGCTGGATTTGACCATGGACACTATTGCACAGATTATCTATGAATGTGAAACATATACTGTAATTAGACAAACCAAACAGATAAAGTCTCTTTGGTATGGGGGATGATGGCTGAAATTTGAATCTGAGGAGGCCTGGCAGGAGGATTCTCTCACCCTCCCACATATCTGCCACAGTAAATGCTATGTGCTTACAATAATGGAAGCAATCACTAGATGGCTAGGAACATATTCTGTGCCACAGCTTGAGATACTTTCCTGGGCCTTGAAAAGCAGGTCTTGTGGCAATGTGGCACCTTGAAAGAATTGAGTCAGACAATGGGACTCATTTCTGAAATAATCTCATAAACGTCTGTATCAAAAAGCATGTCATTGAGTGGGTATATCACATCCCCTATCATGCAGCAGCTTGTTGGAAAAGTTGAAAAATATACTGGACAGTTAAGAACAACACTGAGAGCAATGTGTGCTGGGATGTTCAAACACTGGGATACACATTTGGCAAATGCCATCAAGTTGGTCACCACTCAGCGATCTACCAATTGAGCTGGTCCTGTCCAGTCAAAACAGTTTCGTACTGTAGAAGGAGATAAAAAGTCCTTGTGATAAATACAAAAAACTTTCTGGGTAGGACAGTCTGGATTATTCCGACCTCATGCAAAGGCAGTCTCATCCACGGGATTGCTTTTGTTCAAGCATTTGCATGCAGTTGGTGAGAAATGCATAAGGATGGAGAACTCTGGTGTGTACCTCAAAGGGATTTGATACTAAGTGAGAACAGTCATAACCAATCGCATTGCAGTATAATTACCTGGATTAAATAATGAATTCTGACCTTATTATCCAAATCATAACTGGCTCTAGCATGTAGCAATACAGCACTGTGCATTATCTCTCCTGCCCTGAAGGTCTGTTACGATAGGTGGAGCTGAATGGACTAAACGAACTCCTTGGATGATTGAGAGGGAAAGCCGATATCATATGGGGATGATATTTGTGTAATTAAACAGGGGAAGTGTAGGACCTAAGAATGATGTAAATAGTATGAAATAAAGGGTGGTACTACGTGTGTGTTACTCAAGTCATGTATGCCCAACTCAGGCTCAAACTCCATGGTTGCAAACTGTAGGTGTGGTCCCAGTCCCTAGATCAAACAGCTTCAGGCCTGCAGGAGCAGAGTAGAAAGAATTATCCCACTTCCTCTCCCCACAGAAGGGCACTGTTCTCCATTATAGAGAAACAATTAAGATGTGTACTGTGCATAAGGTGCACAGGTTAAATAACCTTGCCTACTTTAGATGAAATCTATCCCTGTCAGGCAGTCTGCAGCAGAGCTGAAAAAGGAATCCAGATCATCATGTTACCTGGGCTAATGTTTTACTCAAAAAAGGATTCTGCTTTTGACTAGGAGAGCATCTTTCCCCAGTCAGCTAAAGAAAAGCCACTGTTTCAGTGGCTCAGCTTCTGAAAGACCAGTCAAGAGACAGCCCTTAAAAACCCTTGCTGGGAAGAACTGGTTACTCTCCTGCAGTTTTCTGTCCCAGGCAACTCAAATCAAGCACACAAGCCTTAAATGGGAGGAATCATTGGATGACACTCTGAAAAGCCTGAGGCAACAATCCTGATTTGTGCTATCCGGGGACTACTAAAGGATTTCAGAATCATAAGGATGTAACTGGATTTCCAATGTGTGACCCATTAATTCTTGGAAAAAGGAAATGCTACTCAGGTTATTCAAGGTACCAACTTCACATGCAAAAGCAGTGGAAAATCAGCAAAAGGCACTACAGATCAGTGAAGAAAGAAGCCCTTCATCTCACCTGCCTTTCCACTGTATAGGCTTCAAGCACTCTGAACATCAAGGAAGACAGCTGAATTGCACTATAGCAGCCACTGACACTGCCCCATGGGCAACAGCACACAATAAGTATCTGTGAAGGAGTATCTGTAATTAAAAAGAAAAGGGGGAGGAAATCAAGAGCTGCATTTTCTCCCCACTTCATTCACAGTATTCACACTACTTCCACAACTCCCCTTCTTACACTGTCCAGTGTCTTGTGTTACACAGCTATCTGCAATGAGAACCTTTGTCCTCCCAGCAGTGACAAATTGTTCTGCTATACTCCTCCCCAACTCACCAAGCACTGTAGGAGGCTCTAATCATGTTCAAGTGCAGCATTCAAATACAGCACCTACTGGGTAGCTGTTAAGGTCTGCTACTCACAGCAAACCAATTTACAGTGGGGTAAACATCACAGCAATCAGAGGGAACCTGCTATAGCCTAGTTCCCATCCTGCAGAAATTCTACACTACTAACTAAAAACTGTATTTTGTCCCTGGCAGTTTTTCCTGTTTGTATGCCTCTATTATGTTATTGGATTGATAGATCTGAATATGGGAATATTTGTTATTTGTCCTGTCACACCAAGGCAAACACATTACTTAGAACATTATCCTTTAAACAAGTAGGACAACTTTTTCCCCTTTTTAAATAATTATAGGGCACACCGTGTTGTGACTTCAACTTTCAGACTTCTCCATCTTTCATTCTGCAAAATGTAATAGTATTAGCATTTGCATTGGCTTCTTTTGTGCAGCCTAATAGCACCAGTTGAAAGCATTACAGCAGAAAAAAAGAGTCTCTCCTTAGGTTACTTATTCTGTTCACATGGATACTGGTGAAAATAAAGTTTTACTACTGGCACTGACAGATTAGATCAAGACCTAGAAATCACTGCCCACCACCTGGCCCATGAGATGTTAGTCATTTCCTGATTATCACCTAAATATAATATTTAAATATCAGATTTCTTTTAGAACTGTAAATCTGGAAAATTTCACTGGGCATGGGAAAAATCTGTAGAAGTTTCAGTTTAGATCTGCTAACATTTCTCCCTAGAGAAGTTCCTGAGTAGGCTGGTGGTTGAAGCCTAACATTGATATAAATCTAGCAAGTGGACCAGAGGGTTCAATCCATGACACAACAGCATGACAAACAAAGACAGTACTAGCAATCTTGATCCAGAGAGTTGATGTGAGCACACACAGGGAGTTGAGCCAGCATGTAGATATTTGGGCACATACTGACTTTCAGATTCATTTCCCAGATAACAGGTAACAGTAATCACAACCCACACTTGCAGTTTAACTCAGTTAACGAGGCATTGCTCTCATAATGTAGGAATTAACAGCGAAGAGGAAAAAGTAGAAGATTTATTAATTTCTGCTGAAAAGACTTAGCCACCTCATTTTCATGTACTAAAGAAAAAATTCCATGGGATGAGTGTGTTTCCTTATATTCAGGAGGAAACTGTTTCAGTCTGTGCCGCTTGCCTCTTGTACTACCCCTAGGCACCATTGGAAAGAGTCTGACCCCCATCCTCCTTTTTACATCCCAAACCATACTTTATTCCACTGGGTGTTTGCTTTCCTAACTTCATCCCTTCCTCCCAGGTTTCTTGTCCTTGCTTTCAACATCTGAAGGCCTCTTTTTGTTGTTGTTTACTTTCTTCTTCTTTCTTTTATTTTTGTTTTTGTTTGGCAAGGAGTTCCATGTTTATCCCTTTTTGCCCATCTTCCTTTTTATTGAGATGGACATCTCCTGAACTTTGAGGTGATCCTTGAATATTAACCAGCTTTCTTGGGCTCCAATTTCCTCCGGGGTCTTATTCTATGAGACTCTACATAGCAGATCCATGAAACAGCCTTAAACTTCTTTTCTGAGGTCCAGGGTTGTGAGCTTGCTTTTCACCCTCTTCCCTGCCCTGAGCATCCTGAACTCCACCATCTGTGAGAATCCTTCTTTGTTTTTTGGCTCAAAGCTTGCTTCCTGAGGTATTTCTTGTGATAAGACTCTGAATGACTTATTGAGGAGGCAAGTGATGGGTGTTGTGTGGCAATCAACATCACTGTGTGGACAATTTTACATCTTTGGAGCTGTTTGCCTTCGGAAGATAGTGCTCAGGACTGTTTACTGGTAAAAGATCTAGCCTGTTACCAAATAACTCCTGTTTGCTATGGAAGACTGGGGGACAATGCCATTGTATCCTGTGAAGGCAAGATACAAGTTGGCACCTCCCTGCTCCCTCTTATCTGCTGGCAAGGCCAGGAAGATAAGAACAAAGGAGTTTCCTGCTGCGGCCCCAGAGCCAGAAGCTGCCACTCCAAGGAGAGCTGACTCAACCACCTTGGGTTTGAGCTTTCACTCAAAGGAGAGCTGATTCGACCACTTTGGATTTGAGCTGTCACTCCAAAGACAGCTGACTCGACCACTTTGAAAGCATTGAAAAGGGGCCATCATCACCATGGTCGTGGACTTCGTAGTTGTCAATAGAACGACTCTGCCTGATGACCCACCACTACTGAATATCAAAGACTGAACTACGAAGCACACTGGATGCATGGTGGTGACTATCTCCCTCTTGCTTCCTATAAAGACTCCTTGCTTCTTCTTTCCCATCTTTTCTATCGCCCTCCTTCCCTTCCCCATTACCCTAATTCATAATAGTGTCCATCCTCCCCTTCCCCATCTCCCTGATTAAGATTTGTAATAAACTGGTCGGACCAACATTTGAACCATTGTTTCTTAATCTCACTCTGGGTATATAGATAATAAAAGAACCTCCTCTTCCTCCTATAAATTGGAGCAAGACACCATCTCACAATCACTGCAGCCAAAGGTGCCTTTCGCCTTCACATTCCCAACAAGCTTCTCATTGTTTATGAATGTGAACTTCTCCTGATTGGCTTTTACATCACTTTGAAGAGGAAGTTAACATCATTATACTGCAGGACCACCATGGATTTCTTATGCCCTGCTATGTGTCGTGTTGTCCCTCCAGCAGGTAACTGAATGATTGAAGTCACTCATGGAGGTCATGGTGCGTGAACGTGAATCTTCCTAGAACAGGTGTAGGAGATTTACCCATCATAGTCACTTTTATGTACTTCCATGTACATGTAAGTGCTGGAGGTGACCCTGCTTGTGCTCCATTTTGTTGATTTGGTGATCCCTTCCTGTCACATCATCCCAGGCCCTTTAAAGGCTTAAGTGACCATGCCTGTCACTCCATCACAGGACTACTGGCTTCTATCTCTCTCCCTTGTCATTTTTAGTTTAAAACCTTCTTTTGACATTTGCCATCTTATTGGTGAAAATACCTTGGCTCTTAGAGAAGTGAATCACACCTCTCTCAAGCAGAAGTTGAGATGCAAACACAGCTCTATGTCCATAGAACCCAAATCTTACTGGCAGCATATTTTCCACAGCCAAATATTCACTTTTTTTCGTTCTGAAAAATAACTGCTAGTTCGCTGCTATGACGGTAGGGGTAGGAACAGAGAAATATAAATGTGCTGAGCTATTCTACGTAGCCTAAGAAGGAGGAGAAAACAATATGTTATTAAAGATCCCTCAGGAGGAGGCAGCTTTATCCTGAGAACTGTCAATGACAAAGATGCAATGCAATGGAATAGGAGTGGAATGGGACCAGGACTTTTCCTCTCTGGAAGTAGCACTGTCTGCTTTTGGTCAAATGATTCCTTCCCTCTGTGGATCTTATCCTACTGTTGTCTGGACTGAATTCTGGTATAGTGATAGAGTCTTTCCACTGCTGTTCTTCCAGGGCAAGTATCCAACCCAGTTTTCAGACTACTTCAACATAGCTGAGAGAAAACATCCCGAGTAAAAACTAACAGAGCCATGAGAACAAAGCAAAGAGGCTTTACTGAAAAGAGAAGAAGATTGAGAAGAATCAAAGAAAGAATTTGGAGAATCGTGTTTTAGCCTGGACTTTAGGGTTTCTTTTGCAACTCCAGCCTACTCTGACAGTAAGCTTCTTAAGAGGAAGTTCTACCCTGTGACATTTTATATAGAATCCTTAGCCCTCTGGCCCCAGTCCAGACAAAATTATTTCTTTCACTTTCCCCAAGTACCAGAGAAAGAATGTTTTTCTGCTTTTATGGGGAAAAAAATGGAAATGTAAACTGTAAAGGTAGATAAAATAGAACAACAATAAGCAGGGGTCTTTGCAGAACGCTATATAATGGAGAGGCATTTGCTGGCTCTATACGAGGTGATGTAGATTATGTTGGTGCTGTTTTCAGCAAATATTTTCAATAAATATTCAGGCACTCCTAACAAATGCATATATATAAGTCAGAAAGCTGTCTCTCCTTCTGTCTCTGAAATGGTGGGGATATAATTTATTGTTGCAGTACCTAGCTCTGCTGTGCTAATTAAGACCTTGTCAGCTTTCCTATTATAATGCATGTTTTTCAGCTATTTAGCAAGAGCTGAATGAATGAACTCCAACAAATACTTGATCCAGCAAATTTGCCTTCTGTCTCAAACCAAGGAATGTAAATACAAGCCACAACTATTTTCCCGTAATGAATATGTGTTCATGACTCATAACAACCCTGTCAGAGATTTTATGATGCCTGGACATCTGGGATCCTCATACCTTGCTTGATGGCTGGTTGTGTATGCTAATGTTTCCTAAGCTGAAACTGATCACATCAGTAGCAGTAGAAAGCACTGGATTTCTCTTATGTTCTAACCTCTGGAGGCAGCTAAGTACCACACAGTTGGGATGGGGAAGAATTTGAAAAGTAAAAGTGCACACAGGATCAGGTTAAGACAGTTTACTGTGTTTACCAAAAGCTACACAACTAGAGCAAGGAATTACAGAATCACAAAATCACAGAATTGTAGGACTTGGAAGAGATCTCTGGAGATCATTCATTTCAGCACCCCTGCTAAAGCAGATTCCGTACACTAGGTTTCATACAAAAGTGTCCAGGCCAGTTCTGAATATCTCCAGAGAAGAAGATTCCACAACCTCCCTGGGCAGTGTGTTCCAGTGCTCTGTCACCTTCACAGCAAAGATTTTTCTTATGTTTGTATGGAACTTCCTATGTTCCACTTTGTGTCCATTGTCCCTTGTTCTGCCACTGGGCACCACCAAAAATAGGCTGGCCCCATTCACTTGACTCCTGCATTTTAGATATTTATAAGCATTGACAAGATCCCCTCTCATTCTTCCCTGGGCTGAACAGCCCCAGGTTCGCCTTTCGTCATGGAGGAGATGCTCTGGACCCCTCATAATCTTTGTGGTCCTCTGCTGGACTGTTTCTAGATGTTTCCTGTCTTCCTTGCGCAGGGGAGCACAGAACTGGACATGGTACTTCAAATTTATCCACTCCAGGGCAAAATAGAGGGAGAAGATAACTCCTCTTGGGCTGCTGGCCAAACTGTTTTTAATGCTTAATCAGGGCACAATTGGCAGGTAGATGTTCAGCCACTTCCAGAACAACAGGGCTTATCACATAGAACAGTTTATTGGGAAGACAGGGGCCATCATTTTGAACATCCCTCCCTTCCTCCTGCTTTACCCTAGCTTTTATTGCTGAGCATGGACATACGGGACATCCCTTCGGTTGGTTTGGGTCAGCTCTCCTGGTTTTTCATGCCCCCAACTTCTTGTGCACCTCCAGCATCCCTGCTGGCAGAGCAGCTAGAGAAGTAGCTAGTAGTAGAGAAGATTTCTGTTGTGTCTGAGGCTACTTGCACATTCTCTTAATCTGTAATGACAATTTTTCCAGCAGCTTGAACAATTTATACCCAATGTTTGGGGAAGGTTCTGAAGTGCAGTCAGGAATTGTGATAGTGTATTTTTTGAAGATTCAATCCCCTTCTTTATGGGGATTGAATATGTGCATACTTATGAAGAAGGGAAGGAGATTTTATCTTGCATCAGTAGATACTATTCGCCTAAGCAAAAGTGAAATTTATGGAGACCAGGAAGGACTGTGTTTATTCTTACCTATATTCATCTGGCATAAATACTGGGATTACTGAATCTTTTTAGACTAGCTAGAATTACTAGCCTTAATGAAAACCTGAGCTTTAAGATTTCTCAGACTTGTAAGGAAAGTTCACTGCTTAAGAATAATCCTTTTTGAGCTTTCCAGTGACTTTTCTCCCAGTGAAAATATTTACTTGCCTCATGCTCCTTGAAAGAAATTTTGAGAACTGTAGTTCTCATCCGATGTTTGTTGTACAACGTTAGTATTAAGGTGGGGAAACAAAATAGAACAACAATGTTTAATATGAAAGCTGATGAAGGACTGTTTTCTAATGTGTTGCATGTAGCAATCTGCAGATATTACTGACTTTCTTGAGTGTTTTTATAGTCTCTGTTTCCAGCCATTCTTGATATCCACCAGAGAATCA
Organism: Centrocercus urophasianus; assembly: GCF_019232065.1. Classification (NCBI taxonomy): domain Eukaryota; kingdom Metazoa; phylum Chordata; class Aves; order Galliformes; family Phasianidae; genus Centrocercus; species Centrocercus urophasianus. Next base: position 20,413,308 of record NW_024884767.1, read on the forward strand.
CAGAAGTGCTTAGGCTGAATGGGGCCACCCGAGATCAGCTAGCTTAGTATGCCTGATCAAGCTGGATCATCCACAGAAGGCGGTCCAGGACTGTTTTTGAATATATCTGCTCTGCACCTACACTAGACAACTGGTTTCACTGCTCTAGACCTTCAGAGTTAGAAAAGGAAATTCTTGCATTTGAGTGAAATTGTGTTCCTCAGTTTGTACCCTTTGCCTTTTACCTCGTCACTGGTACCACTGAGAAGCATCTTGTTCTATGTTTCCGTCTTAGTTTCAGCTGGGATGGAATTCTTTCTTTCAGAGTGTCTGGTATAATGCTAGGTTTTGGTTCTAGGAGGAAAACAATTTTGATAGTATACCAGTGTTTATAGCTGTTGCTAAGCAGTGCTGTACAGAGCCAAGACCATTCTCAGGGAATGGTCCAAGGAACTGGGAAGGAACAGAATGAGGACAGCTCATAAACTCACCAAAGGGATATTCCATATTATATGAGGTCATGTGGAAGGAGTTTTAAAGGGGGTAGGAATTCTTATCGCTTTCTTCCACAGCTTGGGGTGGCTAGTGGAGTATCAGAAAGAGTTTTAATATAAGCTAATAGCTTCCACAGCATCAGGGCTGATGACTCTATTGAAACTGATGATCAATGAACCTCTTTCTCAAAGAGATCATTAGGGATGCAGGGGCCTGTGTATGTGCACATGCATGCATGCAACTAAGATCACCACAAGAAAAAATGAAGTAAGTTTTAGAATAGTGTTGTATGAAGCATGGCAATACATGTGATGCTGATCCTTTTCCACCTATCTCAACATATAGGAAGATAGAATGTACTATTAAATGATCTGAAAATCAGCAAAAAAAGGACAATTGGTTTGTCTTGTTTAATATTTAGAAGGATGGAGTAAACAAGCCTGAAACCAAAATAACTGATGACTTCTGAATTGTATGAAAGGCCTGTTCAAAAGACAATTTGTCCAAAAAGCAGCTAAGACAAATATGAGGTGTAGTGAAGACTCAGTAGACAGCATCTACTATATACAACGGGTCTTACTAAGAGAAGCTGGGGGCATTCATTTTGGTGCTGATGAGTGGATATGAAAATGCACGTAGGTAGCTTAGAGATCATTTAAATAGAAATCCCTTCTCCCTTCAGTCTTGCAGTGAGGTTTGCTACATCTTCATCCTACAGTTTGAATGTTTGGAAGAGTACATTTAATACCATGTACGCTTCCTGAACATTAAAGGAGAAGATTACTGGGATGTGTCAAATCTTTGAGCCAGGAAAATGTCATACCTAATTGGTGGGTTGCTCTCCCCTTGACTCCCTATGTGGCATAGACTTTGTAATTTGCAGATAAACACATTCAGGAAGCCATCTTACAGTTTTGGGACTAAGATATTTTCAGGCCAGAATGAAATGGGCATTCTGCTGATAAAGGTCAAGTTTCTCTACTGTCCAAAAATTCAGATGGGTTGGAGAATCCCGTCCCCATTTATTTCACAAATCCCACACGAAAATCCAAGTCATGCTCCTATATTTACCTGGATAAAAAGAGTGCTCCCCATGATATTACAGATGTAAAAACTCTTCAAGCTTAAAATATCACAGGAGACAGAAAATGAAATTAATTACCAGGCAAACACAAGTGAGACCTGAACTTCAAATAAAAGAAATAGAACTTGCAAAACAGCGTTAACTTTGAGTCCTAGAAAACAGGATTCAAAAAAAGTCCACAGAGGGTAGTATTTTTCACGAGGGTTTACATAGAAAGACATTCTTTCTTTGGATTGGATGCACCTTTTCCTCTATTTTTTACAAAAACTTTATATAGACTTTCCTTTTGTGAATGAGTAAAGCCTCAAGGAATGTTAAAGCAAAACAACCTTCAGAACTCCTAAGCTTGTGTATTTCTATGAAAACAAACTGAAAAACCAAAGACTTCAGAAGAAAATATTACTGACAAAAGACTGATATTGTAGAACTTTCTCATTTCTGCTTCTGGTTTATAGAGGAGAAAATACACTCTGAAGAACAAAAGCAAGTTCCCTTTGTAAAATGTTTCTCAGTCTTACAAGTATGTTCTCTGCTCACAACGAAAACTAAAATCCCTTTATTTTTGCAGAGGAATTCAATGGAGCAAAAGGAAAAAAGTTGTATCTTCTCTTCCTAGGAAAAATTGCTAAAAATATAAATGTAGGAACCTTTTGTAAATTTCTGAGACTCAATTAACTTCTAAAGAACGGAAAGAAATAGGAACATATTGTTCTCCGTTTTAAAATTAAGTTTTCCAGAGCAAAGACAAAGACAGCCTCCAAAATCTAATTATCATCAGGTTTCATATAAAAATTTGTTCTACGAGTTCAACAGTATGGGACTTGAGACTCACCTGGAAAGTGTTTCTAACTTCTGATATGGTATTTTAACAATCATACTAGAAATTCCAAAATTGAAAAGCTTAATAGTTCAACAACCTTTTCCCTATGATTGCCAAATTGTATGCAGAGCTGTGATAGAGTTATTGCTTGATGACAGTACAATTTTATGTGAGCATCAGTTTAGGCTGATTACTTGCATTGCTTAATTATAAGGTACTATTGAGATGATTTTCTGTTTTGATCATTGTATCACGTGATTGCCTGTTTCACAAAAGTAATTGCACTCAAACAAAATCACTACTGTAAGCCTAGAGAATTGAACTCTTCTGGTGAGTAAACTATGTCTCCCTATGTGGTGGCTGTGGGCTTTTTTCTTTATCTTTTCATTTTTAAACCTTGTGCTTCTTAGGAAAGTCATGCCTGAAGTAGTACACTGAATATTTGCTCTGAATTAATTGTATGACCTCATCCTTTATGACTCATAAAATAGCACAGATGAAATATAATCTCTCTTGGCTGTCAGCTGAAATATCAGTCAGGCTTGACATTCTTGTCAACCTGTCAGGAATAGGTGGTGGGTGACAACACTTACAGGCTGTCATGTTAGCACCTCTCTTCACAGGAATTGGCATTGATATTCTTACCTGTACATTCCTGTGCCAGGATAACCAGAAATAATTTGTAAAATAATAATTATCCCAAGACCTCCGAACACGTTTCTCCTCTCCCAGGCTGCACAAAAATCATTCCTCTTAAAAATTTAAAATAAGGAAGTTACAGAGAATTTTTGTTGAAAAACTGTCATTCCCATATGCACACCCAACTTCCTGCAGGAAATATTTTCCTTTTCTTCTTCTCTTGAAAAGATTTTTCAGAATTTTTGGAGCTATGGTATTGCACTTTCGTCACTGGGGCGAAGTGAGGTGGGATGTAGAAAAACTGAAACCAGTAATGATAATAGTTTCTAGTATGTGGTGAGCAGAGATAAGTAAGTTCTTCAGCCCCAAACATTTAGCATGAGAAGTAGCTTCCTTGGCATTTTTTACTTTTCCAAGCAAAAGTATCCTGTTTGTCAAACTAGAAAAGAATCTGCCTTTTGGGGGCACAAACTGAAGCCAACACTAAGGCCAACTGTGATGGTGCACACACTGACTGCGATGGACAGATTTCTGCATTGTCATATCAAAGGCTAAGTCCAGCCTTAGGATCCATTCCTGACCTTTTTCAGAGAAGGAAGTCACAGCAGGCAAAGCAGAAAAAGAATCACTGAAATCTTCAAGGTCACTGATGTGGATAGTAACTTGTAGGTTCAGCTCTTATAGGAAATTTCAGTCCCCCATATTCAGCACTGCTCCATTTGCGTTTCAAGAAACATTTTCATCACTTCACCAGCAAGGGAAGAACAAAAGCAAAAAGGCTAGAGAAGAATAGGAATACATGCTGCAGTCTTATTTAGTGAACTTCTTTCCCAATGTTCATGCATCAGAGAAGTGGTAGGTAGTATGTTCTCAGGGTGGATTATTTCTGGCACAGGCAGAACTCTTAATAAAGTAATCTACTAGTTGGTTTTCCAGCTAGACTGAAAGTCTTGGCTATGGGGTGAAAGCATAGTAGGCAGCCAGAGGGAAGAAACTGTAGTGTACTTATCACAGAATTGTAGAAACATCTAGGTTGGAAAAGACATAGTCAGTACATGCTGAAGGTAACATTAATAAAAGGGAGAAAATCTGTCTGTGATTCCAAAAATATTTCTGTTCTTGGATTCAAGATGTATGGACTGAGGGCAGCTCCCCCTCTTTGCCTTCCCTGTATCCATCCATCACAGCACCCCAGCTGTGTGAGTTCCCTCACCATGTCTCCATAAACCAATGAGATCATTGTCATCCAACATCACACAGTCCTCTAACTCCTTTTTGCTCCCTGTACTGTGCTCATTAGAGCACAGAAATTTTAGGACACTCAAGCATGCTGATTTCCCAGAACAGGCATGAGAACTGCAGAATATATGGGGGCTATTCAAGTGCAACATCTGACTTAAATGAAATCATAAGAATGGAAACTGATGTCAAAATTTTCAAAACCTTATTGGTTTGCAATGGAATTCATTTAATCACCTTATGAAGAGAAAGACTCTATTATCTTGAATACAAATAATTGGTCAATTTTCTTTAAGCATTTTGAAATGCTTACGGTTTTTGTTTGTTTGTTTGCTTGTCTTTTTGTTGTTGTTCTTCACCACTCTCTGGTGAAGAACCTTTTCCTGATATCCAACACAAAATGCTTTCTGCTGTGATGTACATCACTTGCAAATAAATGCAGTTCATGCCGTTTTCTCTATTTGTGAATAAGAAATGCAATGAGGCCATAAGAATCACAGAATGGTTGAGGTTGGAAAAGTCCTCTGGAGGTCATCTGGTCCACTCCCCTGCTCAAGCAGGGAGAGCTACCTACAGTGAGTTGCAGAGGATGATGGACAGGCTACTTTTGAAGATCTCCAAGAAGACACTCCACGGCCTCTCTAGGCAGTCTATTCCTTTGCTCAAATAGTCAGATAGAACAGTAAAGTTATGTACTGGTTTCATCAACTCAAGAATCAAGCAACAAGAACTCACCGTCTCTTTTCTTCTACAATTGACTCCTGTTACTTCAGGAAAGTGATCTGGCTCTGCAATAATTCACTTCGGTTTTCCTGATGACACTGGAGATATTCTCTGGTGTTGTTTGTGGATTAGCAAAAGGTAGTTCCCAAAGCTCACACAAACCGCACCAAAGCAGAGAATTGAGGCCATATTTGCAGCTGTATGAACAAGAAACATTACCATCAAATGGTTCTTTCCACCTGTTTTAATACCACAACAACCGTGTTTCGGAAACTTGATCATAAAATAGAAAAGAGGCTGAGCAGATAGCTGACATCTCGCTTTTCTGAAATTTATTAATGAATATTTGTATGTAATTACACTTCCAGGGTTTGTTTCAACACCCAATGGAGTCAGTGGAAAAGTTTTCAGTGAGGCTGAGTCCATTCATGGGCAGAAATAAGCATTTTGACATAGGGTTGTTTGTTCCTCTTACTCTCTTGCACAAGGAAGGTAACTGAGATGGAAATTCCTTGGCTGCCTGAGAGCAATTGAAAACTTTTAGCCTTGTGTATGCAGACTTCAGCCTCCTTGTCACTGGGAATCATGTCTACGCAAATAATCACAATGATAAAAAGCAAAAGAATCCATTTCCTTTTCATGTGAATTTCAGATAAAACTTCCAAGTGCATGGCAAATCAATAGAGACTGACACCTTCACAAACAGACAAGAGGAAATGGAAAATAAAACTCATATGTTAAATGTGACTGTTCTCATGGTCAGACTTGTACTGAAGATCATGGAAGAAGAGGATTCTGTTAGCAAAACATATAATTTACGCATCTGTGATACTTTAAGTAGTTAATGCAGCAAGATAGAAGTGCCTCATTGCTCTTTGAGAATTGCAATTAGACATTTCAACAATCTGAGTCAGAAATACATTTGCAGCCACTTTTAATTTACATTAAACCATTCTCCCTTCCTCCCCCCCCCCCTTTTTTTTTTTAATCTGAGTTAATCTGAAGTTTTTTTATATCTTTGTCCTTCTTTGATTACACTTTCTAAGCTTGTCATTTCCTTTCTCCTGCTCTGTTGTTGCATGCTTTACATACCAATACAAATTACAAGTATAAATATTAGTACATAAGTAGCAGGGATACTAATGTAGACTTCTGGAGAAGTTTTCGTGTCATTTATTTTTAAATGATTTCCACTATAAGTACTTATCCATTTTGTTGACTTCTGGAACTGGAATATTTCCAACCTCCTGTCTGGCTTCTGTCTGACTCAGGAGAGAAATAATATCATTATACCTGCTTAATATGAACTCACCACGCATCTAAGAACTGACTAATTGGCAGCCCCTTTGATGTACAGCCTGTAACTGGTCACATCAGTTTTCATTACCAGCTGGAGGAGAAGTTGAGGGTCATTAGGTTCCGCAGCAGCTTTGCTGTGCTTATTCAGTCTGTAATCTGCAACCTCATTAAACTCTGCCCACAAAGCTTTCTTAATAAGGAGATTTCTGTGTTGGTAGCTAAACAATAATTAATTGAATAGCACACATCTAGCTATCTCAGCATTATCTAGGTGAAGAAATTACATGGGCAGGAAATTGCAGTCCTTCTTACACTGTCAATCTGTCAGATCTGAGTGAAAGGCAGCAAGAACTCCCTTTTCCCCTTTTACTCTGTTTGGGCTTTTCAGATCTCTTCTCTGGTAAATCCGAGGGGTTTACTCCTTTGTCTAAGATCTCCTTTGAGTCCAGCCTGTTTTTAGAGCAGAGTTCTCTCCCACGCCATGGCTTACTTTTTTTTTAGAGTGAGTGGAAGGGAAGAAACTGGTACAGTTTTCAAAGATGTATTCCCTGGAGACTCTGGGCTTTTATTCAGTGTGTGGCTGGAGGCCATGAGGATGAGCAGAATGAGCAGAAGCATGTGTTTTAGTATGTTGAGTCTCTGCCTCTACAGGATTTTTGGTCCAGAGAAAAGTCTTACTGGGACAGATGCTGACATGGGGCATCATCAGCACTGCCATCTTCTGCTCTAAGGATTTTGTCATCCTCTGTAGGAAAGAGGGGCTAAGACAAAGTAAGGTACACTGTGGAAATAGCCAGACCTTTCTTGTTGCTAAGAATGGACTCATACACATTTCAAAAATCAGCTGGTGCAGGTGTCCAAACCACAAAACAAGCAGATTAACTGCTGATTCTTCTCCCAGACATATAGGTGGCCTTGAAATGTCACTTCTTTATTATGGCTTGTGTTGCCTCCTTGGACTATTGGGCCCAGAAAGGCCATTACAGTCCTTGTTCAAGTCTGTGCCTTTGATGCACACTCTTTCTGGTAAATTCACAAACACTGCTCTCAGAGAAGGCTTTAGATACATGAATTCTTCTGGAGTGTCATGCTGTGGGGCTAGTCAAATGCTATAAAGCATTTGAATACTTTCCTACTACGCAAAAGAACTGGGAAAAGAAGGGTTACTAGTAAGGTTGAGGGTTGGGAGAGTGCTGATAGATAAGTATGGTCATGTTCTGGAGGTAATTTACTTGGCAAAGGTAAATGCATCACAATACCTAGTGTTATGGAGAATTCATTGTGCATTTTTCAGTGAATCCAAATTAGATCTGATTTTCATGTTTCCAAGTGATTGTGGTACTGGCAGCTTTGCCCCTTCTTGGGAATTAGTTTCAGGTTGAAACTTTACTACCTGTCCTACATCACAACTGTGCAGCAGCTGTATTGGTATGTGGTCTCATACTTCCTCTGCTCTGATCTAGGTGCAGACACGACAGCTTGCCTGCCTTATTTAATCTCAGACCCGCCTCTTCCCTACAGATATGATGATGGATCCATGGACTGTTTGACCTTGACTAGTGTCTCTGACCCTTACCCTCACACTTGCTGTCCTGCATCTTGCTTCTGGCCTGGAGGTCTCATTGCTGTGTTTCCTCTCTGCAGTTTCAGCCAGCAGCAGAGCTGAGCACCTGTCCCAGTAGCAGACATGCACACACTCAGACGACAGTGGCAGGACTAGTTCCACAGCTTGCCCTAGCCCAGATGCTGCTTACAGCAGCCCCCATACACAGGACCCTGCACTCAAGGGGTAGAGCCACCAAGCCCTGCTGCAGGCCCACACATCACATCCCTAGCTCGCCAGCACACACACACACACCACCTCCAACACGGCACGCCAAGCAGCCCTGCCTGCACTCCAGGCCTCTCACCCACCCTGAGGGTCCCTGCTCAACTGCTGATCCCACTGTGAACTCAACAGTAAGTATGTACCCCACATGTGCTCAGGTCAGGAAGAGGCAGACGCTGCTCCCAGCAGCCAGCACTGGTCCCAAGGACTGTGATCTCTGTTCTTGCCCAACACAGAGCCCTTCTTCTCCCCACCTACTCTCTGCTCACCTACTTCCCCTTCCCCGTGCACAGCTCCACGGGCCCTCCAGCCAGGGCCTCGGGTTTGCATCCCTAACAGCTGCAAAGTCTTTATTTGCCTGCAGTTTCTTCATAGTCAATCAGTTGGTGTGGCTCATCAGGTCTGGTTGTGGTTATTGTCTTTGTTAATCCTGATTTTACAACTTTAGGAATTCTGTTTCCCTCCTTGTCTTCCCAAGCAAGAAAATAAACATAATTATCTTCGTATCTTCACACTCCACATATCCTTCCCAATTAATGCAAGTGATTAGTTTGGCCTTATTGCAACCTCTTTATAAACATATATGTTTATAGTTATCTCTGCATATTCTTTTTTGTGATTGCCAGGTATCCTTAAAGGAGCAGACATTTTCTTTCCACATACTCTTTCAGTATATAGTTGAATGTTGTGGAAATTACCTCAGTGAAGTTCATTGAGATAAACATAGAAAGAATATTGTTAACTACTAGCCCTAAAGAAAAAAAAAAAAAAAGTGAAAAGATAGTAAAACAATTGGGGATGAGTCACAGAACCACTCTTTCCTGCTGTGATAAAACCTTACTTGTTGTTTTGTTTTGCAAAGCCAGATGCCTTCACTTCCACAAGTAATTTTGTTTTAATTAGATTTTTAGTTCACAGACACCAAAAACTTGTTTTAATACAGACTTTGGAAACTCAAATTGGGAGTAAAGGTCAGCTTCACAAAACTCTCAGTAATTTGGCAGTGATCAAAGCTTCATGTATTTATTCTTTACGTGTCCCAGTTTTGTAATGAATTATTCTTTTGAGAATTAATGAGCTTTATAAAGAGCTGAAAAAAATCTCATGCATTTTTTTTGTTTGTTTTTACAAAAGGTGAGGCTTGGATAAAAGAAAACTCACCTCTTTAACTGTTGTTAATTGAATATTAGAGCTGCCCCATGAAGTATTTCACATGGAAGTTCTTTGACAGTGCAGTATTAGAAAACAGATAGGAAGCAGTCATTTGCCTTGCATGTCCTCTGCATGTCCTCCAGGTCCAATAAATACAAAATGAATGAAAATGCTTTCCTAGACATGATCTCAGCTGGCCCCATCTGGCCATCTGGCCAACTGGATCTTTGCTTTTTGTTATCTGTATTAAGCTAGAAGAAAAGGTCGTTTTCCTTGTAATATACTTGAAGGGAAGAATGTAAAACATTCAGTCAACAGAGTTCAAGGGGATTGCCACCCAAGAAAATGGGAATGTTTCAGGACTGCACAGAAAGTGAGGTAGCTAGGGAGAAAATCTTTCCCATTGGGTGGGGAAGAAAACAGCGACTACTGATTTATTTTCAGGCCCCTGTGCTTTGCTTTTTCACTTGCTCACATAGACCATCAGCATCTACCTGCATTAAATTGTTTATTTGAAGGGAGTGAATGGGAGTAGAATTTACAAATGCAGAGAAGACAGAAATACAAGAAAACCAAATCAAATGGGATCAACTAAAGGTTTGAAGTAGTTAGAAACAAAGGGAATTTCAGCTGTTCATCACAAGTCTTTTTCCCATTCAGGAACATTTTGTAAGCAGTTTCATTCCTCTTTGCATGGAGGCTTGATGAATCGTGGCCTTGTGCTTTCCACTAACATGCTAAGAGTAGAAATGTGTGAAGACATCTCACCATTCAGTCTTCTCAGTCACCTGATGTCCAAAAAAAGAGGTGTTCTTAAAGAAAAAAATGGGTTGACAATACTGTCTTTTCCCCAAATCCATTAGCAGCAGCTTTCTCAGAACACAGCTGTTTGAATAGTTTTTTGTATTTGGAGGAGGCATTGCTAACAAAGTTCTTAAATAAGTCATAACTGGTTTTTTTTCTGTCTTTTCTTGGTCTGCCAAAGTAATTGGCAATATTTGACCTGCATTTGAATGGCTGAGTTTAAACAGCAACAGCAAATCGGTGTTATTGTGGTACATGAGAAGAAGCTATTTTAAATGTTGTCATTAATCATGACTCAATGGAACAGCTCTGTGAAAACATCTATCCTAAACACAGGATTCAGCAGGAAAAACGAGAGGCGCTGTCAAACCTTAGGAACATCTTCCAGATCTATGTGCATAGCAAGGGCAATAGCCTATGCCTCGTTATAACACTAATGGGTAGCTAAGCTCCACCATGCCTCCCATGCTCTCTCACCTCCCCTCCTCAGAAGGACAGAGGAATAACATATGATAAAATATGATGAAACTACAGGTTGAGATAAGGACAGGGAAATCACTTACCCATTACTATTACAGGCAAAACAGATTCAAGCATAAGAGAGATTAATGTAATTTACTGCCTGTTACTAACAGAATAGACCAATGAAAACTAGAAGCAAACTAAAATCATCTTCTTCTCATCCACCTTCTTCCAACTCCTCCCCAGAATCTACACAGTGGAAAGGAGAATGGGGGCTGTGGTCAGTTCACAAAACTTAATCTCTGCCTCTCCTTCCTAGTCACTCTCTGCCTACTCTCCGGCTTTTCATGGTAAGTGGAAGATGTTCCTAAGGACCAGAAGAAAGCAAACGTCACCCCCAAGATTAAGAAGGCCAAGAAGAACGATCAGGGAGCTACAAGCAGTTAGTCTCCCTTCAGTTCTTGGGGAAGGTGATGGAAGAACTAATTAATTTCTAAACACAGCAAATAAAAAGGTGATTGGGAGCAGTCAGCATAGACTTACAAAGGGGAGATCGTACTTAACCAACCTTGGCAGTCTTCTACAACAAGGTGATTGGTAGGGTGAGTGAGGGCAGAGCAGTGTATGCTGTTCTTCTGGATGGAATTTTAATGTCTCCTGTCCTCATAAATAAAGTGATGAAATACGGGTTGGATGTACTGAAAACTAGATGAACTCCCAGGCTGAAAGGGGTGTGATTAATGTCATAAAGTTCAGCTGGAGTCCCATCACACTGGGTTTTGTGTCTCAGGAATCAATACTGAGGCCAATACTGTAACATTTTCAGTATTGACTGGGTCAAAGGGGCTGAATGCACCTGCATTAAATTTTCAGACAAGAAAAAACTGGAAGGAGCTGCTGATACACCAGATAATTGTGTTACTGTTCAGACTTCAGAAATGATCAGGCCTTATGAACTTGAGCAAATGGAAGTGTGAAATCCTGTGTCTGGGGACAAGTGCACACATGATGTGTAGCATTATGCACTATGGCCAGCTGGAAAGCAGCTTGATGGAGAAGGACCTGGAGAGGAGTCTTGTGGACAAGAAGCTAACTATATACCAGCAATATGCCCTTGCAGCAAAGAAGGTCAATGATATCCTGGGTTGTATTAGAATGAATGCCACCAGCCACTTGAGGGAGGTGATCTTTTTCCTTGCTTAGCACATGGAGTGCTCTGTCCAGTGCTGGGTCTTGCCCATTCAAGGAAATACACAGTCTTACAGGAGCTAACACATTGAGGGACCATAAAGGTGATTAAAGGGCTGTAGCATTTCCAACCTAAATGATTCTTCAGAATGAGGAAAGGCTGAAAGAGCTGAGGTTTTCAGCCTTTTCTGAGAAGACTCAGGGGAACCTTATCAATATGTATAAATTCTTGATGAGATGGCATATGGAGGAGAGAAGAAGACTCTTTTCAGTGGTACCCAGTGACAGGGTAAGAGGCAGTTAAAGAAGACAACTCCACCTGAATGCTTGACTCTCTTTTTCTTACTGTAAGGGTGTTTGAGCAGTTGAACCAGTTGTCCATAGTATCTGGGGGGTGGGTCTCTGTCTACAGAGAGATTCAAAATCTGACAACACACTCCCAGGCTACCTACTCTGGGTGATTCAACTTGAGCAGACAGCTTACACTAGATGATTTCATGAGGCCCCATCCAGCATATGCACTCCTGTGATTCTCTTATGGATATCAAGCATTGTTGGAACCAGGGAACACAAAAACATTTGAAAGAGTCAGTAATTTCTGCAGACTGCTACACTGAAAATATTAGAAAACTTCCCTTCATTAACTTTCAGATTTGTTATTTATTCACTTGTTATGGTGTTCTCCTCTCTTTTGTTTTCACCATGCTATTTGCAGTGTTTTTCAGCCGTGACTCTAGTTTTCTTTTCCTGTTTGCAGTAGAGAAGAAAGACTGTATATGTTCAGTGGAGAAGCTATCAGCCATAATGAATGCACTGTTCACATCTCAGAGTTAAGTGTATGTGGCTGGGTGTCAAGCCAGATGAGCTTTGTATTCCCTCCATCTTGGCTTTCTTCTTAATGGGATTTGTTCTTCTTTCTGACACAAGACTCATGGCACCTCAGCTTTTGTTTCACAGGAGTATGAATGGGTTCACAACCATGTTCATGTGCACACACATATGTAGCCACTCTGCTACTAACAAGACTCATCTGGTTGCATATGCACAGAAAGATTCCCTGAGTTAACATAAAGCAGCTTTTCACAGTCACTGAACTATTTGAGGGTGGGGGTGACTGTTTCTCTTCCTGCACTCAAACCAGCCAAGTTTCATCAGGCTCACCAGACTCCAATGTCTCTCTCCCTCAGTACTTACATGGATAACTTTATCCCAAATCAAGCTGCAGAGAGAATGAAGCTGTGGGTGAGCATCAAGGTTACGGCTATGTTTTTCCATTGTTCCACCTTCTTCAGTGAAAAGTCCTACAGAGAAGGGGGTCAGTTTCCAAGGAAATATGGTATCCCATTGAATGAACACAGAGTAAGGCATGCAAACCTATCATAAGAACTTAAGGCTTAGCAAGGCTATGGAAACATTCCTGTACAATAGCAGTGCCCAGTAGAAGAGTGAGCCCTATACCTCTGTTAGGCCTACAGAGAACTGCAATGAATGAGAAAGAAACATTAAAATCAGAAACTGAAGAGCAAAGACCAGAGGAACCCCAGGCATTCATACAAACTGGAAGGAGTGGTCTTTGAGAGCAGCCCTGTGGAGAGGGACCTGGGGGTCCTGATAGATGAAAAACTTAACATGAGCCAGCAGTGTGCCCTTGCGGCTTGGAAGGCAAATGGTATCCTGGGCTCCATCAAAAGAGAGTGGCCAGCAAGGACAGGGAGGTGATTGTCCCCCTCTACTTTGCTCTTGTGAAGCCTCATCTGGAGTACTGCGTCCAGATATGGAGCCCCCAGTTCAAAAAAGACAGGGAGCTGTTGGAGAAGGTCCAGAGGAGGGCCACAAAGATGGTCATGGGGCTGGAGCATGTCCCCTGTGAAGACAGGCTGAGGGAGCTGGGCTTGTTCTGCTTGGAGAAAAGAAGGCTGTGGGGTGACCTCATTGCAGCCTTTCAGTACCTGAAGGGAGCCTACAAACAGGAGGGGAATCAACTCTTTGAAAGGGTAGATAACTGCAGGACAAGGGGAAATGGTTTTAAGTTGAGGGAAGGGAGGTTCAGGTTGGATGTCAGGGGAAAGTTATTTACAGAGAGTGGTGAGGTGCTGGAACAGGCTGCCCAGAGAGGCTGTGGATGCCCCGTCCCTTGAGGTGTTCAAGGCCAGGTTGGATGGGGCCCTGGGCTGCCTGGTCTGGTATTAAATGGGGAGGTTGGTGCCCTGCATGTGGCAGGGGGGTTGGAGATTCATGATCCTTGAGATCCCTTCCAACCCTGGCCATTCTGTGATTCTGTGATTCTGTGAAAGACTATTTGGTTAGCTTTGAAACAACACTGATTACAAAGAATAAGTGTTTTTAAAATACTTATATTAAATATAATTACATATATGTAATTATATTTAGTACAAGTATATATATATATGTATACTTATATATATATACTTATATATATATACTTATACTAAAAAATGAGAATTTTTTTGTGAAATAAATTCTCATCAGAAATCAGGGTTTCTTCAAATATGACAGTGCTAGAGTTTTGCTCCAACATAAAGAGGTTTCTTTTCCTCAAATTGCAAATGTTTGTCAGAATTAATGACAGGCAGTTGTAATCAGTAATTCTCCATTCTTTTGCTATTGATGTCAAAACTAGTCAACTCTTCAGTCACATACAGTCATGCAATGGATGGATGTGACCTATGTTGCTGGGCATTTTCATACTTTTAATTATTGGCTAATACCAAGTGAGTTACTCTGGTTGATTTCTTTCCCACATGATTTCTGACCTCTCAGTCAATTACAGCATGTCTGAGATCTCATTTAAGTCCACTGGCATAAACCCAATCATTTCTAATGCTCTTCCATGGAAGCCAGCATTTTTTGCAAAACTTCTGCCAACCTTAATCTTTTTCCCCTCAGCAGAAACAGGATGGTGGTAGAATCTCACATGCAGAGGATGTGAATTCTTCAGGATATGCACATGATGGAAGATAACTGATATGGTATAATTTGGCATACAAGGATCAAAAGAATGTGACTGGATCTTACAAGATTGTGGCAGGCTTTACTGTCTATTAATTATTCATTATCATAGATGAGTCATTCTAAATGAAATCTACCAAAGCTTTTCTTCCCTTGAAGACTGCTGTACCCAATGATATACTATCATTTGTGTGCCTATGCATTTAAAACTAGATCTGTTGCCATGGAAGAGAAGTGAATACCCTTACTTAATGGTAAAAAAGAACCCACCTACCTACTTACCTACCTTTCCTAGCTAGCTACCTACCTATCTGCCTGTGTATTTTCCAGCCTCTTTAGCCTCTTTCAAACAGTGAAATCATTGATTTCACTTGTGGTGAGACACTCTTCTCATCAGGTCTAAATTTATTATAAGTATAATTCTTAGGTGAGGCTCTTGCACAGAAATCTGTGATCTATTGCATGGTGGTCCTTAGAGGTGATACACAGCTGATTGACCCACTAAGATCACTGACAAATGTCTAGACAAGGTAATTCCTCCTCTGATAGATAATTCACCCAGAAACAGTCCACTACTCACAGGTCACCAGCCTTTTAGAAACAAACTTGGCACTCTTGCATCAGCCAATTGGTCTGAAGACTGAAAGTAGCAACTCTAATTATAAGAGTAGCTCTCTAACTTAAATTCAGTGTTGTAGTTGTCTGGTCCACGGATGATCCCTAGCAAAGGAGATGTTTGAAATCTAAAAAGCCGTTACGCATAGAGTTAAATCTAGTTGTTGGCTGATATGAAATGGTGCTTCCCAGGACTGGGCCAGTTGCGTTTATTATTTTTGTCAACAATCTGATGAGATCTTGATGAGATTATTGAGTTCACATTCAGTTTATTTTCAGGCAACACCAAGTTACCAAGTTGTGCAGGACTTTTAGTCTGCTTAAGGACTGAAATTCTGTGCAGAGGGATCTAGATAGGCCAGATCAATAGGCCAATTCCAATTGTATGACATTCAGCAAGATTAAATGCCTTTGGGTCATAATAACTCCACATAGCAGTGTAGGCTTGGGGAAGAGTGGCTAGAAATTGACCAACAGAAAAGGAACTAGGCCTGCTGGTCAACAGCTGGATGAACATGAGCCAGTACTATGCCTGATGTCATCATGATCCACATCATAAATAGTGTGGCCAGTAGGAGCAGGAAATGACTGTCATCTTGCATGAGGCACTGGTGAGACTGCACCTTAAATATCTGTGTTAAGTTTTCAGACTCCCACTACAGGAAAGATATTGAATTGCTCAAATGTGTACGGAGAAGAGCAATAAAGCTGATGAAGGACTAGAAAACAAGACTTACAGGAAGTCTTGCTGAGGGAACTCATATTGTTTAGTCTGGGGAAAAAGGGGCTGAAGGATGACCTCATACCTTCAGCTATCAAAAGGAGATTATAGTGAGGGAGATATCAGTCTCCTTCTCTATCTATACACAAATTTCCATGAAATTCATCAAAACTCTTTATTTCTGAGACTTTTACTCCTAGGTTATATGACATCATTGTTAATGATTCAAAAAATAGAGAGTAGACAGATTAATGTAACCATGCAAATGGTTTCGTACAATGGTTCATACAGTGGATTGTATGGACTCTATAAACTAAAAAGACTTTGGCTCCTTCTTATTCTGTGGGACTCTGCATCAAGCTACAGCTGTTTTTCAGTTAGGTTGCTTTAGGGTGTGCTTAACCACAGACTCCTAACAAATTATTTGTACAGTTGTCACTATCTGACTACAATGCTGAAGCAGAAAACTCTCCAATGGAAGTGAGTGATTTAGCCCAAAGTGTAACAGTGGTACAGACAGAGTGGAAGTGAAACAACAAATAATTTGTAGAGGAAGATCCAGAAGGGAATTTTCCACCATTACCAGGAAGATTGGAAACCTGGATAAGAAATAATTATAAATAGAAAACAAAATTTTCTGTGTGGTTGCTGAAACTTGTTTAGAATATTAATTTTTTAGTTCTGCATGGGCCAAGCATGAGTGCAATATGAACCAGGTCTCTCCAGCTGAGCTTCCCCAGCCCTTCCCCAGCATCATAGGTCATTTCGAAAAGTGCCTAAATTATCTCATTCTGTTATCTGCAGGAAGGGAGAGCTTTCAGATAGGCATTCATTTTTATCCGCAAGAATAATTATCTGCTTTGGTTGATAGGCATCAGCTGGCTTTGTGTATTTGATAAATGCTGTTATTTTATGATTAGATTTTACAAAAGGAGATTAGATGAGAAAAGGCACGTAACTAATTAGTGGCAAGTAATGTGGAATTAAAAGGCAGACAAGTATATGGAACAATGCTTTTATTTCACAGAGATTCAGGCACATTAGTGATTAAGCATTCAAGTCATTGTATCCTGAAATGCTTTGACCCTCAACATAGAACATCTCCATCTATATATTTGCATCTCCTGAAAATTCACCGAACACAGTGCATTTTCTCATTTACTCTGTAACTAATTTTAGCAAGGACTGATCATGAAAGAAGGCCTAGGGTAAGAGTTATGCTGACAGATCATGTTTCTGAATCACATCATTTGTATTCAGGGAAACTCATTGGTTGAGATGTTCATGTCTACAGAAGCTAATTTGGATTCAGCAAAGCATCTACACATGTGCTTTAATGAAAGTATGCACTTACGTCCAGTTTTTTCAGTGTAGCCTAAGGAGGTCCTTAAGTAAGAAACCTTCTGTAATGCTTTTGCTGAAACTGGGATCTGTGTTTTGGCCATTCTTTTCTAATAGTCAACTCATTCAGATTTAAAGACTTTTAGATTTTTTTTTTAATGTCTACTGAAATATTATTTCTTCTAGTCAGTAGTCAGCCATCCGTTTCATGATGGTTTAATAGATTCACAGCTGATGCATTCCACAGATGTGGAATCAATACAGTACAGCCAAATTTTTTTCCTTTTTATTTACATGCACTGGGCACGGGAAGAACGTGGAGATGGAAAGAATCCAAAAGTCAGCTCTTTTTGGATCTATTTTAACTATAAAAGCTATCACAGGGTCAGGATACATTTCTGAGGTCTGATTTGCTTGTTGCTATGCCACAAGAAAATAAAGAAATAATGTAATAGACCTAGTAAAGTCTGATGTAAAAATCACACTACTGAGAAATGAATTAAGGCTGAATTAAATGTTTTAGCTCCATCTTCATTTGTCGGCACATGGGAACACCTTCAGAGAAAGAGTGGAGGCATACAAACTTACAGTCTTGTTGGGAGAGTGAAGAGGTCTCAAAAAATATCACACACTCAGAAAAAAATAAAGATGAAAACATATATCATAAGCTGACAAGACAAAGATGACTCAGGCAAAAGGATATTTGTGGATATTGTTGGAGCCTCTTGGAAAGAATTTGATGAAAGGTTAGTTAGTTGTAGAAGGCTGTGGCTGCCCTTGTAGATGGTCTCCTCATTGCATGGACTTCATGTTTGGTTGTACATTGTGAAGGTATAGTTTCTAGTATTTCTACCTTCATGTAATCTTGTTCCTACAACACCAATGGAGCTGTAATTGTCTAACACTGAAAGAACGAATGAAAGAAATACCACGGCAGTAAAAGCATGCAATAAATTTATTGGATTTGTTTATTTATATGAATTAAAAAGTCAACTCTTATGGTTCTGCTGAGGACACAAATTATTCTATGGTGAAATGTGTATGTATATATACTTTTTGTGGATTATACAGACTTGTTATTTGCAGCTGCTGCTATTTCTTTCATCCTGACACAGCAAATATCTCTCCCTAGCAGATTTCTTTATCCCATGCTTATGTTCCTTATTGAAGTGGTGCTGTGTGAAAACAAAGATCAAGACCGAAACAGGAAGGTATGAAGACTCATGAGTGCAGTATGTTGTACCGTATCTTGTTATTATGGTCTGTTTGGAGACATATGCATGTAAACAGCAAAATGTAGTAACAGCTGAATTGGCCAGCATCTCACTCACACCTAAGAGTAATTGTGCTAAAAGTATCTGAAGTATCTAAGGATGCCTGAGGGAAAGTAAAAATAACAAACAATTAAAATGTTTGTTGTGGGTTGGGAAATTATACCTACTGATTTGAATGGCTCCCTTTCAAGCTGATCTCAAACTTGGGGCTGCTTTCTCTAAACAGTTGGGAAACTATGGGTCACAGCATCTGTTACCATCTAGAGTCTCAGCTGAGCACGCTGTTTCCCTCTGTTCCCTTCCTTTGACAAAAAGAAGAGTAATGACTGAATGCTAAGCTGGCAGAAATGGAAATTCTGTTCTAAAGTATGCTTGATGAATCTTGATTCCAGTCAAAATTGGAACAACAAAGGAAAATATAACGTGAAAAGAAGAGCTGCTCTAATATGGTGAAATGTTTCATTTTGATACAGACTTGCTTTGCCAGAGAAGCCCAGGAAAACTGAAGAAAAAAGTATAGCATTTCTTTGCCATATCTTAACAGTATACAAGTAAGTCAAAATATTTTCTTCAGATTTCTTGCCTTTATTCTTACACATAAACTGGCACATTTTGGTAAAACATACAGATTTGGATTACTCTTATTTGCTGAATTTAAAAATTTTTGTAAAAAAAACCCAAATACTAATCTCATAACAAAAGCCTGATATGCTCTGAGTAGATCATCAGAATAATTTAAATGGATCCTCAGCTTTGGGTCAAATTCTGCCTGCAAAAGAAATCTTACAGTATAGAGGTGTAAAGCTGGAATCTACAGGACCCTTACAGCACTGTGCCTATCTGCAGGCATCACAGCCCTACTGAGACACAACTCTTAATCTGCCTGACAAGATAGAAGGCAGAGGTCTTGTCTGCCTTGGAGAAAGGGTAGAACACAGAAAAAGAGACAGAGCTACAGGGACAATTGGAACAGATAAGAAACCACCAGTCAAGTAGATCGAAATTGTCAGTGGTTGCCCAACAAGGAGGCTTAATATGCAGGCCTGTTTATGCATGTAAGGAAGGCAGGGCAATACATCTTTAATTCAGGTTTTATAAGTATAGCACCTAAAAAATGTTTCTGTAATATCTGTAGCAAATACTTACTTAGAAATCTAAAATGTCTTTTTCTCCAGAGCTAGCAGAAATTGTTGAAGAGTCCTCTCATAATTTTGACTTTCAGGGAAAGTACTACTTACAAGATAAAGTATTTATATTTTTCTATTTGGTTGGAAAATAAAGAATGTAATATTTGCTGTACGTTGAGTGGACAACAATAAACAAAGCAATATTTTTGAAGTGAAAAATTGCTTGAACTTTGAAATGTTTTGACAAGCAGCCACAATTGACAGCTCAAGAGCAAGCAGGAACATACAGCATGTTTGTGTTCAGTGAGCTAAACAGCTGGAGGGTCTGGAGCTGCAATGCACAAACTACACTTAGCAACTGTCCAACTCTTCTGTCTCAGCAGCTATCGATCATTTTGCCACTAGCTAATCATCTTGCCACTGACCAGGAGCTTCCTGCAGTGTACTTAACAGTGCAGCAGTTATACCGCTGTGAACTGAGAGCAAGGTGGAAAAAGAAAAAAGGAAAGGAAAAAAAAGGAAGTGGGAAGTGGGAAGAGGGAAAAGGGAAGAGGGAATTGGGAAGGAGGAAGGGGGAAGAGGGAAGGGGAAGAGGAGGGGAGTGGAGGGGAATAGGAATAGGAATAGGAATAGGAATAGGAATAGGAATAGGAAT
>NW_024884767.1:20433822-20489127 GCF_019232065.1 Centrocercus urophasianus
AGGCGAGGCAAGGCAAGGCAAGGCAAGGCAAGGCAAGGCAAGGCAAGGCAAGGCAAGGCAAGGCGTAGTCAACTATTTTCTGTAACCTTCATAAATGATTTGTGAGCTTTCTTAATAGTACTGTTTTTATTCATTTCAATTTAGCAGTCAAACACCATATGGAATTGAATAATCAAAGATTTCATTTAAAGATGTTGAGATTAAATGTCTTGAAACTTTTTTTTTTTTCTGTTTGTCCCTGAAACAGACATCCTTTTTTTAGGGATCCATATCAGCTATATATTCCGTTTATATATGTGTGTGTTCCTCATATAATATGAGGAATGTGGCCATAACTGGTTATCAGTTTACTCCACCTCCTTGAAGTGACATCCATAGACTGATGGATTTCCAGCTGGTAACCAAGAAGCCTGAGTTCTAAAGATAAAGTTCCATGGAGAATTTTGTCATTAATTTTCCATGTCCTTCATCTGCACCAGGTGACATAGCAGAGTGGGTGCCTCGTACTCTGATTCTGCAAGGAAAGAAACACTGCGGCAAAATCGGGAGCGCGGTGTGAATCAGTCACAGCGCAGAGCAGAACAAATTTTGTCCCAGAGGCAGTGGCGCTCCTCTGTCCATGGCGCTGATACAGAACCTGCGTCTGCGTCCTTCCGCTGACCGGATAAACACTGCTGTTTCTGTGGTTTGTTCTTGTCCACTGAACATACTATCAAACTGCACTACTGCCAGCTTCACATTCATAAAAAGTTATGGCCGTGGAATATGCCATCAGAAAGAAAATACATGGAGCACTGCTCTTATCATTGCTATGGCTGGGCAAGCTGTTATTTATACTATAGCGAAAGTCATGCATCTCCGATAAATCACATATCAGATCCCCCAAAGTCCACTCAGAATACTGAGGGAAAGTTGTGTCAGGCCTACCCTGTTCCATTTCAGGTGTTCTCCAGAATTCTTTCTGAATCCGTTAGGCAAAGTTCTATGAACTACATCACCTCTTTTTTACTATGC
Organism: Centrocercus urophasianus; assembly: GCF_019232065.1. Taxonomy (NCBI): domain Eukaryota; kingdom Metazoa; phylum Chordata; class Aves; order Galliformes; family Phasianidae; genus Centrocercus; species Centrocercus urophasianus. The sequence continues at coordinate 20,434,837 of NW_024884767.1, forward strand.
CCTTCCTTGTCTCAGTGTTTGAAACCTGTGTAGTGATGGTGAGAGTATTGGTGGGATCTTTCCTGACTGCTAGGTTAGAGTGCCTTCTGAACAGAAGACACCAAAATCAGGCTTACAAGCATTTGAGTTTTTGTTGTAAAGGTACATCGTGTTAAGAGTTGAGAGTTGCATGGAAGCTGATACTTGGGGTATCAGAGAAATCTTGAAGCTAAGAGTATCTGTGTCTCACTGAGGTTTATAGTCTGGTGACTAGTTCCTATGATGAAAAATGGACTTTGTAGTGGTGGGTGCCATGATTCATGTGTTCTGGGTTTCTCTGGCAGCTATATCATCTGGAAAAAGTATGCACAGTTTGGGGACCAGACTATCATAAAGCACCTTTGGAGGTAAGTTAGGGATTAAAGCAAGAGGGATTGTTTACTTGTTTACCCCATCCTTGCTTGTTATTATTTTTTACTTTTCTGAAGACTGTCAGTAAAAGCAAAGCACATCTCTATCCAGCTGAGCTTCCTAGGTTGATATTAGGGTCTGTCTAAGACATGACTTTCTGAGAGCAATCTGGGTCAGACCCAGGTGGGAAGATGCTGTCTTGAGCACTGAAGTATGCCTTGCTGTGCCTGCAGCATACACTGAGAAGCTACGGTAGCCAGCATCACTGCACTGTAAGCAGGCTCTTAGTCTGCTGTGTCTGCCAGACCTGCTTGCCTTTCCCCGCGAGGCTCTCCCTGACCTTCAGACAAAATCAACCGGCGAGACTATTTTACCGTGTACTGATCACTTCATTGCGCCACTCCCCCGGCTCGGGCTCCCCCTTCTACCGTCCCCGTCCTCCCCCGATCACTTCGGCTCTATAGGGGTTGCACCAACGGTAGAATCCCACCTTTCGGGCTGGTGACAAGAGGCCCGATCCGCTGTAGAACTCATGCCCTCTCCACCCAACCCCGAGAGGGCTGTCGGCATGCCCTGTGCCCGGGGTTGGGTATTACTCTGCTTGGAGCACCGTTCCTTCCTCTTCTTCAAAATCCGTCCCGAATCCGGGATGGACAGCGGACAGCAGCCTTCACGCTCTTCAGCAGGCGACTGCACGGAGGAGGGTCCTTCTCCTCCCCTCCTTGCCCCCGCCCTCCCCCCATCTTCTCTTGGGATACAGACGGATCTGGATAGGGAGGGAACGGAGAGCTCAGCCGGCGATCCCTCCGGCCGCGATACAATCCAAGCCGAAGGAGAGGAGAGGACGAGGCACTGCTCCCTCCCTATTTTCTTCGCGGCCTGTAACTCTTTCCAGGACCTAGGGGATGTCCGGGAATGACCCAGAGCGGAAAACGCGGATCGCTCCCACACTTTCCCACCTTTTGCAGGAGGGCGTATTTGCAGACGTTTCCCCACAGTCCTGAAGATAAACAAGGAAGCAGTGGCAAAATACAGCAGCGGGCTAATCCCTCCCCTATCTCCGCCAGGCGAAGCGACAGGGATCCGGGCGCACGCAGACAGCGGGGATGGGGCAGGGGTACACACATGGACTCGCGCATCCGTCCGCGGGGCTGGCAGCGCCGGGGACCTTCTCCGCGGCGAGCGCCGAGGGGCGAGGGCGGTGCGGGGAAGGGGCGGGGGAGCGGGAAGCAGGGGGCGGGCGAGAGCCTGGCTTCTGCAGCGGGGGGAGGAGGAAGGAGGGACCGTGTAGGTGGGATGGTCCGGAAATCCCGTGATAAAAAGAGGAGCGCGGGGGAAAAGTAGGGAGAAGCTCCGGAGTCATTCGCTCTGCTCCACTCCTCGTCCGCAACTTGCCCGCTGGCACATGTGCACCAGACGGAGCCGCTAGCGGCGGAACGACCCGCAGCACCTGTCCAGCCCGCACAGCGCCCGCGTAGCCAGCGAGGTACAGGCGCGGGGCGGGACGGAGGGTGCCGTGTTGTGCCGTGCCGAAGGGTTGCGTGCTGGCAGCGTGAGGGAGAGCAGCGAGGGAGAGGCGACTGTGGGCACGCGGCGGTCGGTGCAGCCCTCATGGCACCGGGGAGCCGGCGCCGGGACCAGCGGAGGGAGGCAGCTGGCTGCGCGGAGGGGATACCGCGCTGCACCCGCCGTCGGTCGGTCCCCAGCTTCGGCAGGGCATCTCCCAGGGAGATTCTGGCGATGCGCTGGGATCCCCGGCGGAGAAGTGTCGCAGCCCCGCGTCCCACCGCCACGGCTGCATCCCCGCCGCGCGTCTTACCCGCTCGCCCCGCCAGGCACACGCGGAGCGTTTCACCTTCAAATGCCCCCTCCGGAAAGCCAGGTGGCGGGAGGTGCGGGCGGGGAAGAGGGAAAGTTCGGAGCTTTAACGCTTTCTCGTCCGGCTGCCTGCGGGCGCGCTACCGGCCACCCGGCCTCTCGGGTCACCGCCGCTCCCCTGCCCTCTTGCCTTCACCCCCGCACTGCTTGGCATTCCCCTGCCTTGTCCTGTAGAGCCGGGGTCCGAGGGACGGCGGCTGGAAACTTGGCAGGGAAGAAGGGCGGGGGGGGAAGGAGGGAGCAAAGAGCCGCCGTTTTTGCTCCGGGAGAAACCGTTCTTCTCGTGTCTGTGCCCTCCCCGCAGGCTGCCCGCCGCCGATTGCCGGACTCTGTGCATGCGAGGTGTGAAGCTGGGCTGCGCCCCTGAGCCATCGTCATGGATTTTGTGATGAAGCAAGCTTTAGGAGGTAAGTACGGCCGGCACGTTCGGGGGGTCGCATCGTCCTTTCCCCCTCGATATAAGACGTGATGGACCGCTGGGAGCCTCCGGTGGGGCTGTGACCGGGAGAACTATTTGGTGGCTGCAGAGGGACATGCCAGCCAGATTCGTGATCCTAGAGCAAAGTGCTGGAAGAATCTGAGCAGGAGAGGGCAGCAACAAGCAGACACCGAAGCCCCACGGCAGATGTGCTGGAAGTACCTGGGCGGTGCTGGGAACCTACCAGCTGTGTCCTGCTGTACCACGCATACCTGCTGTCTTGCTTTGTGAGGCAGCAGTGGCAAGGACAGCAGGCAGATTTAATCAGGGGACTCCCAAAGAGTGACGTCTGCCTTTGTGAGGGAGCTTCTCCTCCATCCTTCCCCTGAACTTTGGGCAGACACTGACCAATAGCCACTGCAGAGAAATTTGGTTTCTGTGACCTAGCATTTGGGAAGTGATGTTTGTTAATAATATTGCTGCAATAAAAAATAAGGTATTCCCAGGAAAAAATAAGGTATTCCCTCACAACCAATGTAGTTATGGGACAGATCTTTAATATGGTTTTAATATATTTCCTTCCATGTGTGATGACTCGCTTTAACCTAATGGTGGGAAGAAAAGGCAGCAGTGTGGGGAGAGAAATGGAAAACAATACAAAAGTGTTTGGGAGTGAGATTTCTTTTTTCTGCCACAGTTGCATTGCCTTGCTGGTCTGCTTGTCCCAGATGTTCAGACAAAGTGAAATTGTCATTGGGATGATACTGAATACAGGCTGCCAGTGGAAAGTGTTTGGCCCATGAGATGTTTCTGATCATTCTCTCTTTTTTACCGTAACTGATGTGTGCATTTTCCATTAATTTTCCTTTGGTTAAACTGTAGCCATGGGACTGAGAGGATGTCTCATGCATAGTGTTACTGATACCATATGCTGCAGTACATGGTAGAGACATTTACTGCAGGACAGTTTTCTGTGGCATGGAAATGTGTTTTTCATTTTTGCAAGGGATGAACTGTTTTCTCACAACAGAGCAAAATCTCGTAATTAAGGATAGAGTGATATCCCAAGTTTTCACTGTGGTGTTTTGAATGTCAAGGCCAAATATGAAGAAAGGTATCTTCATATCCTGCTATTTTGTGTGATTGAACTAGATCCTATATGAGAAAATAAATGTTCCTGTGGTAGCGGTGTTGCATTTCATCACTGTTTGTGCCTGTTTGAAGGACAAATACTCCTGAGGAGAGGAGGTTTTACACAGGTTATCTACAATGTAAGGCTGCTTACATAGAATTGAACTGGGATCTGCATGGAAAATCCAACCTGTGCAGCTGGAGATCAGACAGCCCACTGAAGAGAAATAACTGCTTGTAGACTGCAGTTAGAGGCAAGGGGTGGAGGGCTGCGGCAGTGGAGTAACAGCTGAGGTGCATGGTCTCACTGTGGGGTAGTGACTAGCTGAAGTAGGGAGCAGTGCGTGCTTGCACCAAATAGCATTTGGTCAGGCATTCATTCTAACATAATCCTGCATGCCAGGGTCAGGATTTGCATTATAACAGAAGATGATGAGAAGTCAAGTTCAGAAAGGATCTGCTGGTGGAGCCTGAGTATCTCATGTCTCCAGCAAGATGCTGCCCAGGGCGCCAGCTTTTCTGCCAGATGACATAGTATATTAGCAAGCTGTGCCTGGCATTTGCCCCTTGCTGGATAGAGGAGAAGGCTCTGCAGACTAGTAAAAAACAGGAAATGTTCATTCATTATGCAGAGATGTATTTTTAACTTAGAAATGGTTTTGAAGAGGGAAAATAGCTACTTCCAGGGCAGATATATAATAGAGAAAGTTAAGGTGCTTTTGGACACTGTTTTCCCATCCAGTGGTAAAGCCACAACTGATGCAATCATGATCCTTCTGGGAGTTCTCCTGTCTTTGAAGCAATCTCTGAACATGTTTCCTGGGTCTCCAGTGGCATGAGACAATCAGATATGCATTTCCCCGGAGCTTTGCTCATCAGAGGGGTAGAAAACAGGAAGGTGTTGTGGAAAGAGATTGAGGTGAGTTAGCAAGAAAGAAAAGGCAGTTATGTTGTGTAGTGTAGGAGTTTGGGAGTCTGTGTGACTCCAGAGGATTGGGGTTATGTGAAATTAGTTTGACAGGTTATTCTGAAGCAGAATATATTCATTCCCTGACTTGTAGTTAAAGGGGGTCTGCAGAAGCTTGCTCTGTCTGTGCAGTGGAGATCTCTCCTCTGTTGTGCTGCCAGCACTGGGATTTTGCTGCTAGTCTTGGCAGGAGTCATTGCCTGGTTGTTAGCAGGCTTGAAATGTCTTTGCAAATTCTTGCCCCTTCAACGTAAAATTCCTGACCCTCTCATCAGCAGTGGGAGCTGTGGTCCAGTAAAGCACTACAAAATATTACCTCACTTGGCCAGCTGGTTTCTATGGCATTTTTATTTTTTTCTCCACTCAGGACATTTCACTGCCCTCTATAGAAAGTCCCCCCTTGTGCTGTTTATGTTGCAGTGCAGGCACCACAGATTTGAAATGCAGTCATGATTCTGATTTGCTGTGTGGGATGACAAGAAGAAAACAACAAGGGGAAACTTGAGAGCTTAAAATCACTGCTTCTGCCAGAGAAGTGCCAATGACAGCAAAAAGGTATTTTTACCTCTGCCCATAGCCGGATCCATGCCACACCAACTGATATTGACACAGATGTCTCTTGGTCATTTATCTGTTTCTGTGACAGTTCACTAAGTGAATATAACCAGCGTGGTTGCATGATTGCATTTCACATTAGGAATGTTCTTTAGCAAGACAAATCAGAACTCTGTATCACTGTCATCTTGATTTATAGGCCAAGATGTATGACTTCTCAGGAAAAAGTTGGCAGTGAAAGACCTAATACAGTCCCAGGAAGAATATAACTATGGTATTTTTCAATGAACATCACTTACCTTTGCACTGGTTATGTGAAAGTAAGGGATGCTTTAATACCTGACCGCTAGTCACACTGCATTGGCTCACTTCCTCTATGACTGTGGACTGGACAAACAGAGAAAATGGATTGAAGGAGAACAGATGCTAACTCTCATTAAGCTTTGCTTTGCCACCTCCTTTTACTGGAAGTCTTGAGGGTCAAGGGACTTAGGCATTTTCTTAAAGAAAAGAGAAGGGGAAGCCCAAGGAAGAGTGAGGCAGATTTCACAAATATGTGATCACCATACAGGTTGAGAAGCTATGAAGGTAAGGAAATTACACGGCCGCCAGAATACCTCTTACTCTGCTTTGTATGATGTACTGCTGGCCCCTTTCAGCGTGCTCCTTTTATCAGCAGACAGAAGAAACATGTAACTGCTATGCCTATCTTTAATGGTGACTTCTCCTAATGTCAGCCTCTGTATTAGTCACGTAACATATTTCATATCATGATGCATGTAAAGGGTACTGTCTAAATTCCTTCTTCATACTGTCCTAATCCCTTGAATTCACTGTTTAAGCCCCATGAAGGAAAAAGAGCACACTTGTGTTTCTGATTAGACATTCACTGGGCTGTATTACAGACATTTCAGTTTTATTGGCAGCAGCTTAGAGAGAGGACTACTGCTTGGCATTGAGTTCTTTATCCATCAAGATTCAGTGGAAATTTGTTCATAAGGATTCCTAAAATACAGTAGGCAGAAAACAAATGCAAGCAGATCGCCATCTGGAATATGTCAGCAGGTGGGACTGACTGCTTTCTGTCCCCCAGCTGCTGCTTTGGTTCCGTTATGTATATCATAGATCTCAGTCAAGCAGAAATCCTCTTGTTCTTGAAGGTAAGCAGAGATTTAAACCCTCCCAAAGATAATGGGATTTAAGTCACTGCCCAAAAGCTCTGAAAAAGCAGGCCCTATGCTATGCTTGTATTAGTAAAGATATGAGTGTGCAAAGGGCAGCTAAGCCTGGATGGAAACTATTGGTGTTTAACAATATCTTAGCAGCTTCTTTCTCTGAAGTTTCTGAAATGCATGCTTTGCTGCTGGACTTTACTAGTTTGTGATAGGCAGATCAAATCCTTGATTTGCCCTGGAGATGTCGATAAGATTGAGCACTGTGAAAGACAACACATATCCGTCCAGGGTGGCACAGAGCATAAAACGGACACAGTGGTTTCTGTCTTCTCCTCCTCCAACTCAGCTTTTCTCTCACATTTGCAGTTCTCTGCTGAGCCTCTCCTGCTCTGGGACCTCATGCATCACTTAGGATGAGCTCCATTGCTTATGTTAATGTTTGGTCCTGGAGTGGGATTGAAATTGCAATGCAGAGCTGCAAGTTGTACCAACTAGACATAGTGCTGGTATTCACAGCTGGGGTCTCCTTTGCCTGTAATCCTTGAGATATGTGACATATGAGGTATATTGTTTTGCTGCCAGATGCTTCCAGGAGAATCTCAGCAGGAGACCTCCATCACACTGTGGCACTTGGTGAGTGCTGGGGGCCCAACTGCCTTTGTTCTCAACTTCTGAATTGTTAAGTGAGTAAATGCATGAGATGAAGGCTGCAACTTCAATCTGTAATGTGATTGTGCTATTGATCCACTGTTTTCTAGATCCTTTTTTCTTTGTCTAATGCTTTGACTACATGCATTTGAATGACATTTTGAAGATCAAGAGGTAGCATTGATATCTGATGGATACATTTTTCAGAAGGGATGGTATTATTGGATTTTTTTAATGCATACTGCTGGCAAAGATATTTTCTTCAAGGAATTGGATTATGCTGAATTCAGTCATGATGTCTGTTGCTGAGATGGGGGCAACAGAAAAACAAAGCAAACATAGATGCTGTATTTGTTTAAGGCCTTTTAATCTATAGCAGATAAGAATCTTCCTTGTTCATTTTTCTTGGTGCCAGATCCTTCCGTGGTAATCTATAGACATTTTTTCTTCAGGAATTCCCATTAAAACCAAGGAGAAAGAAGTTTCTCAAGGAAGCAAACCATTGGCTGTGGAGATGATCTGATGAAACTATGTAAGTCGGGGCCAGTTGACTTATTTCATCTATAATCCAAATTAGAAAAATAAATACTGGCAAAGTCCTTTCTTGTGCCTTTCTTCAGAAAAATTTATCTTATATTTGCTTACTTCTGTTGGGTCAGTTGATTTTAGAATCATATAAATGCTCCTATTCTATCTTACTTCTGTTTGCCTTATTTGTAAAATTGTACAGAGTATGTGCTCACTTAGTTTCCTTACACAAAATGAGCAGCCTTTGGCCTGCTGATCTGTAGATGTGCCACGAAGAGCTTAACTAGGACTGAACATCTGCTTGCCAAGAGCCAGCTTGGAGAAGAGTGACATGGGTAATCAAGAAGTTTTCTCTCACAGAGACGGAGAAAATGAGGAAACCTCATTTGCATTAGGGAATTCATCTAGAATGATGAACTAAACATGCTTCCTCAAAGCTGTCCTCTTTGACAGAAGTTCTGCATACTTTTCATTTAAACGTTCATTGCCATACATCTGAATCTTTCTGACTTTCTTTTATTGTATCTTTCATAATGAAAGTTGGCTATCCTGGAGACCTACGGAGTGTGGGGCTTTATTACCAACTGAATACTTTTGGCACAACTTGAGTTTGTTGGTGCTGAATTTTTGGCCTATGCTGCAGAAGCAGATGTGGAGATGGGTGGGAGTCCAGCCAATGACGTTTTACACTTCTTCAGGCTGTCCTGGTAACAACGGACTTTGAAATGCAAGCCACAATTTTGTCTTTGTGTTGATCCTTGGGGAGCAAGAAGTTCAGATACAAGTTTTAGTAGCCTCCAGGATGGAAATCCAACAGTTTTTCAGGCATTTAGAGAAGGAATATAGTTTTCAGAGTGATGGGACATGAGTCCTCAATACTGCTGAATTTTCTTCTCCCACTTCTAAGAGTTGTAGATGAAGCATACTGTATCTCTTAAAAGCGCTGTTCTCTTCCAGTGATAAGGCAGAGAGCAGTCTGCCTTGAATGCTTTTGGGAGGCTGCAATTCTTCACTACCTCTGTGTGCTCATTACGTGTGCTGGGGTCAAGTGCTTGCTTAAGGCTGCACAAAATATAGATCATTAGCTAAGCTGTGGCTTTGAGAACTGTCTTGGTTGCTGTCTTATTGTCTCACCTACAGCTTGGTTGCAAAAGCTTAGTTATAGTCAGTTCTGTCTACAGCAGGTTGGTGAGCGGTATAGGGCATGGCTGAGAAGACTGAGAATTTCCACAGGTTGCTGAGTGGATGATCATGTGGTTTGCTAAGGTAACAGCTGTAATTACAGGCATGGTTGAGGTTACTAGTGATCTTCCTATCATTGGTATGAATCACAGTGCATATTAGAGACAAAATAGCTTAAGCAAATTGTGTGTCTCTCTACTTGGAGCAAATCGATGATCATACTGTGCAATTCAATAATTGATTTTTTTGTGCAGTTTTAAATGAACTGATTCAAATCAGACACTGTCACTGCATAAAAGCATTAGTACAAACAAGTAAATTTAATCTACTTTCTGATGTTCATCTTACTGAAATTTGAATTTTTCTGTACGTACAAGAATGAAGCTGCTTAGCATCTACTTATTGTTTTGCAGCATAAGTTGAATCTTGCAGCTTATTTGCAGAGATTATTGACCTTGCAGGAATGTCATACATGCAACAACAACAGGAATTCAGAATTGAAAGGGCGGTGCCCATCTTCTGTGGAATATAATGAAAGGAATTAAGAAACCCAGTGTGGTAGTCTGGTGGCTACACTGCTCTCTCATTCTCCATCCTAAAATGAAGTTGGGATGGGGGAAAATGTGATGCCAAAACCAAAAGGCTCACATGTTGAGTTGAGGATAATTTAAAAAAGAAAAAAACAATCAAAGGCCATGTGAGAGCAAAGAGAAACAATTATTCTCTACTTTCCATCAACAAGTGATATTTGGCCACATCTTGAGAAGCGGGGTCTCAGTATGTGTAGCAGTTGTTGGGAGGACAGATGTATTCATAAGGTTTTCTACTTCTCCTTACCCAGCTTTTATTGCTGAGTGTGATGTCATACAGTATGGAATATCATTTTCGACAGTTTAGGCCACCTGTCCCACTTGTGTTTCCCTTCCACCTCTTGTCCCTCCTCACCTACTAACTTTAGGGGTGTTGGAGATAGATAGCCTTGATTTTCTGCCAGCACTGTTCAGCAATAGACAAAATATCAATGTGATGTAAGTGGTGTTATACCTAGAAGCCCTAAAAACAGCACTGTATGGAGAGAACCCCATCCCAACCAGACCTGTACACCTCAGACTGTAATGGTGGAGCTTTTTTGATAACTCATTAACTGGTAGAATGGGAAAGCAGACAACAAAGGAGAAGGGACAGTAAAGGAATTTGAGTCAATGCTTAAGCTGGCAAAAAGCTGAACTGTACATGTCTCTGTCTCCCTAGATTCACCTCTTTTCTGATGCTGAGCACAGGCAAAGTTAACCAGCAGAACAGAAGTTTGAAGTTCGTGTTTAAGGTAGCTCGGTGAGATCTGATTGTCTCAAGTGCTGGACTCATCCGTGGGAGAGCACTGAGTGTCCTTGGGAAGGTCACTTGTTTGCTGAGTTAGATGGTGGCTCTCTCTTATATGGGAAACAGTTTGTGGTTTCATTATCCTGAGAGCAGAACAGGCTCAAGTGTGACGTAGGTACCTGAACACTGACTTCTTCATTGGAAGGCAATAGCTTTCCATTTTGTTCTAGTACTCCTTCCTCTGCTTCTTGGTTCTTCGCAAGACTATTTATCCTTGACTTTCTTGACTTTCATCTGCGATGAACATGACTTTCCACTATTTTATTGCATATGCTGAGAGACCTTCTGCATGTCCCTTGAAGGGATAGCAGCTGGGATCTGCTTGCTTGGTCTCTGTTCCAGTGCCTGTCCGAAGTGTAGTTACCTGCTAAATTCCTTGAAAATGCAGGTGTTAGAATTTAATTTGCAAGAGGAATTTGGAAAGAGTTTCTTAAAATGTGGGTGTTTTTGTTTTTTTTTGTTTTGTTTTGTTTTTTAAAGCTTTTATACCTAGTTTGTATTTTCTCAGCAATCAAGAAGAGAAAGGCTTAGCATAAACTTGGAAGACTGTGCAAGAAAAATACATCATATCCAAACAGCTGTGTTTTTAATCTGTGACAGCCCGTTATTTTATTCTGGCATTAAGTGTATGTGTGTCACTCTTCCCTGACACCAGAAAATGAAAAAAAACAAAAGAGCCAGCTTGTAGTATTTGATGGTGATGACAGTATTAATTTTTAGGACCTAGGCATCCTGTGAGAATTCGTGGCAATTTTCTTATTGTCTTTGGAAATAGCTGAGTTTCATCCAATCTGCTTCACTTTCTTTTAAAACACGGTTATCCTAATCAGGTGCAGCTGTCAACATCTTTGTTTCCCTATCAGTTATACATCAGTTGCAGTACTGAGAGTACTCTTGTCCAACTGCAATACTGTTGCAGGTGAGACTGCTCTGTTGTCTTTTGAGCACTGTGCAATTCCAAGTGTTGCTCAAGAGTAGGGTGTAGGTGTAGGGTGGTAATTGGCATGGAATTCAAACATTTGGTCTGAGTGTTTGGTTTGAGCTCCTAAATTTTTGATGAAACATGCAAATAAGGCAGCCCAAAAGAACAGCAAAAGTTAGTGCTTTTTTTTTTTTTTTTTTTTTTTTTTTTTGTTGGTTTCATCATTGAAGAACAAAAAAGAGATCCACAAGTGGCTCTGAGTGAAATGTTTCATTCCCTGTGAATGAACCGATTTCTTTGTACTTTCCTTCAGAATTATTTTTACATTAAAGATTTCTTTCTCTTCAAATAAAAAAAAAAAAAAAAAGAGGAAAGAGAGAAATTGCTCAGAAATTGCCATTGCATTACCTATATCTGTTCACAGTCCTAACCAGAAATTAAACTGCTTGTGAGAGTGTTTAGACAAATTCTGACTGACCTATATTAGAGACAGACAGGTCTCTGCATTTTTAATTTTATTTTTTCCCCCTGCATTCTGTATCCTTAAAACTCTCTTCTTGTGTCAGTTGAACTTTCTCCTGTGTATTTTTCTTACTGCACAGTTTAAAAATCAGCTGTTCCTGTTCCATGTCAGCCAGACTGCACAGTGACAGATTAAAAGGAGCATGAAAGGGGAAAATTATAATTGCATGGAGATGCATTAAAATGCTGAAGAAAAAGGTTAAGAGGGGACACAACTTCTCTCTCTAAATACACGAGAGAGGTGAACACTGCAGTGAAAGAAGAACTGTTTAAGGTGAAGGACAATATCGGTAAAAGAATAATGGGAATAAATTGGCCATGAATGTACTTGAGTCAGGAATTAAGAGAGTTTTTGTCTAGCGAAAGAGAGGAGGTGGGGAAGCCCACTGATGGGGAAAGCGGGGAGAAATAGAAACTGATTCTCAGGTGGGTTTCAAAAATTTTGTCAGTATAATTGTGCATGCTATACAGATAGGGCCAGTAAGGCAGGAAATTGTTTTCTATTCTGAGTACTTTCATATCTTCATAGCAGAGATGTAGGAGCAGACAGCCTCTGAATGATCATTTATAAGAAGCTTCATGGTAACCAAGTCATCTTTAAAAGAGGTTTAGTTTTTATAATCCATTTTGATGTTATTCCAGTACATGGTAGTCTCTGAATGGTCAAGGGGTCCAGCCTAATTCAGTGGGAGTCACCAGTGTGCTCCTTGAGTGAGGGTGTCACAGAGCTGTAGTTAGATTTCCCCTTTCTGAAAACTTTAGTCTTATTGTGTCTGTGTTTGAGGAGGAGAAGAATGCCATTCATATCATCTTACTCGTTCAAAGATGGTCTGAAATCAGCTGTCAGATTCAAATTTAAAATGATTTAAGTTTCTTCTGAGTAAAACGAGTTCCATATATCCTCTGGATAGTTTTCTAGCTGTGGTATTTTGGTCCAAGCAGAGATTTTGGACTTCAAGTAACAGCAGTTTGAACCAACTGTAGTTTATGTTCTGTGGCATCAGGATCTTTGGTGTTGTATTACTGCATCAGAGAATAGCCTGAGTTGAAAAGGACCACAATAATCTAGTTTCAGCCAGAGGCAAAGTGTAGGTGAAGTGGATTCACTGTGAGCCATTCTGACTGGCTAAACAGAATCATACATCACATTTTTAAACTATCCCAATGAGATCACTTTAATCTATCTGTCACCTCCTTTTCCATTTCTGTTGTATCTTTTTCTCTCTCTTTTCTATTATTTCAACATGCAGTTCACATGGAGGCAAGTTTTTCTGTAATGTTGTTTTCAGCACATTTGTTCATTTTCTTGTTTTACATTACATATGAGAAATTAATTATTTCAGGGCTAAGTGTCCCTGTGGAATCTCCTCCTAATTTTGAGTAGATGTCTGCCCCAGTAGATATGTTAAAAGTGTTTTATGCTACTTTGGCACCCAAGCAAAGAGGCATATTTTGCTTGCAGGACTGAATGACTTGGGCTCAGGTGTACCCTGCAGCTCTGTGAGGTTCTGTCCTCATGACTTGGTAATTTCTCACCCTAGACTCCTGCAAACTGTGTGATTACTTCAAAAGTGTGTAGCCAACAACAGCCTTCACCAAAGCTACACAGGCAGATGGCAGGAAACAAACTCACTCACATAGTAAGATACTGGCTTCTGGAATAGAAGAGGAAGAGTGCCATCCCTCTTAGTTTTCTGTGTATCATACTGCATTGCCTGGGAGCATTCTTACCAGGCAGAGACCCCAGAACAATTCATATTTCTCTGAACACCATATTCCCTTAGCCAGTGTCCAGGTGCACTCTTTTTTGGTCTTGTGGCTGGAGCTGTCCTGAGTTACAGACGGTGGCTTGCCCTATGCTAGAAGGACAGGATGGTTTTGCTTTTCAGCAGTCAACCAATTAAACGTTCCAGGTGACTGTGTCTGTCTGGTTTGCAGTTCCTCTCATCCAAGACATGGGTCTTTGCTGTGCTCGCAGCTGTGGTGGTGTTTTCTTGAAAATAGGTGGTGAAATGCATCCTCTTGATCACAACCACAGAGAAGATGATGACTAAAGTGAAGATAGACATGCTACTGTTTTAACTGCTTCACATCTCACGTTGTCACCCCAAGTTTTAATGCAGGGTATGTCAGTTTCAATGCTATTTTAACTTCAACAATAGCCAACTATTGTGAACTGCCTGTCCAGACTTAAGAACACACATTATTTTTGTCTCTTAGTTGTGAACAGTTGTCTTACTGATGGTTCTTACGTGGTTATTTGCCTGATACTTATTTAGGACTCACTTGGGAGTGCATTTTGCTTTGTACTCTATAATACTAGGTCCTTTTTGTACGCTTACAAAATTACTTCTAATTAAAATACAGCAATTTAGCTCATCATTAAATAGCTAATCTAGATCAACAGAGAAAATCCCTGGATAAGTCAGTGAAATCCTGGGCTTGATTCTGTTCCTACAGGTCCTGAGCCTTCATGGGCATTACTCTGATACGGCATAACAAAAGTTTCAAAACTATTTTAAACATCTATTTTAAGCATGCTCTTTTGGGCAGAGATATGTCACCATACAGCAGCTTAAGACCAGTGTTTCTACAGTTTTTTTGCAAATGCAAGGAGAATAATACACAATCTGAAAAGTATGGATCTTATCTGACCATCTCCACTGCTGCAAATACATGGAAGAGGACTTTGTGGCCCATTCCTAGGGAGAGGCTGGCTAGCTCAGAGATTGTTAGTTACATAAGATCTCAAACATAGCCCAAGTGCAGCACTGATGTTTTGGAATGAAGCAATTATCTATTTTGTTGACTTAAGAGCAGAACGACCTAGATTCTCTCTTCTTTTTTTGTTTTTATTCCTTTTTTCTCCCTTTTCCTCATGAGTTGGCCCACTTAGTTGATTAAACTGCAACTCAATTATGACTGGCTGTGTTACAATTGGGAATAAAGCAGATGTAAAAAGACAAGTTGATAGTCATTTATTTTTTGCCTTGTTTGTTAACTGGAAATTATGGTTGGGATTAAATGACAAGCATTAATTCTAGTAGCTTTCAGGTGACAGACATCTCATAATAGCTTTTGCTGGCAGTGTATGGATTACATTCAGCTGGAATGTGATTCAAAGAAAAGTTGTTCATCTCAAGGTGAGGAAAAAAAAGGTACTGGTCTAATTTATAAAAGATTTTAAATGAATGTTAAATTCAATGCAAGCCCTAAGTCAGCAAATAAAGCAGCAGCCTGATTTATGTTTTATTTGAAGTGAATCCATGAAACCCGTTGATATTCATGCACTATTTATAATTTTGATGCATCTGCAAATACTCTAACGAATCACCAGAGGTATCAGAAGGGCACATAAGCGATCCAGGAAGACAGTACATACTAAGTGACTGAACTTCAGCTGAAAACAATCCATGTGACACAGTCAAAAATTTATCCTTTAGGCTAAGGACACGGCAGTTCAGTAGAAAAAAACAACTAGCCAGGTAGTAAAGCCTGTTCTTAATGGAAACTAACATTGGCCAGGGTCGTATTTGTTCCCTCAGCTGCTGTTTTCTTAGAGCTTTTTGTGAGCTGACAGGACACAACAAAACTAGTTAGTTCAGGACAACCTGGGAAATAAAATTTCTCTTCCCATGGAGTTCAAGGAGGTAAATGATCCAATGAGACTTCTAACTCCTAAAGACAGATAGAGACAAATTGCATGCCTAGGTGTATATCTGTAGGTGTATACCTGCAGCAGAGACTGAGCTTTAGATGAGACCCAGCACCAAATTTGTTTACTAGCTCTAAGAGGAGGGAGGTGCACCGTGTGTCTTTTTGTCTCTTTCAGCCTTTGGAAGTGGGCTCATGGAAAAGTGGAAGGTCTCTTCTGGAGACTGTGAGAAGGGTAAAGTCCTCATCAGCCTGAATTCCCATTTTACTTCAGCAATTGAGAAAAGAGGTATCCACTTGTGTGGAAAATGGCCTGGGATACTTTGAGGTTTGAAAAAGCCCCTCAGGGATCAGAGAAGGCCTCAAGGAGAAGGGCCCAGGAAAATCACTTTCTTGCATTTAACTTTTCTCCACCAAGGAGGAGAGGTGCTCATAAGGTACCAGTGTGCAAGAAACACCATACCAGCATGATGGCTGAGTACATTTATGTCATTAGAGCCAGATCTTCTCCCAGCACAGCTCACGTAGATTAAAAAAAAAAATAAATAAAAGATCTCACTCTTCTGTCTTCACTTTGTAAGAATGAGGTGTTTTTCATCTACATGGGGAAATTTTCCTCCTTCAGGAGGGATTCATCAGATACCACAGAAGATAAAAGCCAGTGTGATAATTTGAGGGCCTTGAAGGCCCTAGAAGGCCTTGACTCAAAGCTGACTGACATCAAGGGGAAAGCTACATTTGATTTCAAATTGTCAGAGTGCCGTTTGAAATTTGAAAACATCTGACATGCTTGCGCAACATTTCATATACTTTTTGTGTCTCTTCTATGTTATGCTTTTGTATTGACCTTCATGGTTAATTTCTGTCCTTTATCAATAACTAACACACAAAGACATGGATACTGGTCTATTCTGCAGTCTTTTTTTTTTTTTTCTCCTTTTCATGTACTTTCCTATCAAGATGTTCTCTCTTTCTTTTACTTTGGTGCTAAGGTAGCATTCAATACACTTAACAACAGAGTTTCGAAAGGTTCTCAAGGAGAGTGCACCAGGATCAGGCTGTTTATATGGTATTTTTCTTGAATCTAGTGACATTTTGCTAATGCTATTTGGTCAGGTCAAAGCTGCTGTCTGTGTTTCATGGAAATGCTGTTCTTCCTTGTCACCTCTTATTAGGACAGTGATGGAAGGGAGGAAGTAAAACAACAAATCTGGTATCATTGAAAGACAAAGCATTCTAGTCATCCACCACTGAACAGAAGGTGCTGTTATCTTTCTGTGCACTGCTGTTCACTTGCAGCTATGTGCCTACAGTTCTGGCTCCTGCCACTGTCTAAAGGCAGGGATTTGCTGTGGCCAGCAGTCAAGATGGGGACAAGTATATGATGCTCTGTGAAACTGTACAGAACAGCACTGTGGATTACAGAGCTAATGTATCCATGGTGCTGCTGAGAAGATGGTATGAGCTGCCGGCAGACCATACATGCCACTGTTAATGCTGTCAGAGATTGTATTTCGTCTACTTAGATTTGGTGCTGTTTCTGCTCATGATGATGTAGTAATTTGGTGATGAACTGGATTCAAAGTGCAATTGTAACGATTTATACTGCAACAAAGTGTGTGCATCTCTCCCTGAAGAAATCAGGACTTGCCTTTAGCTAGAGAACGTGGTGAACTTTGGCAGGAATGTCTGTCCATGTGAGAGTCGGCTCTTCCACAAGTGAGGCATTTCTCAGATCTTGGTGGCAGTGTACCCTGTACTATTGCTGAGTGTGTTGTACTGTGGACCACAGCTGATGGAGTCTGTTCACATCCTCAATTCCATCAGATTTCTTCTCATCAGAATGCTCACTACACACTTCAAAAAGCCATTCTGTGAGGAAAGGGGACATTTTGTTTCCCTCCTCATCTGTTAGGTATGTTCATTGCCACACACACACACACGCACATGCACACACACACACAAAACCACGTTGGCTTTGCTAATTTGCTAGCCCTGCTGAGATGGTGACCTCTCTGTGTCTCCCACTGCTGAATGCTCACAGTATCTGCAGGATACTGCTGTTGTGCAGAGTACTCTGTTGTGCACAGTAAAAATTACATGACTACATATCTTTCCACACATTTGTGGAGGTGGTACTGTTTAGCTCATAATGAAAATATTGAATATGAGCAGAAATGAACCCTTCCTTCATTGCACTGATTATATAAGGAGAGTAAGCTCAGAGGTAGAAGAGTCCCTGTTGTCCACAGAAATTCCTTGTAACTTGTAATCCTTATGCAAGTTTGTCCCGGGGAATCAAAGGCTCGCCATGATTATATCCAAGTGATTAAATGCAGTTCATGGTTCAAGCAGACACCCGAGCTTTCGTATTCTCTGTTAAATGCTCACTGCTCATGTTTGTTAACCTTTTAATTAGAGCCAAAGTTGTAAAAGGTAACTGACTGGAAATGCAGAGCACTCTGTAGAGTGTTCATTTTAACAAGGCTCCTCTTCCCATTCTATTTAACTGCAAAGCTTTGGTAAGGGAACAGCCTCATGAGTCAGTCTTACGTGGTATTAAAACTGGTAATAATTGCTCTTTAAAAACAAAGAAATTAGTTGTGTTGAGGAGAGCAGGGTTTTTTTTACCTTTACTCAAATCCTCTCTTATGCCCTTAAAAGCAAAACAAGAGGCATACACCAGGGCAGTAAGAAAAAAAAGCATCACCAGCATAGTATGTCATCTCCTTGGAGGAGCTGATCTACCCTTGCAGCCTCTGCTGATCAAGGACAGAGAACAGCGTGTGTAATCAGCCCCTTGGACACCTGGCTGACTTTTGGCTGACTCTGTGGTCATGAGCTCATACCTATTTGGTAAATGAGGAAGAAGCGCCTGTCTAAGGATTTTTCTGCCTTTCTGGATTAGTTCATTTTTCAGAGTGAATGTGGAAATCCCAGCAGTTTCACAGCATATTCTGGGTCCTGAAGAGGTTTGAGGGCACAGAGGGACAGGCAGGGAGCTTTATTCTTCCAATCCATCATCATCATAGCCCCCTATCTGTAGTAGGCATAGTTATCCTTTAAGGCCTCATTCCCAGAATATTGTTGACTTCAGTTCCACAGTGCCTGTTAATTGTTCAGTATTTTCCCAACACTGTTCATGCATACTGCCAGCAGACCTCTCAGTTTGAACAAGCCTGATTTGGCTTTCACCTTCACTGACTTTTATGTATATCAGGATGATTTAATTTGTCATTTGGTGAGTTCAGAGTGTATGCCTCAACCCGCAAGCCTTTCTTGAAAGACGGTAGCTGTATCCTACAAGTGAGTGAAAGCAACACAAAATAACAGGACAGACAGCGTTGCCGTCCATGTTTTTTAAGATATAGCCTTCTGGTGCAGTGCCATACCAGAATTAGCTGGCCTTCAGCTGTCTGAAAAACAGTGGTCCTTTTTGTTTCACTGCTGTGAGATCTACGTCAGACAAGTTAGCACAAGCAGAAGTATGTGGTTGTGTGCTGCAAGCCACTTTGCTGCTGAGCATCAGAGACTGTGGAGAGTGGAACTGGTTTCAGTGGAAGAAAAAAATTGTAATGAAAGCTGTTTATCATTATCTAAACTTCAGCTTAATTAACTTGTGACAAACTCATCTGTGTAACTTTCCAGCTGAAGTGTTGAAGTTCCCAACAAGCTCATTACAATCCTTAAACCGATAGACCAGCTTGACAATGGAGAGTAACACAAATCATTTTAACTTAAGATTGTTTCATTACTTAACATTTTTAAAATGTGCTTTTCTCAAGTAGATCTCAGTACCTCTGGGGAACATTTACAACTTCTTCCTGTGAGTAAGTGTGTGTTCCTTCTCTTGCCCAAAAGGTGATAATGAAGTCTTTAACAGGATCTATGGTGGTTCTTTGCTACATAGGATGAAATACAGCATCAGTGCATACTCTGGCCAGCAATAAAAGGAACAGGGTGAAGGTCATTTAAACATTTTCAGCAGATCATAATCACTCAGAACATTGGAATGATTTATTGTCTGCTATACTCACACTATGCCAGGAAGAGAGAGAGCTGTATTTAGTAGCTCTTCTCTTCAGTTTGCATCATGAGCTATTTCCTGGCACATTGCATTGATTTCCATCTCATCATGATCTTATAATAATTGCAGAGGCAGGACAGAATTTCAGCTAGTCTCATTTTTCTAGTTTCTTCCCTGCCGTAGGTGTGACAGTAGTTTAAATCTTTCTCTCCTCTTTTTCTGCAGAATTGCTAGTGAGTCCCCACTCCCTTCTGGGGAGTATACTTTGCTTGTTCTTGAATATTCTTCTCTGGGTAGACAGCTTTGGTTTTGCAGCCTGTCTGTGTCTTGCTATTATTTGAGAGCACTTGTGATGCTAATTTTGCCCTGTGTTGCAGCTTCTTTTAGCTTGCCATCATCCATATAAAAAACAGTAGACAATCTGGTGTGCTTGAAGGTTACTCTCCCCTCCCTCTTCCCCCCCCTTTCCCCCGCTTTTATTTTCGTCCACTAATGCAAACTGTTTTGTCTCCTAACAAGAAGATCTCATACTGCCTTACACTGTCCAGCTTACACTTACACTGCTGTAACAGCAGGATAAGCATCCATGCTGTCATTCAAATAATTAATTAAAATGAGGTATAGACTTTGCATAACACTCTCACTGCAGCAGATCCTTCCAAAGTGACAATGAATCAGTAGTACATGGGGTTCTAGACTTAGCAAAACAAGACAAGTGGTCTTGAGGAGTCTTTTTGTAGTTGTTTCTGCAGTCTGATGAACACACATGACACAGTCAGAGGATTCCTGAGAGAAAGTCCCCTGAGAAAAGCAATGTGTAGTGAGCTTAGGGACCTCCCAGAGCAACTGACTCCATTCAGGTGTTTGGATAGGCACAGGCAAAATGCCATTATCATATCTGCCAGATGGCTGTATTTGTTGAGGTGAATCATACTGGGATCATCTCCCTGGCAGAAGAGAAGGCTCCAAATGGTCACAGTCAGAGATACAAGCCAGGTTGGCTGGAAATATTTGCGCAAAAAAGATCTGCTTTTGCTTTCATGTTTCCCAACCAGAAGTTAGATTTACAGCTTCATGATGACCGTTTTACTCTTTTATTCCTTCATCCCTGTTTATGCTCAACAGACACATGGAGCAAAGAGGGCTGCAGAGAAACTAGAGTACAGTCTCAGAGGAATGAGGAGCTATCCTGACAGCAGTGTTTGTAGTTTGACTGGTCTTATGTTACCAGCTGCCATAGAGCTGTAGGTATCTCAGTGAAGAAACATGTTCTTCATCTTCTGGACTTCTAATAATAATGGTGGCAAAGAATCCATAAATTTTGTCATTTGTGTTATACCAATTAATCCAAATTGTTGCCTGTGCTATATATTCTAATGTACTGCATCCTTTACAGGTGGAAGGAACAGATTACTGCATGTTAACACTACAGCTATTCCCTGTCTCTGTGTGCTCTTCAGTCTGTTTTGGTAGATGTTGATCCTCTTTTCTTCAAAAACCAAAGTGCCTTCCAGCACCATGGAAATTCTCTCAAAATAGTATTGTGCAGAAAGGGTGGCATTTAAAGCAGGGGACATCTGAGAGTTAGTTCAGTATGTGAACCCAGCATGATGAAGCTCTCGCATCTTACATTTTGACAAAAGGGAGGACCTAATTAACGTGAGCTATTTCCGTGTTCTGTGGCTTCATTTAACTTTTTCAGTGCAGCATGTTTCTGGTGGAATTATAGCAACAAGCAGGAGATCTCTTTCTGAAAGACTACGAAGAGTGTTTCTAAAGCTGATGTAGGTGAAGTCAGAGGAAAAATCTTCTCAAGTAGTTTTCATTTCCTAAGCTGGAAGGAAGCTTTCATAATGTCATCCTGATATCAGACAAATTCTCTTTCTTCTCTGACTCCCTTGTGGGAATTATCCTCTTCATTTGGGCAAGCCAGTGGTAGGATGAAAGTGCAGAGATGTAGCAGGTTTTCTGCACCATAACATGGCCAGGAGGACTGCAGTAAAGTTAGAACTGGAGTTGTTAAACTGGAACCAGTTTGAGGATATTGTTCCCATGAGTATGTTTAAACTTTCATTATCTCCACTGTCCTTCATTGATACTTAAGCTTTCCCATTGAGAGTGTGACCACGCAAGGATATAGGGCAAGTAGAAACTTGAGGCAGAAATGAAAAGAAGATGTCCTGCAGTGGACTTCTTATGGCTTTCTAAGCTGTATGAATGCATAGACAGATTATCCGATGAGACAAGCAAAGAATAAATGTTCCTGTAGTTTGTCTGTGGGAGTGACAATGGTGATATTTCTTTTGTTGCTGCCCTTTATTTGTGCTCCTGGTACAAAATCATAACCCTTGCCAGAACCAACAAAGGGCTATTTTTATATACAGGCAACACAGTGAAGAGAGGAGAGGTGGAAATGAAAGAATGTAGAAAAGATGCCATTTTCACACACAAACATAAAAATAGGAACACAGTTTAAAGGAGCTAAAAAAAAAAAAAAGATTACAGGGGCTTGCAATGGTACTAGGTCCCTGAAATGTTCCTGAAGTTGCTGTAAGATATACTGCCCCTCTTTTTGCCTATCCATCACAGTTATTCTTTTCTCAGACTGAGCTAAATGACATAAACTTAACATGACACACTCAGTTTGAATATGCCTATCAGTCTAACAGCATTTGAAATTTACAGCTTAACGAGGCAAGCAGCTCTTCTTAATTCAGTCTTCTATTCTGCAGAAACATGTAAATCCCATGGCAGACTTTAGGTTTGTGCTAGTCTGAGAGCACATTTTAGGACTATTATAGCGACTTTGCTTTTTGCTCTCTTTGTTTGCATGCCAGTTAACAGAAGGAGGCATGATTTCCCGGAAGTCAGTGTAGTGTTCACTTTTGTGTATGTTGTCTATGTGTCATTGGAAGAAGAAAGGAGGAATGGAGATGAAGGGAAAACTTGTTACCTTTCATTCTGTACTGCACTGTGAACAGTGCAAAGTTCACAAAGCAAGCAAACCTATTTACATCCTTTAGAATTGGATAAATGGAAGTTAATTTTTGGTGTTTGTGAAAGGAAAAAAAGAAATTGATCTGACTCAAGATTTGAACAGATTGTCCTACTTGTAGTGTTAATGATAGTTATGGTGTGGCACAAGGATTTACTTCAAGAATATTCAAACCAATTTATTTTAGTGGTTTTCTCTCTTTCTTTCTTGTATTTGAAGCTGTGTCTTTGTTTACAGTTCCAAGCAAAACCAAAACTTGAAAGAGCTATTTTGGTGCAGCTATCTGTTCACCAGTTCTCCACATCTCTCCGTCTGTCTTGAAGTCACTGTCTGTCAACCCTACCACAGACAAATTTCAAAGAGGAAAAAATGTATTGTCTTTTAGTAGTTGTGTTGGTTCTTGCCTTAGTAATGTAAGTCTTAATATTAAGTCATGACTTTCTGAGCAGACTGAATAATTTGGATATTTAGCATAAGAGGATGAAGATCAGTGGGATTCCTGTGATCTTGACGGATGATTTGAAACTTTAGTCTGGAGGTACCTTAAATTAAGCCCATTGGAATATGTCCAGTCCCTGTCTGAAAAGAGCATTTCAACATGAGCAGACCCCTTGTCATCAGTAAGGGAAGGCACAAGCTAAAATGCAATCATATGTATAGCTCCTGTGCTGAGCTAGGACATTATCATCTTTTATACAGGATGAGAAAACTGAAAGTTTTGCCTTTACAGATGCTCTTCCTTGTTATTTTGTTCTTGACAGAGATCTCTGTGTGACAGAAAGTCTTACATCAATGAGAGTAACCATATGCTGAGACTTTTGAGAAGCCCCGGCCTATAGTCATCAAGTGCCAGAATGCCTCCCTTCATAAGACAGCCAGTAAACCTTGTTTCCTGTAGCCACTGACATGTACTCTTGTCAGCAGAAGTACCTGCTAGCCCCTCAATTTTAAACATTTGCTGTATGTTCTGTTTGAGGAGAGTGCAGTCACAAATTATTAAAGCCATTAGAATGGCCATGTTTCATGTTTCTTTGCATCAGTTCCATCTACAGTATTGCTTCATATATGGAAATATTTCTGGGTTCCTTTGCATGGCAAATTTAAAATCAAGATGAGTTCCTGACAGTTAGAATTGCGGTTGAGGGGGTAATTAGTTCACAGGGACACATACATTTTCAAAAGCAATTTTAGGGCATCTTATGATAACCTGTATTAGAATGATAGAGCATCCCAGGTTGGAAAGGACCCACAAGGATCATCGAGTCCAACCACTGGCTACACAGAGGACCACTCAAAAATCAGACTATATGTCTAAAAGCCGTGGCCAAACTCTCCTTGAACTCTGGCACTTGGGCCGTGCCCACTGCCCTGTGCAGCCCGTTCCACACCCACTGCCCTGTGCTGCAGCCCCTTTCCCTGACCCCCAGCTGCCCTCCCCTGACGCAGCTCCATGCCATTCCCTCGGGCGCTGTCGCTGTCACACAGAGCAGAGCTCAGCGCTGCCCTCCGCTCCTGTGAGGAGCTGCAGCCGCCAAAAGGGCTCCCTTCAGCTCCTCTGCTCTGCGCTGGGCACACAGAGTCCACAGCCAATCCTCACACACCATGCCCTCCAGATCCTTCCTCATCTTCCCAGCCCTCCTTTGCATGCTCTCTAATAGTTTTATGTGTTTCTTGCATTACGGCGCCCAAATATAAGAATAGTGTTTAAAAACTGCCCATTCCCTCAGGACTAAGAACCCAGTTTTTCTGTTGGTTTGATAAGCAGTAGCAAAACCAACCACATATTTAGGAAGCAGCTAGATTTCTCATACCCCTCCCTGCTGTACAGAAAATTCTCTCCCTCCTGGATTCACTGGGATACCTTTTCATAACAACAGTGAATCCTGTTTGTTCAGAAGTTGCTAGAATTTACAGCATTATTTTCAAGGACAGGAAAATATTAATGTATTGCTTTTCATAAAAGTCAGAGCTAAGGCATAGAGGCAAAGGATGTCAGTACATTGAACCTGCCATCTTGGCTGAGATCTAGTTGTGTCCCAAGTGTTCATCTTTCCTGCCATTTTAGTGGAGTGATAGAGGGCTGACAGAACGTAAAATACGATTTTATTCTACTCTGATTTTTAGCCTCAAGTGTTAGCCTTTCAAACAGCAGTTAGTAAACTGCTGGTCTTTAAAGTGAACTCAGTCACCAAGGCATATATGATACAGAAGGAGAGTTTGCAGCAGCTCAGAAGGGACTGGGGAAGGAAATGGGTACATTATACAAGGAAAGAAGACAAGAACGAGGATGTTCTGAAGTTTCTTTTACTGGAAACTCAAATTAAGCAAATGTGCCTTAAAGGAATGCAATGTGGAAAATTTCACTTTGACACTACTATTAGTAGAGTTTTTACTGGAGAACTCTGAGCTCCCTTCTGACCCAAAGGATTCTGTGATCTTGTTCTATTGAGTGGTGGTTCTTGCTGGACCTCTTGCAGAGAGCAGTCAATGTGAAGATAAAATGGAGGTGAGAGTTTGTTTAGTCTGAGGTGCTGTTTTGCACCCTCAGTAGAGATTCAGCATGCCCTTCTGTTAATCTCAAGATCTTGCTATGGACACAAAGAAAATGTATCTTTTATAAGTAAAGCCAAGAATTTATTGTCAGTGTAACTGAAAATGTAACAGACTAATCAAATATTTATTACTAGTTCATATTTAGTTCTTCTATAGAAAAGAAGAGGAAAACAAATGAAAATTACTATGCAGGGACATTGTCAGTTGTAAAAAAATGCAATTAGAATTGTTATACATACACTTCCTACTGTCTACTCATCTTTGCGGTGGTATACTTACTCTTCCACTGCTCGCTGTGGTCCTAGGGAGGATAGGTTCCATCTAGCTGAGGGTAGGCATGAGTCATCAGTGGTGGATGTCCTTCACCTGAAGAAACATGGTGGTCATGCTGATGCTTTCTTCTTTCTCACTCAAGGAGCAAGCCAGAGCCTCTTTCTTTTAATCTATATTCAGATTAACTATATGTGATGCCACAAGTTTAAATTCTTTGTACTCTATTTTACACTATCACTGTTTTTGTCAGTCTGCAGGTCTGGATTTCCTTAACTGACCATTAGTGTGTTGTAAGAGCTCCTAACCTGTGCCCTATCTACTGTCATATGCTCCTCTTCACCAGTGCCTCTTATCAAGGTACCTGCTACCACGCTAGGCCTACGTTCTTCTAAACTATGCCAAATTATGCTACAGTCTTAAATAAAACCAAATCGAATAGCATTGCCTGTTTGAACTACCTTCTCAAAAGCATTATTTTAGTATAGAAAGATAAACAAAAATAAAACAAATAGCCATAGCAACTTGGTTCCTTCCCCTTCCCCTTCCCTTTCCCCTTCCCCTTTCTCTTCCCTGCTGCCAGTACTGCATTACTGCAGGGCTGCACTTCTGGAATAGTTCCAAAGGACCAGGATGAACAGGAAGGAATGGTTGTTGTGGCTGCTTCCTTGCCTCTCGTCTTCCACCTGGACAGCTTGGCCCATTCCTTTTTTCAGATTTCCTGTTTCCAGACGCACTTTGTGTGGCAGACATACCTGTGCAGACATCCTGCTCTGACAGTGTCCTTATTATCTCTTTTTTTTTTCAGCCCTGAAGGAAAGTTGTGGCTCTACCACCAATTTAATATCACTTGCAATTTCATTATTTGATGCATCCACACTGATCTATCACTCATGCAAATGAGGATTACACAGAGGTAACAACCCAAATCTTCTGATGCTTGCTACAAATATCCTGCTTTAGAGACTTCTCAGCTTCAAGTCCAGTGCATTGTATGGAATAATACACTGACTTCTGTAGCATTTGCAGGATCTTGATAAAAATATGAGAAATGCAGTACTGCAATTTGTTTTCATGTGAGATGCAATGCAATCTCCGCTCAAGATTTATATGTTGGACTCCTAAGACGGTTTGCCATGGATTTGGAAGGTGACCCAGCTCTCATGTGGAAACTAACAGTGAAACGTATGTAACTATGAGCAGACAACATTCAAATTCAAGTTGGGAAGGATTAAAAATAAGTAAAAATTAAAAAGTAATTAAAAGGGATAATGAATGTCTAGGAGGATTATTCCAGGAACATATACATAATATCTTTATCCAGCACTAATTATGTTGTAAGTGAGGCAGAAACAGAGCAAAATTTTATGCAGCAAGGATATATGTTTATTTCTGAGAACAAGGTGCAATTTTAACTTATCCTGTGAATTTACATACCCATCTTGTACTTTTTATGACGCGTACCAAGGCTGCAGGTCTCCATTCAGCAGGGTATATTTTCCACTGATATTGACTACCAGAATTGCAGGCTGCTTCACAGCATGTAATAACTAAGTTTTTACCTGTGGCTCTCAGAAGAAGCAACTTGTGTGTCCACTTTATACACATTTTTACTGGTGGTGCAAGCTGACTAAAGTATGTGGGAGAAAATGAGTTCTGTATGCACATGAATTTAAAAATGGTGAGAGGCTACAAATGGTCTCAACCTACTCTGTAATCTAATTTGGAAAATGTAAAGGCAGAATGAATTACAAAGGGACAGAATTTGTGCCTTGCAGTGAGTTGTAACAATTTTTGTATTTGTCCTACAGGCCAACCGGCTTACAGGAAAGCATTTTTTGCTAATAAACCTAGGACAAACACAAATGGAATCCTGTTAAGAACAGATCATGGTTGCTGATAAAGACAGATTCAACCCTGTGGTCCTCAGCTGTGCTAGTATGCAGCAGAATTGACCTGGATCATTCCAAGTAGCATGAAGCCATGAAAGATGAAAATCTTCACTAAGATCTGGTTGAAATAAGAACTAAGCAGAAATATTATACATTAGAGTTGTGTTTGGGGCCCTACCTCAGGGTATTTCTTACTACCTGCTTTGTGGCTACTGTGACTGAAATTCCCCCAATATTTAATTCATAGTGTACTTCCCAATTCTATGAGTTTAATCCTTCCTTTTGAACACTGGATGCTGTAAATCTGTGAAATCAAGTTTTCTGCTGTTTATGGTCAGTTCAGAAGATTCCTAGATTTCAGGATTCTGGCACATCAAATGAAAAGACCATATAAAACTGTTGTGTGGATATGCTGGTAAAGCAGTAAATGGATGAGTGCAGTGGGACTCTCTCCCAGAATGATTTCCAACCTCCAGCAATTGTGAGTTCAGATCTAGATGTTATACCTCTTATTTAATTGACAAGCATGACCACTGTCTCAATGCAAAGGAGTGTTTTTCTAAAAATAATTTGATTGGGGATTTGAATAGAGAAGGACAACAAAGTTTGTTATTCATCAGCTTCGTAAAACCATAAACAAAAACAAAGTGAAACATCCCACTAGTTTGGTGTTTTTATTCCTCTCTTTTTTTTTTTTTTTTAATGTTCTTAGAAAAATATTGAAAAGCAAAATATTTTGCTACTTATATATTAACGATAATGTACATTTTGCAATGGTTGCTCAGAAAGTAATTCCTCCTGTTTTTATTAAGTTGGCCCATAGCATTGGAGGTGAATGTGGATGGTATGGCAGTAGTGGTTGAACCCTCCTGTTTTATTGCTGTGTGATGGCAGCAGAGGGGCAGTCTGACAAAATAGCATACGACACGGAAGTGCGTATGAAGCGAAAGCATTTCATTGAATTCCTCCTTGTGGAAAAACTTGTACCCACTGACGTTAACCAATGCTTGCTGAATATTTATGGAGACCAAACAGTGGATGTGAGCACAGTGAGTTGGTGGGTGATGCATTTCAGCAGTGGTTACTGTGGGTCACCATCACTTGTTGCAGATTGTTATGAGTGTGGCGTGTAGGTTCTTTTTGACAAATGTTGACTGATGGCAAAAATGCACAGCTAATGGTGGCGACTGTATTGAAAACTAGCATTTTTTAGTGAGAATTTGCTATATCAAATAGTGTCATTGTGCTCTTTGTAGCTGTTGTTGTTTCTATGGAAATAAATAGGAGGAATTACTTTTGGACTGACCTACATTATGGCATGCTTTACTGAGGGAATTATACAGTTATCTCTTGAATACTGGCAGGCGTGGGGCTACTAAAAACTTCATTTGGCTGAGAATTTAGATTTCCTCTTAACTCCAGCTCAGTTAACAAATTTATTACAGGACACTTGGAAAACACTGGGAATAAGGATGTGATGGAGTCTGGAACATGATAAGCCTTGTATTTTTGCCTGAGCTAGCCATAAGAATACTCCTGATGTTAGAAATGGATACACAAAAAACATAAAACACGTGAGTTTTTTTCACCAGTAGTCTATGTTTTGTGCACATTGTAGAACTAGCTGCTCTTGCCTTCCTTTAGGTGTGATATATTGGAGAGAGTTTCCCACAGAGTGGTATACTTTGCCACTGGGAAGAGAAATACTGAGTTTAAATAAGTTTTACAGTAGCAAAGTTAGCAGGTGTGAGAAACACGTTCTACAGAGATGCTGGTAGATGAAAATTACTTCATTAAAGATGGCAACTTAGATGGTATTTTCCTGTAGGAGAGTTACAGGGTGAAGCCCACACTTACCCTTGTTGAACTGTGGAGAGCCTCAGGAGACTGTTCTGGCCGTGCCTGTTATATGGATATATTCCCATGTACACTACAAATTATACTGACCTGCAGATTTTCCTGCAGAAATTTTGCACATGCAAAAAATAAAATCAATTACTGATACTTTTTTGTAAATTTCTCAAGTGAGGGAAAAAGTATCCTACAAGAAGATAAGGAAGAAAATAGTGCTAGAATGGAGAAGCCTTGCTCTTCTGCTGCTTTTGACTTATACATAGTAACTGAGTTATCATAAAGAGCTCTTGAAATCAGGAGAACAGCCTGGAGAATGGACTGATAATGAACTGCAATAGCGTCACACAGCAAATTGTATTTACGTGGCAACCAATATCCTAGAATTTTCTTAGCATTTGAGAAAATGCTTTATGAATTCTTTTTTGTTCTTTTATGGCTTTTCTCTTTCCAACACTGAGCAAAGCTGTCTTATGTGCCATGTGCAGTGTTTATTTTGTGAGGTGGGGTGTCACAGCTATGACAGCACTTCCTACTGCACAAAAGAGGTATGGAGATGATAGCTGCCTTTTAGAGTTCTTTTTTTTCTTTCTTTCTTTTTTTTCTTTTCTTTCTCTCTCTCTCTCTCTCTCTCCTTTTTTTTTTTTTTTTTTTTCTTCTCCCCTACTTGTGTCTCATCACAAAATCTTGTATGGAGAAAGATTCCAAGGAAAGGTATTCATGCATATACAGTGACATACCTGGTGTGCTGAATTTATAAGGACTGTCAGAAGATGAGAAATAATGAAATCTTTAGTATCTTCTTTCAATTCCAGAAAAGCATAATGCTTTGTCCAGAACCAAACTTTTTATTCTCTTTTCCTGTAAGACATTTACTGTTAGCACTGCTTGGATCCCACAGTTAGCGGGAGTACCCTCAGAAGCACAGAATCACTGCGCTTGGAAGGAACCTGTTGAGGTCATCTAGTCCAACCCTCCTGCTCAAGTATTTCATATTTACTCAATGAGGAAGAGAGAAGCCATTCCCCATGTATATCGCAATGACAGGAGTACTGGTTTGAATTGAGGTTAGAAGAGGAAGAGCATGCAAGAGTCTGGATCTCTGTCAGAGAAACGTTAAACTTTTGTTTGGGAGCAGGCTGGAGTGTTTCTTCACCTGAAGGTTTAGAAACAAGTCAAAAAATGATCCATCAGATAATGTGACACAGAAACATTTCATGAGTCATGATAAGAGAATGGAGTTTATCACTTTTTTTTAGTTCTTTTGAATTCCATTTCCCACGATCGTTTTTCCCTGATATAACTCTTCTAAATTATTACTTTAATGAGGATTAAAAATTTCTCATTTTAGGTTGTGACAAATTATTACAGTATTAATTAGAGCTTGCACAGCCAATTTATCTTTTTTTTTTTTCTTTTTGAGGTTTTAAAAAAATTTTAATTACTTTATTAGTAGTAATTAGCACGCTCACTGGGAATTACAGGATTCTTTTCTTTTTTGCAGATATTTGTTTGCCAATAAACTTATTTCTCAAGATGTGTTTCTTGTTCTCATCTTGATGATGTATTTTCACTTGATATGTTTAAGTTACAGTAGTCTTTTTATTCTGATAGGACTGGTAATGGATCCAATGCAATATGGATATGTGATTGACTGTAAAAACACAGATTGCCTTTCAAATACTGCTTAGGGATCTCTGTGAATGGGAAGCCTCTCACCCTGAATGTACAGTTAGCTTCAGTCCAGCATACCATACACTTGGTGTAGCATGGTTTTGTTGTCCCTAAACATATTGAAAGAACAGAATTATAGAATTACAGAACGATTTGAGAAAGAAAGAATCTTAAAAATCATGTAATTTCAATTGATCTAGTGGAAAGTGGACACTAGATCAAGTTGCCCAAAGTCCCATCCAACTTGACTTTGAACACTTCTTAAGATGGGCATTCACAGCTTCTCTGGGCATCATGTTCCAAATGCTCATGATGATGAAAAATTTCTTCCTTATATCTAATCTGAATCCACCCTTTTTTAGTTTAAAGTCATTATCCCTTGTTCTGTCATCTCTCCTGTAGGTCCTCTTTAAGTACTGGAAGACTGTAATGAGGACTGTCCCAGGGGTTCTCTTCTCTAGCCCAAGCCCCAGCTCTCTCAGTCTGTCTTCACAATAGAGCTGCTCCAGCCCTATGAGTCATTTACTTATGTGTTGTTTCTTTTTTTCCCTAGTGAGCACTATTTTGTGGGAACAGTGCAGCAAAACTGTTGCAGTTGTGAACTGATCTGGATTATTGTTTCCAAGATCCCTGAGTACCATGGTATATAGAAACACATGGCCAGGGTGTTCAGTGGAGTTTGTTAAGTTGCTGTGATGTGAAATTAAGAGGCCAAGTTGTCTCTCACCATGGTAGTCACAGTCATTCTTTGTTCAATAAAATCAGTTACAGTCCCTGTCTAACACTGCTGGTCCATTTCAGGGAGTGCAAAGCTAATTAATTTTTTTTTTTTTTTTTTTTTAAATCCATGGTCATCAAAATGGCTAAAGAAACAGCAAAATAAAGTCTCGTCTCCTATGAACCTCCTATAATTTTGTTTGTTATCTTTCAACTGAGCTCTCTTTGCTTCTATGCAGTGCCCTTAGTTCACCACCATTATCCCTAAGTTTCCAGTGGTATTGCAGCTTTTTCTCATCTACTTTCTGCCCTTACTGAGGTTTTGTTTGTTTGTTTGTTTGTTTGTTTTGGTTCTTTTATATGCACCCATGTTTAGGTGGCTAAAGAAATGCTGATTGACTATTGTGTTGGAATAGGGAAGATCAGCACCTGTGGAAGCTGCTGATTTCAGTCTGTCTCCCCTTCCCTGTCTTCTGATTTTCTCATAACATGCCAAGTTTTCAAGCTGGTGTATTCCATTCATTCTTTTCCTACAGGAAAACATATCTGAAACAAATCTGAACATATCAGTGCATATTTACCTGTTCAGTGAGACAGTGGAGATGGCTACATGTCACTACTACACTGTGGTAGCATATACAGATAGTTTTAAAGAAGCAAACTTAAAAACCAGAGGAAAAAAAACGACAAAACTCCAAGATTCAGTAGATTATGTAGCAAGTATTTTTCTGAGAAATTAAAGATGTCCTATCTGGTCCTGTCAAGTAAGAGAGATTGCAATCAGAATGAGAAGGTGGTGAGAAAAGGTCTCTAGAGGCTCTGAGAAAATGATCTGTGCCTACTCAAAACTTCAGTCCTGGTCCATAGATTCACAGAGTCCTAGGCTTCCTCCCTGGGCTGATCTAAGGGCTCTGCCAGACTATCATTTCTTTTTTTTTTTTTTTTTTTGCAGAGGTCAGAGAGCAGCTACGTTTTGTTCAAAGCTCGGGTTCCCAGCCTCCATGCTCAAGGAAATAAAAAGTAATTATTGCTGGCCATAAAACTTGCTGAATTCATCTTCAAAATGATTTCTTGGTTTGCCACACAAGTTAAGGGATGAATGACTGTATAACAATGGGCCTCCAGGGCAGGACTAGTTTAGTCATCCTACCTGATGCTGTGGTTGTGTCTTCCTGTTCCCTTCTAAGGGCACCAAATGCCACTTTGAAGAATGAATTCTTGCACTACTAAGAGATGGATTTTAGTCCCAAACTGTCTGAAGACCTGGGCTGAGGGTCATTTGGATCATTAGTCATTAGTCATTAGTTTCTTTACAAGGAGAGTGGTTTTCTTTACAAGGAGAGTGGTTAGGCCCTGGAACGGGCTGCCCAGGGAGGTTGTGGATGCCCCGTCCTTGGATGTGTTCAAGGCCAGGTTGGACGGGGTCCTGGGCAACCTGATCTGAATGTGTATGTTTGGTGGCCCTGCTAGGCAGGGGGGTTGGAGCTACATGATCCTTGAGGTCCCTTCCAACCCGGGTGATTCTGTGATTCTGTGATTAGTAGAAAAGAGGTCTTCTACCTAATTAATGTTGGCTTGCTGTTGAAGGTTTACACGAGCCATCAGAGAAATAGCAGCATGAACATGTTTTTGTGTCCAAGATGTAGAGAAGATGGGGACAGTGACTATCTCCCCTGAGAGGCATGTTTGACTTCCGACAGATGAAGGCAGAAAAAAATGAAAGTGTTAGGTGTGTTGCCCTAGGTGTGTTAGGTGTGTTAACCGAGATTTGGTTGGTTATGACACCAAGTGATGCGGAAAAAGCTGAGCTCTAGGCTGCTTGGTTATCCACTTTCGTGTCAAAACAACACCAAACTCTGCTCTGCACTACTTAACAAATGAGATTCTAAAGAAATTGTAGCTGCCTGTCACTTTCATCTTCATTTTGTGTGTGTGTGTGTTTCTTTATACATAGAGAAGAGCAATTTATCTTCTGAGGTTTTGAAGGCCCTACTGGCCTCCTATGCAAGGAAAACTTAAAGAAGGTGCTTGTTGTAATCTCCAGAGACAGCATTAGATCCAACTCTTATGGATGTTTTCTGCAATAAGCCATAAATACCTAACATCAAACAGAGCTAATGTCACACAAAGGTCACTTGATTCTATTTTGAACTCGAAGGAACTGGCAGTGTGGACATTTGTCTTGGATAGAAATGTGTCTTCATTCATTTGTATTCACGCTCGTATGGGCACAGCCATGTTCAATCCCTTCAGCTGCTCAGTAGAATCCAGGTAACCTCTGCTGAAGATTGAAATGATCCATAGCCTTCCCCACCACCTTTTATCCCATTGGAAAACACAGGACATCATATTTCCTATTTTTCGAGGGAGCTGTGCTGAGTGAGACCAGAGCTGTTGTGGGCCTCCTTGCCTGGCATCTATGGGAACACCTAGGCTCTTGCTGCAAAATGCTAGTGCCTTTTTTACTATGTATGATTATACTGCAATGCTCAGCTTCTTATGCCATTTTTTTGATGAGCATGGGTTCTCCAAAGGTGGGCTTTCTCTACAACGACTTTTCTTCTGAGACCTCCGGTAAGGTCTCCTGTTGATAAAAAATCAATTTCTTCTTCTGCCATCTGGGATTTCACAGTTAGAATGTAGATTTCATCTATATGGAAGACTAAGAAGTAGAGGCATGTTGAAGCCTACTGTGCTCACCTGCACCTTAAGCTATAATGAGTCCTAAAATGACTCACTCTGCTTCTGTAGTAGATAAATGTGTGAGATATGGACATAGACCTTTTTTTCAGACTGGATGCTTAATCGCGGACCTTGGATATTCTCTGCTTTGACATAACAGTTATATTTCATTCCCTACTGAAGGACATTCTGTCATTATTTCTGTAATAAATTAATAAGAGTAGTACAAGGAAAATGCATGGATATGAATAACTTAAGATAAAAGTTCTTCAGCTTAGTCAGATCTCTATCACTGGATGAAGCCTGAGGGCTTCAAGACTTGCATTTGTTGTTTTCTTGCTGGAGGCCAAATTCATTGACTTTGTCCTTTTGCAGTAGATCTTCTGTTCTACCAGATCTCAGACACACCTTTGCATGTGTTATGTCCAACTGCAAAGCAGTTTTCATGCAGTGGGGTTGAGGGAATTTGATCAGCCTAATTAACCATTCCTTACTAAATCCCAAGGTTTCTGGACTGCCCCTCGTACTGAGAAGATATCTCTATGTTAAGCTGACTCTAGCT
Organism: Centrocercus urophasianus; assembly: GCF_019232065.1. Lineage (NCBI taxonomy): Eukaryota > Metazoa > Chordata > Aves > Galliformes > Phasianidae > Centrocercus > Centrocercus urophasianus. Next base: position 20,469,410 of record NW_024884767.1, read on the forward strand.
TTGTTGGAAGTGGTTTGCTGACATCTAGCCCTCTTCTAAAGCTCTGTGGGAGCTGTGGAATAAGCTGTGACAGCAGCAGAGCAGGTGGTTTCTGATCTCCAGGGCTGAATTTTTTTTCTGCAGGCAGCTGAGGATTGCACAAAGTTGTCACAGGGTTCAGCCTGTTATGAGGGTAGCACAGAAGTCATACTAAGGTAACTTCTGTTTCACTGTGCTTGTTAATTACCGAGCTATTAAAAAGCTGCTTGGAATGTGTTTTTTCCAATATTCAATTAAAAAATTCCAAGCTGTTGTCATATGACTCTAGAGGTGCTTGGGAAATCACATCAATGCCAAGAGAGACCTATGATGAGCTTGTAAAAGCCTCCCTTTTCATGATCAATATGATACAATTTGGGCTTAAAAGACTGGTCAGGTATTCTTTCTTGACAGACATACACTGAAAATGTAGTATAATCACTCCTAAGCTCCAGGGAAGGAGACTGGTAGTACACAGCACCACTCATGTGTGGACCATGAAATAACAAGGCTTTTGGAAGCTCACTGAAGCACAGAAGATGTGTCACTAAGTGAAACTTCAGTACCACACCATATGTGAGCTCAAATATTGGCTAAAAAAAAAAAGGCATGTTACAGTGCAGTGGAACTTGTGGTACAAACAGTACATTTACCTTCTTTGATGTAAAGCGGATGCTGTCAGGTTATGAGGTAGTAAAGTCCATATTCAGAAGTAATTATAAGGAGAATGCAGAAGACTAAATTGTTGAGCACAGCAGCGATTTACTTGTGTTAAAACAGGGTTGTCAGAGAAACATCGCTTCTAACACTTTTAAATTACAGTGTTAGCTCTTGCTTAATGAACTGGATATCAGAAGATTCTAAAATGTAAAGTATTTTGGAGAGTGCAACAACTGTCTATGTTGCAAGGCATTAACATTTCTCTGCAGTTGAAAACATAGGCCAAGAAATTTTTATTTGTATTCTTTTTTTTTTTTTTAAACAATTTTGTCAGTCATATGCTCCTTTGACTGTACACACTAGTTAGATGCTGTTTTGTTTTGGTGACACTGTAGCCCTGAATTCAGCAGGAGATGAGATCACCCTCCAGACATTCATTATTACAAGCAAAAGATATTGAAGCTTAAGTTCTCCTTTGGAGGATATTTTTCATCCCCATGGGGTTAACTGATATAGGGTCTTTGAATACAGGATGTATTCATATATTTTTTCTCTTCACAAGACTTAAATACAGGTATGTCTTCCTGTTCCTTTAGGCAGCAACTCTTTCTCTCTCTGCTCCCTCAAAAAAGGCCAAGGTTCTGAAATCCAAAAGTCATAAAGAGGAATACGAACGTGAAGAAACAACTTTTAAAACAGTACTTAAAGAAAATAAGTAATAAAAAATATTATAAGCATGTTCCCCCTGCCTCTGTGATTAGGAGATGTGTCCTCTTTCAAGCCTGAGTTTCAACCTCACTCCATGCTCTGTTGTATTTGCAGGGCAATATAACAGTGTATTTCAATATATTTAGAGTATAGCAATACAGCAATTTATTGCAAGATATTTTACACCTTCCCCTACACAAGAAAATCTCTTTCTATCACTACAGAGCTTTGGTTGTGGCTATATCTTCTCCTATCTGTATCATCTCACAAGCTAAACATCCAGTGTCTAGACTCCCTTCAGAGGTACAAGGAGATATGGACTGCCTAGATTGCCTAGAGTACTTCAGATCAAACAAGTAAAACATTGTCTGAAAAGAAAGGTTGCTATTCAGTGAGTTATACTCAGTGTGCTACCAGGTAAGGAAGGCATCTAGAACATACATTTGGTTTTATAATTTGACAAAAACTGCAGAATGCCAGGGGACTGCACAGGTTTATTAATAGCAAATTGAAAAACCTTGATGATCAAATCTGTTAGAGCCTGAATGCTTGGAGACACCAGAGTTACAAATCTTTAATTGAGCTTTCCAAATTTCCCTATAACATTTTTAAAAATATGGGACACCATGTGATTCTCTGCTCATGTCTTCTGTATCTGCTCCTGCTTAGCGCTGAATGTGTGAAAACTCATCTTCTGTCTGCTTTTGAAATCTCTGGGGGAAAGAAAAAATGGTTGTGCTGGGATACAGATGACGAATAGTGCAACTGCAAGCATTCATGGCAGCCCATCAAAATCTCTTTGGAGAATTTGTGATTGTGCCTGTGCAGGCATCAAAATTGTTGAGCTCCCAAATGTTCAGCAGAATAGCCTGTATCCACACCCAAATGAAGCTAGGTCAACTGAATCTTCAAATGCTTCAGATCTCATTCCCTGGGCCTGTCCCCCAGACCTGAGCTTTGCTAGCCAACTCTGTTACGTGTGTGTGAAACAAAGTAGACCAGATTAAAAATTAATTCCTTGCAGGCTGTGTCCACAGGAGAGCTGATTCTGGAATTAGTACAAAAGGTCTTGTCACAGAAATCCTACGTTGGTGTCTGATATTTTCCAGTTACCTACCGCACTGTTCCCACATTTATCTGTGTAAGAAAAGGAAGGAGAGAAAGAGATAGAAGATGAAAGGTGGCAAACTAAATCATTTTCAAGCAGCGAGGTCTGGTACTGCTTCAGTAAACATTTATCTTCAGTGCTGCAGTTTTGATTTCCATCTGTCCTTTTCATTCCTCCTTCCCACCCAGGAGGCTTATTCTATTAGTCAAGGTATTTTGTACACTGGATGACTTCTAACAGGTTATCCAGAAAACTCTGGTTACTCTCAAGGATGTGACTGTTAAAATAGGGACTGTAAAAGTCTAGATCTTTCCTCTTTTCATTTATGATTCAGATTGCTCAGTTAGACACATTCCATACCTCTATTATGAAGTATTTCTGTAGAGCAAATATAGCATTGTCTTATATTTCTAGTAGATCTTAGGCTTGCATTCATAAGATTTTTTTGTTTCCAGTTCCTGAGCTTGTTTAAAATTGTTGTGCATTTCTTATGTACATTCAGCCATGGGTTTTGTTACTCTGCTAAGAATTTTAGGACTGATATTCAGTAGAGTGTCTTAGAGCAAACTCTACAAACTGATGATTCTCTAGAGGATACACAATCAAGTTCATCTTAAGATTTATCTGCGTGTAGCTTTCTTCTTGAAGATCTCATTTGGGACTGCCAGTTCTAGATGGAATCCAGAGCAGTCAAATTCCCTTTCAAGGATGCTGCTTTTTCCCGTAAGCTGAAATAAGTTGTGGAAAATATTCCAAACAGCTAGTTGCATTTTGTAGGACTTTTAGATTTAACAGTGTAGAATTCTTACCAGTGGTTAAAAGTGGGTCTGTTCCTGACCATCATCAGAGGAAGCTGTGGAAAATTAATATATTTTGATTCTGTACTTGGTTTTTGTTGTTTTGTTTTAGATTTTGTTTGATTTTGGGGTGTGTGTGTGTGTGTGTGTGTGTGTGTGTGTGTGTGTGTTTTTTAATAGAACTGGTCCTTGTTAGTGATGTAAGAGTGATAATATGTGCGCATTTTAAAGTGGTGCCTAAGCAAAGAACAGTCTAAATATTGATAATACTGTAAAAACAGTCATGCAAAGCAGTTCAGCAAATATTTTATTATGGAAAATGAGTGCTCCTCTTACTATCAGCTCTGTATTTCTAGCCTGATTAATATTTGCCCTTATTTTAAAAAATGTCATGTATGTTTAAAGTATCCCTGAGCAAAAACTTTCATTGAAACCATATTTTCAAGGCAATAAATTTGAATAAATTGTGTGTGTGTGTGTGACTGAAATGGGACAAGATGTCACACCAAAGAGACACTAAGTGGAGATTCCAAGAGAGGCGTGGAAAACTTGCATGTGGCCACAGCTTACATCTTTTCTTTAATGGTAACTGAGCTTGCAGTGTTCTCCAAGGAAGGGAGGTGTTTAGTAAGTGTTTCTACTGGCACAAATGACATAGCCACAGCGTATAAAATCAGTTAAGTCTTTCCATTCCAACGATATAAGAGCTTCTACAAGATCAGAAGTTTTAAATTGTGTATTGTCTATAAGTTTTTTGAGAACTGAGAGGAGTCCAGAAGAAAATTTTAATTTCTTGAACAGTAAAGTGTTGAAAGAAAAATGAGTGGACTCAGCTTCAGCAGCATACTGGGGGGAAAACAAACCAAAATAAAACAAAACAAAAAAATCCCACAAGCAAACATCTGGTTCAAGGAAGATAAATGCATATTTGTGTGATATAATTAATGTCAACGGATAGGAATTTTCTCAATAGCTTATCATGTCACATTATGCCAGTTCCTTCTGGAAGAACCTGACATATCAGATTTAGAGTACTGTTGATATAAAATTGTTTATCTGGATTTTTATAAAGCATCTGACACTATCTTCTAGATATTATCCTGAAGAAATGGGTTGTTCATGGCTTGGTCAGGTATGTAGTTCTCTGACTGAGAACTGACTGGATGATCAGGCTTAGGATCATACTGCATAAAGTTCAATCCAGTTAGTGGCCCAATGTCAGTGGCATCCCCCAGGGCTCACTGCTGGAGCAAGTTTTATTTAACGTCTTTGTTGGTGAACCGGATGGAAGGATCAAGAGCACCCTTAGTAAGTTTGCAGATTATACCAAGTTAGGTTGAATGTTGATCTCTTGAGAATAGGAAGGGTCTCCAGAGGTATATGGGTAGGATAGGTCAATGGGCCAAGTCCAATCTCATGACGTTCAGCAAAGCTAAGTGTGGGGTGCTGCACTTGGGTTATAACAATCCCAGTAGTTGGACTTCTGGAAGTTGTATGTAATGTCACTGAATACTTTAGGAAATCCATGCAGAGCATACTAAGTTGATTAAAGCTGACTCCTGGATCAAGCTCAGTGCCCCTTTAAACAGAGATGGAGTATTCACAATGTGCACAGTTGTGTGGCTGGCAAAGCAAGAAATGGTGAGTCCATACTGAACAGATTGGATGCAAATGTCATGGTCAAAGATACCCTGCTGCCAGCTGTCTAACTAGGCCCAGGACCCAGCAATGAGACAGTGAAGAACCATGGAAGATCTTCTGTCAGGTACTCAGTAATAGCTTTCAGATGTAATGCTGTATATTGTGAGCTGCAACCTGGCTATTGACAGGCCAGGCTGTGCTCAGCTGCTGTAGTTCATTGATTGATGCCTTGAATGCTATGTAAAGCCCAGTGAGAGGATTATGTTTAGAACTGTTCTGACAGCTAATTTACAGTAGCAAATGTTGACAAGTACATTGCATGTATTTCTGAATGCAGTATGTACCAAAGCTTTAAAAGCTGCTGTACCAATAAATTAGTTTTTAGCAGCATCAGATTAATACTCAGAGCAGATTTATCTGATGGCTGCATATGAGTCTTACCTACACAGTAAATAAGGCAGCTATCAAGTCATTCTGAGATCTTGCTCGTGTTTTATATTAGGCGCAAGAAAATTTCGAATTTCCATGACAGAGGGAGAAAAAGAAAGTTGACAATGCAAAGGGATCAGCACAGAGTTTTGATGGAGCTTGTCAGCTAAATGAAATGATCCAGAAAAAACTGTTTATTCAGTTAAAAAAGGAGCTAGGGCATGTCAGGGGCAATCCCTTCATTACACAGTTTGGGCAAAGAATTAAGGTTGCAAGATTTTGCTAAATTTTATTAAGAACAAGTATGCTTTAAGATGTGCAAAGGAATGACAAAAAGTGCCTGTATGTCAGGCCTGGAAGATGTTCAAGTTTTTGTGTATTTTAGCAGCAGCAGCAAATGTAATAGAACAGAAGAGTAAAAGCCAAACCAGTACAAAGCATCAATTCCATGGCAATGTAGAATCTAGTCCAAAGAAACCAAGATGAGCAAAACTCAACATTACGTGGGTCTGATGATTGTCTTCTGATGCTGAATGAGGTCCGTGGGGGACTTGTGAAGAGACAGTGTCCAGAAGGCAGGAGGCACTGAGTATCTAAAGAAGTTATGGAAAAGTTTAATAGTGGCAGATCTCTGGACTAGAAAAAAAAATCTAGTTTAACTCAAAATAAAGACAGGAAAGAACAGGAAACGAAAGTACAGTGATCCAAATGCACCAGAGGAGTCAGTAGATAGCACTTTGGGCAGTAGAGCCACCTGGGTGACAAATGCAATCTTTTTTCCCCTTAGCTTTCGAATCAGCTGATGAGTTATCTTAAGCACATGCTCTCTGTTCTTGGGAAGACCTTGCTCTAATTAGTGGTCACATAGGCAACCTGCTTCCCTGTGAATGTCTCTTCACTTTGAGTACAACTTTTGCTTCAGCATGGATCATATTTACTAGCTTGCATTCCCACTTTGGTCTCCATTGCTTTTTCTGAAGATTGTCCCAGTACATACCCGAATCCTTCTGATTTCTGTTCACCCAGTGTCCTTTAAGATCCTCTGTGAGAGACAATCTGTACAAACCCTACCAATATACAGGCAGATTTGAATATTGTTCTGTAAATATTTCTCTGATGAAACATTACATGATTTCCCCTTAGTTGGGATGGCAGGAGAAAGGATACAGCTACCTGTAGAAATCTTTGCTTGATAGCCCTTAATGAACTAGGTGGAGTTAGGAAAAGAATGCCACCGGGAATGGTCTGTGGTAGTGCTGGCAGCAGGACTGGGCAACCCATTGTGTATTACAGGAACTGTCTTCTGGAGTAACCTGGGCATCTTTCTGTGCCATGGTGCTACTGCTTGTGGTGCCTGGGGCAGCTGGAAGTCACTGTATCTAGCAATGTTAACTGTTCCTGAGCAGTCACATATTACTAGGCCAGAGTCTCTAGTTATTGTAGTTTTGACTGTACAACAAAGTCAACTCAAAGTCTTTTATTAGTGAACTGTATTTTGTGTAGTCCTTGTAAGGTGGAGTGGCAGTGTGGTGTCAAATAAAAATAATTGGAGGTGTATGAGAGGATACCTTTATAATTATATCATTATATGTTTCTACAGTTATGCTGATACTACAACTAAACTCAAAGACACAATTAGCCTTTGTATAGAAGTGCCTTATGCTCTTTTAACCTGCATGGAAGCATACAACAATGGACGTCAAAACCCTTTCTACTTGAGTCTGCTTTGTGATGGGGTTCCATGGGCAGCTGAGAATACTGGAGGTTCAGAAAAGTGTTGCTCAAAATGCTTCATAGACTTTCAAGGCCTCCCTGACCACACAAATGTGGCCAGTTTCATTTTGCAGATCCATCTCAGATGACTAAAAGATGTCTAGAATTGAAGAAGTTAGGAAGATAATTTCAGGTAAGAAAAAGAAGGGACAGGAATTAATGGCTGAATATATTGAGTACCAGCAATATGTGACTCTAACCAGTAAGGAGAATCATTTTATGAAGAGACGCTAAGGGTTATTGGTTACATGATTCTGCAGGCTCTTGAAAGATGATCTGGTGTTATTTTTGGCCTTACATACGTGTTGGAGTGGTGCCAGGAGAGCAGCTGACTCTGGGAAGCTCGTGGGGAGTGCCTGGGGAAGGATGGCAGCCATGCGAGGGACCCTCCCATGTGGGACAGCAGTACAGAGAGACCGGGGAAGAGTGGTGGAGATGGAGTGTTACGGACGGGGTGCAGTGCCCATGCATGTTCTTATGTGCTGCTTGGGGGGAGGAGGTAGAAAGATACGGACAGAGGGAAGGTGGTTTCATTTTGCTTTCAGTTCTCACTGCTCTGTCTCTCATTACCAGACAGTAATTTACACTAATCTCTCTTTTGATGAGTCTGTTTTGCTCATGATGGTAATTGGTGAGTAATTTCACTTTCCTTACCTCAACACATGAGATTTTTCATATTTTCTCCCAGTCTTCCTGAGGAGAAGGAGTAGGAGGTGGTGTTTTCACCCTACTGAGGTCAAACCACAACTGTGGTTTCTTCACAGAGGAAGAAATTCTGTAGTACGTCTCTATCCACTGTCAGAGGAACCCTGCAAAAATCTGTGCTTAGATGTTTGGAGTTACAGTGGGAGGGCATGTGTGAGGGAGAGCATGAGGACCAGGCACCAGGTCCTGTCATGGCAAGTGCTTAAACTTCCATATATCTCAGCTGCACTTGGGTGCAGCATTCTGTACAACAAGATCTTCAGTCGGGTTTCATACACGTGCAGAGGCATGGATAGAACCTTAGGCAAATGACTGAATAAAATGTAAAATTCCTCAGTTTACTTGTTTCCCTTTTTCTTTCTCAGAGAATCCACTAGCAAGAATATTTGCATTAGATAAATAGCTCCACAAATTTGCAATTCAGATGAAAAGTACTTGTGTCAGTGTTTGACAAAGCATGACCAGTGGGGCGCCCTCTAATTCTATCACTGTGTAGATGGGAAGATGAAAGATTATTGCTTGCTGTATTTCATATAGACAGCACATTGCCCATCACAGATTTAATCCTCATAGCTGAAGTTTCACAACTGTTAATGGAAAAATACTGATGAAGTAAATTGTATCCTGTTGAAACAGCAGGCCTCCGTTTAAAGATTTTTTTTAATGGAACAATTTTCAAGCTTCTAGACTTAAAGATTAAAGAGAGTATACGTATGTTCTTGAAATAAAATGATGTGATGAATAAGCAACAAATCTTTTATCTGTTCAATTATAAAATCTGTTTAAGGACAGGAGGTGGGACTGACTGTGGAGCTTACAGAAGTGAGGGTGTTTGCCTATGAGTGTGCATGCCATTATGTTTCTGAGGCAGACTATTTAGAAGATATATAGTAAATAGAACTCCCAGTGCTTTCATCAAATTCATATACAATTCTGGGCCAAAGGGTCTGGTAACACATCACTGGAATTATCTAACAGTCTAGTCTTAATAAATAATGTTAGAAAATAGCGCTTGATGAAGGGCTTGGTAGGAACTCCTTTTTCTGTGGTAGTGTCTGATGACAATTTTGATGTCTAGTTAGTATGACCTTCAATTTTACACTAAAATGTGGCGTTAGTCTGTGTACTGAACTCCAAAACTCTGAAGCATGCTTGGAGATCTCAATGGTCTAGCTATTTCAAAGCTCATAGTTTGATAAAAGAGCATCTCTCATGTAGCAGAGAAGGACAACATGTTAGCTACCAAAGCAAAACAAAATGATGTGAAATTGCAAACTGGCTATACTTGCCTGTGAGAACATTATCTCCCAAACACCGTTCTGAAGTGAAAAATCTTGTTTATATCCTCAAGATTACTATCAGAAGTAAATATCAGAATGCTTAATTTGAATGCCAGTAACCAAAGAGCCGTTGATCTTGAGTGGTAGGCTCTGTGTTCTTTACGTCATAGAGAAATTCTTCACTATGACAGGCCCCACCTGCTAAAGGACAACATTCTTAATGGGTCTACTTTATTTGTTCCTTCATTTACATGTTTCTGTGCCTATTACGTGGTTTGCAGCCTATTTCTCTACTTAGTCATCCACAGATGCTATGAAAGAGAAAAAAGAAAACAGAAAGATTATTCTCACCGTGCCGAAAAAATGGAAATCCATCTTGGCAACCTAAAGTCAAGTGTCAATAAGTGTCAATAAATCTTCCTCATATTCCATCCTTATCCTTAGTGTTGTTTTACGATTGTTTCCTATGAACCTAGGGTCAGTTGGATGTTGAAAATGCAAAATCATTCATTTAGAAATGCTGTGTATTTGGGGGCAGGACAAGTTTACTTTTCAGAAAGAAACTAAGGATTTGTTTTTTGTCGCAGCAAAGAGTTAATGTGTGAAAGTGATGTCAGCATGAACTCAGGCATCTCTCTCATGGTAGAGTCCATTTCTATGGTCTGAAGGAATTCCCACTCCAGCTAAGAATGGGATGGAATTGAGTGCAGTAATTTAGAATGTTATATATAGTGACTTGTATTTACTTATCATTTTACTTATCAGGAGATCTTGTTGGTGGAGCAGACTTAATGTGTTTAAATATTCTGATGGTAACAGCCTTTTTTAGACTTTCAAACACCAAAAGATTGTGCATGCCAAGTAGTAATGTTGTAAAATACACACACGCCTTCATCACATGGAATAAAAAGCTGCAAACGAAATCATCTCTTTATGGGACATCAGAGAAGATGAGCCTAGCAGAAATGATGGTAGAATTTGTAAAGTCACTCTCTCTCTCTTTTTTTTTTTTTTTTAAGGACTCACACAAAGGCATTGGGTGCCATTCCTCCTCCTTGACCCAGGCCCTATTCTGAATCCTGACAATCTAAAGGTATTAACTCTCAGTTAATCTTTATGCTGACTCAGGAACATCTGAAATACAAAGGAGTTTGTTTATTCATTGAATCTTTCTTCTTCATTGTCCTGCAAATGGAGTCTAAGTCACACATTTACAAGAATCTACTGCAATTCATGAGAAGTGCTGACTGCACATACATAGCACAAAATACACTCTTCTTCACAGATTTCCTCAGATTTTTTTCTGTTAGTGGACACAAAAAAGCTTTATTTACTGCTAGAAGGTCTTTCTAACCTTTGATCAGCAAGCACCTTTTTACTTCATTTGACAGATATTCACTTTTTGCTGCTGAGAAGGTAGTCTCTTTAAATCTTTTTTATCTTTTCCCTGCATAGAGTGAATGGCATAATTTTAGTTTTTCATAGAAGAAAACGGGAAGTTTCTCAATCTCGGCCCATCTGTTTGTAAAAATGAGGCACTCCATTCTCCAGTGGCACTTGAGATTTCTGATAGATTCAGAATAACAGTCCTTCTTACTAATTCCTCTGGAGTGCTTTTGTTAAACATCTCAATGCTGAAACTGCCCTTTTGATATTCTTTCTTGTGTCTGCCTTTCTTCCAAGTTCTAAATTAGGCTTTCAGGTATGGTTGACAGCTGAGCAGTCTTGACCACCACTTGCAGTACTTGCTCCAGAGCTCAAGTGAAGAAATTCTATTAATAACCTTTTTAAGGGTTGAAATTCTGTGCTATTTAAGTAATAAGCTGTTGCAATGTAAATCCACATGAATTCAAGAAGTCAGAGTTACAGTCTTACACAATAATTTTGGTCTTCTAACACCTGGATAGGCATTAATAGAAGTGTTTTGTTTTAGGATTGTGTTCTTTACTCTTTCGTTCATTCAGTATTTCTGTGAGCTGAGGTAAATTTTGAGATGTAAGACATTAAAATATTGCTTTGTTCATATTTGAATGAGAATTTATAATCTCATATTCTGCAGCATTTCAAAATCTTCAACAGAAAAGTTCCAGAAAGGTATTTTTATAGCCCAAAATTATTTCATGCCCTTCAATTCTCTTTCGACTTTAATGCAGTAAAAAGAAAGTACAGAAATGACATCAATTATTTTTCTTGCTCAATTATCTGCTGATCCCTTGAGCTTTTCTGAATAATTCTATAGACTAAGGTAGCTCCATACTATGCTGAAAAATGCATGAATCAATAGCAGACATGGCCTATATATTAAAAAGGGATAGAGAAGCAGCTGCTGATGGAAGACCTAAAATAGAACAACCACAGTTTCTGCAATCAAGGCTGTAAGGTGACTTGCAAGAGCTATTTACTTCCTAGGTGTTTAACAGTACTGTGACTCTTTTTCTTGTTTCCTGAAGTACACTGTTTCCTGAAGTAAATTGCTATGAAATTCTGGAAAAAACTTTGCTTCCCTTCTTTTATGAGCACTCGTGCTGAGATGTGCATGTCCCAGCAGGGCTGTGTAGGTCTCACTCTGACAGAGAATGAGATGCCATGAAATTAAAGCACAAAGAACAAACCTATTTGGGCTCTTCTAATCTATTCTGTGTATGCAGGTTCTCTTCTGAATGATGCATAAACAGTGCTGCTGAATCAGGCTGTTTATAATGTTCAGACTTATGCTGCCTGGTTTTAACACAGAGCCCTTGGAAGTTGATGGCAAATGGGGTGGTCGTTGTCACATCTCATCCTGATAGCCTTGCCTCTTACCTTTCTTGTATTTTTTGGACAGGAGAAGACAGAATTTCTTTGCATTTGGTTACACGATGTGGCCAGGCATTGGCTAGCACTTCAGGTGGCCATATGAATCTTTCTCAGTCAAATGGCTTTCACGATTTATTTTTCAAAAAAGGGAGATTTCTTCATATTGACATCTTCAGAAAAGGCTGTGAAACAAATCTCATGTTAGTACACATAGATGGAATGCCCCTAGATTTGTCAGCAAATGGAAACAAATTGAAGCAAATCCAACCACCTTCTGTAGGAATTGTATCACAAATCTTTTTGCCAACATGAAAAGAGAAAGATCCATAAGCACAAATGTTGGAATGAAAGAGAAGGCCTTACCTCACTGTTGTAAATATGAGCAACAGCAATTTTATGTTATTCAGTTTGGGAGCAGAAGATATTTCCTGCTATTCCCAGATATTTTAAGCAAATTGTCTTTTCTTGGAATGTTCTTAATCATGAGAGACAGTGTTCAGGTAATCAGAATAGACTTACCACTCAAAAACTGGCAGGAAAAAGTGACTCTGTGTGTGTGTATGTGTGTGTGTGTGTGTGTGTGAGTTATTCAAATGTCAGCTTTGCAAACAGTGGGATGATACGCTTGAAATTCTTGACAAAAACATAAAGTCACCTTGATTGAAGGGAAGATAGTAATGCAGAGTTCCTGATAAACACTAAATACTGCAGCAGAATGTGGCTGGTGCATTTGAAAAGAGACAATAACCAGGCCAAATGGCAGCAGCTGTGTACACTGAATAAGGAAACATGGGAATGCAGCTTCTGACACTCTTTATCTTCTTCTAGGAATTTCAGGCCTCTCTTGCTTGGATACAGATTTCAGAGAACTTGCAGATCAAGCATTCCATACTGAATCTTCTTCCTGACAGGATAAATATTTTAAGATTTGTAAATGAAATACAATAATAAGAGAATAACTGCACAGTGACAGTTTTGAAAATAAGCTCACACATCTTGCCTAGTTATTAGACTTGAGGCATGACCAGTACTTAACAAACTTTAAATTAATCTGACAGAATTATTTTCTTGAGTTATATTTTCATCCTCTAAATTCTTTGGTGATTTGAATGCATTTTCAGCCTTCTGTTTGCACTTCCAGGCTCTTATAGTATGAAACAATGTAATATGCTAATGATTGCTTTGCCTTGTGAGATTTCTTATTTTTTATTTTTTATAAACTAAGCCATAAGGTTCAAACAGAAAGATATTTCAGATCTTAGAGATCTTAGCTTTTCATGACTGAATTTTGTCATCTTAGATCTCCAGAATGCTTTGAACTCTGTTGGGTCTAGCTGCTCCACAGTGCTTTCTCTCCACCTTCCTGGAATCTTTTGTTGTTTCTTTTTATTTATTTATTTATTTATTTTTCCTTCCAGCTTTCTGAAAGTAGGCCACTTAGTGACCTACATGGATTCCTTGAAAGGCCAGGCAAGCACCTTGCTAAGTTGAATAACAGCAACCAGAGCCAAAGCCATGGGAGATTGAACTGTGCTTAGAAAATGCTGGGCGTAGTTTGCTATTTCTTTCATGAACTAATTCTGTCTGCAGATGCTATTAGCTCAAAATTAGGAAGACAGATGGACAGACAAATTTATTGCAACTCAGTTTTAGTGGTCTGGGATACTCAGTGCTGCATTCTAAGCTTGCCTGCACACAGCAGCACGTTACCATCTCATTTCAAGAAAACTTTTCTCCTGAAGTTTCGCTGTTGCCCCAGAAGAAAGGTTATGAGATGTGTGGCTTTGTGGGGAATGAAGAGACCATACATGCTGCGTAACTTTTACGTGGATCAGAGACAGCTGTGCTAAGGGCAGCAGGAAATGAGAATGGTCTGAGAGCAACTTAGGAGCTTCTTTGACACAACAGCATAGTAGCATGGAGGTAGGTCCATCAAGCCACAATGATGGGCAGGCCCACAGATCAGTGGCAGCAGAGAGCCAGCCTGGGCAGGACTGCTGGAGGAAAGCAGGCAGAACTTGCCAAGTGAGCCCAGAGGAGGGAACAGCCTAGGGCTCTGCAGTTGGTGATACAGTGCCTCCTGCAAGAGATGCCACTCAGACATCATGAGGTTTAGGAGCACCTCTCATATAAAGCCAAAAGCACACTCCTCTGCCTCCACTGTAGCAAGCAAGCCCTTGCAGCCTGGGAGTCACGTTTTGCACCTTCATTAGAAAGACACTGCAAAGTACACTGTCCCTGTTCTTCAGGGATATATACCTGTATCCTTTTGACAACTCTGGTGCAGCCTTAGCAGATGTTTAGAAGGGCAAAAATTGCAAAAGATGCCACACAACTACCTTTGCTTAGGGAACTTTTCAGAAATTGCAAATAAGTCTTTCATTTCAAATGTTATCATGTCTTTTAATGAGCTTCTTGGGGTTATGACATGGATGATTTCAGAAGCTGAGAATTTCTGAAGAGATTTATATTTAATTGAGGGAAGGTGGAGGCTTTTGATAGCTTCTGTTCTGATAGTCCTGGAGGCACACTTTGCCTTTTGCTGTCTGAATTTTTCCTTCTGGATGAATTTATCTGTCTGGGGTTTTATTTATGTTCCATCAGTGCAGCATCCTAGATAAAACTCCCACGTAGACCTGAAATAGACCAATCTGCAGGGAGAAGATGGAGTTAGTCTGGCTAGCAGATGCAATGTTTGTGTGTGTGTGAATGTATATGTTATGTTTCTGTCTGTGGGTATATAAGAACTGCTGAAAGCAAATGAAATATAAAGACATTCCTTCTGGGACTGGTGTGTCTGCAATCACTGTTATTTCAAATTGGTGTAAGTCTCATTGCTTCTCTGGAAAACTGTCTCTTCAACTTACAGCTTGGACCTATTGACCTTCAGGCTTGTGAAAACTTGACACATAATTAAATCATAGTACAGAATCACAGAATGGTTTGGGTTGGCAGAGACCTTAAAATTCATGCAGTCCAACCTCCCTGCTGTGGGCAGAGCCATCTCTTATTAGATCAGGCAGCCCAGGGTCCATCCAGCCTGGCCTTGAACATTTCCAACAATGGGGAATCCACAGCTTCTGTGGGCAACCTGTGCTAGGGTCTCACTACACTTTCTGTGAAGAATTTCTTCCTTGTACCTAATTTATATCTACCCTCTGTTTAGATGGAAAATGGGCAACAGTTTAAAACTGTTGCCCATTTTCCTATTGCTGCATGCCCTTGTAAAAAGTTTTTCATCCGTAGCTCTCCCCAACTTCTTCTCTAAAGGTCTTGTCTCAATACCTTCATTCACAAGTCTGTACTTATGTATGGAATTGCTACAGTCCAGGTGCAGCAGCTTACACTGACCCCCTGAGAGACACTACTCATCACTGAACTCTACTAGACATTAAACTGTTGACTGCAACTGTCTGTATGTCATCCAGCCAATTCCTCATCCTCTGAGTAGTTCAGCCTTCAAATCCATACCTCTTCAATTAAGAGGTAAGGATGTGGTGTGGACCTCTTCAAAGGCCTTACAGAGTTGCAGATAGATTACATCAGTTTGTCTTCTCTTGCCAACTGATGAAACCACTCCATCATAGAAAGCTATTGGATTGACCAGACACAATCTGTCTTGGTGAATCAGTGCTGGCTCTCTCAGATCACCTCCTTATCTTGCATATTTTTAAAGACACCTTCCAGGAGGATCTGTTCCATGGTCTTCCAGGCATGGAAGTGAGATTTATCATTATGTAGCTCTTAGAGTCTTTCTACTCATTTAAAAGAACTTTATCTGACTGACATGACTTTTCACATATGATGGAGAAGGGCTTGACAATACGACTTCCCTCAGATCTGGATGCATCTCATTGTCATCCTTAGATTTATGCAAGTTCAGTTTCATTGGGTGGTCTCACACAAATCTTCATTCACACTGGGAGGGAATTCTTTGTCCCAGTTCCTGTCTAAGATTCAGGGACTTGAGAGACATGAGTGAAAAAGTGATTGCCAGCAAAGACTGTGGCAAAAATAAACAAACAACACAACAACAAAAAAGAAACCACAACAAAAAACACTGACAGAAAAGATGTATGTTTACATTTCTTCAAGTAGAACTTGATTGTATGCAATAATATGTGGTTTATGGCCACCTAATCATAAGAGATCATTTCAAGTAATATTTTTTACTATTTGATATAGTATCCCCTACCAATAACAATGCAGCTGCTAAGAAGCATCCCAACACCAGTGTATTTCTACTGGCAATCATTTAGGCTTCTTGAAATGTATTAAGAAAATATATGATGGGGTACTTACTACCTTTAAGAAGTTCATGCCCTTTTACAATATCCTCTGATAATCTCTCCGGTTAAGATGTATAACACTTGCTTAAACCTGTCTTCCTGTTATGGAGAGATGCACAGAGATACCTCATCAGAAGAGCTCAGCCATCTGGGAAAGGCTCATCACCTTTGAAGGTGAATCACCCAGTTGAAGATCTGGGCCACAGCTCTTTTAAAACATGATGGTGGGAGGGTGTTGTATTTCAGTGATAGTTTTGCTTATTTCCAATCCTTCTCTTCCTAGTTCCCCTATGCAATATTATTTCTTCCTGCCAATAGATTCTCTTTCATCTCTTCTTCAAAGAGATATGCCTTCCTGGGAAGCCCTGCTGGGGCAGAGGAGGAGAGTGGTTTGCAATCTTCCACTTACTGGGGAAGTAACTGACATGGTCCTAACATCTTTCTAAAATATCTTCTTTTTCTTTTTTTCTTTTTTTTTTTTTTTTCTTTTTGTTATTACATGCTTTTTATTTTTTGCTTTGTTTTTTAATTTACAAAAAGTTTTTGTTTTCATGCCTGTCATGCTGCTAAGCAAATTTATCAGATTTCAACTAACAGGAATATAGATCTACATACCATTTTTTAACCTAACAGGTATGTTCTGAGTACCATGGAACACAGAAGTCTACATAATGAGCAAAATTTAATGTGAGTTCCTGGCAGCAGATAAGTGTTACTTACCTCCCACCAGAGGGAGAAATTATGTCAGGATGTTGTTCTGACTATTTTTTCAGCCTCATTCCTCTCTTCAGAGAGGCCTTAGCCTGCTGCCTATTGTGAAACACTGTATGTATATCTATTAAACATGTCACCAAAAATCCCACTGTGTTGTATTGCTACAGCCTCTGCAAGCTTTTCTTTAAAACGACAGGGTGTTTCCTATCAGCAGGATTGTCTAAGAGGCTGATGTCTGGGCTTCCTGGGTAGGCTCATTATCCTCATCAATCAGAAGCCACAGGGAAGACTTTGATTTTCCAAGGCAACAGAGAGGATCTGGAATCTGTCACTAGAATAATTTTCAACCTGCCATTAGGAAACCTATTAAACCAGCAGAGATTTGCACACTTTCCAATGTTGTTCTTTCCCTTTGGCTCTTTCTTGGGGAGCTGCACAGTGAGTGGAAGTGAATGGAAAAATAAACTGAGACAGAAGAAAACTGCTGAGCTAATTGTGGTTGCCTGTGCTAAAGTGAATAATTTCTGTGAAGCAGTGAAAGGAGACTGAAACAACCATAAATCCCAGGCAAATAAATACTGTGGCAAGTAGACCTGCTTTCAGGTTCATTTTTCTTGTGGAAGTAGGAATTGCACGTGATTAATGCTGGGATTATGCAATGCAGGTGGCCTCCTGTGGACAGGATGCCTTTGTCTTCTTTTCCAAAGTAGAGAGTCAGCCAGCATGTCTAGAAGATAATTGTCCCCCTAAAGCAGATATTTTTACTTGACCATCCCAAGCTTTTTGACTCCCTGGACTAGACCTCATTGGCTAGTAACAGACCCTGCACAGCCGGTTTGTGGCACCTGGACAAACAGTTATTCTTTATAGCTGCATGCTCACCATGTTACAGGAGGTGAATGGACAAGACAAGCATTTGCCAGGGATTATGGACCAGAACAACAACAGAAGCCCTGCCACCACATTTATGGTAAAAGTTGCCCCTTCTTTTCAATTGTGGACTTTTATAGGGTATCCTCTAGGATTGGAACTGCACCCTTCCAAGTGTTGTTATAGAGATGTAGCTCAAAAAGGCCTATCACTGGAGATTTTATCAGACAGTGAAAAAGACTGAAATCCTTGAGAAGGAGGAAATGAGGGTGCTGTGAAGCTCCCTCCCAAATTTGCATAAAGCAGTTCTGTAACAGAGAAAGCAGAACCTCCTGTTCTGTTTGTCTTTGTTATTTCTGTCAGTTTTAAGCTCACTCTCAATCCCCTTTCCAGTCACAAAAGCCGGAGTTTTTTCTTTTAGGGAAAAGATTTATGTAATATATATTTTAAAAAGGAGTTCATACAGTGAATGAATAGCTTCAAAAATGACTAAAACCATATAAATACAGGGTGTCTGAAGGCAGACCCAGTGTTTTTCTAATCATTCACAGAATAAGTAAAAGTCTATGGGTGTTCTAGGTACCATGGAGGAACAACGACTTTCCAAGCAGTACTCAGATTAGCAGCTCATCCTGATACACTCAGATCATCCCCCATCATCTCTGCATCGTTTTCTTTTCTGTTCCCTTTCCTGCTTTCTTTACCCAGTAGGGAAACAGTGGTTCAATATCATCTCAGTGTTGTGTGCTGAATGATGATGATTGTTTCAGGCTTTTTCTTTTTTTTCTCCTGCTGCCTTGTAGAAGGATTTAACTGACAGGAGTTAGGTAAGAAAAAACTCAGGAACCTGCCTGCTGTGTTTGCCTCAGAAATAGAGAGGCAAGTTCCTCCTGGCCACTCCTGGCATGTCTGTAGTGCCTGGTCCTTGAAGGCCCACCAGTGGGCACAGGCACCAGAATGGGATTGGGGAGTAAGAAGGCTCCTGCAGTATATCTCTTTGTGAAGATGTTTGCACGAAGTATGCAGAAGTGAAAGCCTATGTTTTGTCTTTGAAAAGATCTGCAACGAGGTGATAAATTAGCTTAGTATTATTAGTATGATGGTGTGTTCCCAGTCCGGGCCACCATTGTTAGGCAGGCTTGCTGGTACCCTTAGTTCTGCTCACATTGAGCTTTGCATGTACATCATGAGGTGTTGCCTTGTATGAATGGGTTGGAGGTGCAGGTATGCTCTGTAAACACACAGGCACACTTTGTATTTGTAATGATATTGGAGTATAAAGTATGCATGAAGGGCTGCGGAAAAACTATTTGCACAGGTTTTCCAGTCAAATCTTCAATAGGGCCTGTTTGGTATGCTCATCACTTTTCCAGCCATTCTCTCTGCAGTCACCAAGAATGTAAGTTCTAGCAGTGAACACAGTAACATTCATCCTTTTTTAAGGGCTTGTGTGCCTATTGAGACAATAGCAAAAGGGTTTAGCCCTGGGTTTGAATGTTGTAGAAGGATGCACTCAGATGAAAAAGAAGCTGATCTCCTGTAGAATGTGAGATGTGTGTAGGTGTGGAGCTTGAATTTTTTAACCTTTCAAAACCCACTTGCAGTAGACTGAATCAATAGACCTTTTTACTGACCTTTGGTTTGTTTCTACAGTAAAATCTTACATTCAGTTCATTCACCTGAGTTTGTACCACCATATTGTGGCTACTGACATGAAAAGTCATTTTGTGACATCAGTAGCCATCTGGCATACAACATGTTTATGTATCAGAACACAATTGTTCATGCTGCCTTGTAGGCTTCATGAGAGATAACAGAAGAAAGAACGAAAGAAAGAAAGAAAGAAAGAAAGAAAGAAAGAAAGAAAGAAAGAAAGAAAGAAAGAAAGAAAGAACGAAAGAAAGAAAGAAAGAAAGAAAGAAAGAAAGAA
>NW_024884767.1:20489466-20546409 GCF_019232065.1 Centrocercus urophasianus
TAAAGAAAGAAAGAAAGAAAGAAAGAAGCAAAGAAAGAAAGAAAGAAAGAAAGAAAATGAAACTCAGTCAAGGAACGTAATATGATACAACTAGGAAGTGTGCTTAATTTTCAAAAACAGGTAAAGAGAACACTGAGTCTAATGCATACAAATGAGTTACCACTGACAGGCCATCAACAGTGCTTTCACAATTCGATTGTAAGATGCAGTACTTGCTCCAGTATGGAAACAACCCTATCAGGTCATTCTAAATAATACTTATTAGCCTAATGGTTGTTTGTAACTTTGTCATGAAATAGGAGCTATGATTGGCCATAGAAAAATAAAACAAAGAATGACTCCTATAGTTTCACTGTGGGTCTTAGTGACCAATGTCACCTGGTCTCTCCATATACATTGCTTAGATTTACTTAAAGACAACTCATTAAATTCTTGTTAGTGCAAAATTAAAAGAATTTAGCACTCCTGCAAAGAAATAAATCATAGAATCATAGAATCCTTAGGGTTGGAAGAAACCTTTAAAGGTCATCTAGTTAAGTTCCCCTGCAATATTCAGGGTCTACAACTCAATCATCTTGATCAGAACCCCATACAGCCCGGCTTTGAAGGTCTCCAGGGATGGGGCATCCGTATTTCTGGGCAACCTGTGCGAGTGCTTCACCACCTTCACCATAAAAGACTTTTTCTTTATATCGAAGTACGAACATTACTCTGAAAGCGACAGAGCACTGGAACAGTGGAGAATCTCCCTCTCTGGAGATATTCAAGACCCATCTGGACTCTCCTGTGTGATCTACTGTTGGGAACCTGCTTTAGCAGGGATTGGATTTGGTGATCTCCAGAGATCCGTTCTGACCTCTATGATTCTATGGTTTTGTGTGATTCTGACTGAAAGCAAACCAAATTGTATTGCAGAGCTACCCAGTTGTTGACTACAGCTTTGTTCACTGTTTTGCCTTCACCTCTATAATGTTTTGATAGCAGATCATACAGAAGACTGGCAAGAATGACAAGGTCAGATCCTTGGGGCAAAGTGTAGAATGAGACTGGTCTCTTGCATTCTCATTTAGTTGAAAGGTAATCTATCCACTAAGGTAAGCAGGGAGAGAAGAACAAAGTAAAAAAACGAATCTATGTGTTGTAAACGAAGTAAGCTGAAGCTCTGAGTGTCCATTTTTGACTCCCTGCATGGCCGTTTGTATTCTACTGCTGGATAACTTTTGGACTACCATAGCTCACTGCTTGATATGTTCAGACTGACCTCACTGGGATCCTTCCAACTGTATTTTTCTGTGATGTTTCGTAAAACTAACCACTGAAACTGTTAGGCATGTCACTGACCCAAAAATATACCTCAGGCCGTAGCTTGGCCCAGTGAGCAAAAATGCAAATCAATATGTTCCTTCTCATTTATTTAAGATTTTTCAACTGAGTAGATATGAAGTGAACAGAGCTCCATGTCTGCTTTGAGATTTGAGAGTTGAATTGCATCAAGAATTTTTTCACTTAGTGCAGTGATAATTATCCCTATCAGAGATCCCCACTGCACCAGAAGGAGCAGAAATTGGCCTTTCCAAAGTTGTTATGATTTCTCAAGTACTTCTTAAGTGAACTTAGCATTAGTGGCTTGTTTACAGAAGTGAGATCTCTAATGTGTTTCATAGGTGTGTTAGTTAGTTGATAAATTGTGATGGCTCCTTTTGGAGCTATTCAGTACTAATGTACAAACACGGTATTTTGTTCACACAGGTACTATTTTGGTAAAGCATATGATACTTTCCTGGAAGGCTGTTACATTTTTGCTCAGATTTTAGTAGGAAGAAATCAGTCTCTTTTCAGCTAAAGGATTAATGTGGTATTTACCTTTTGACTGGGAATTGGTATCTCATGTCTAATAAAACTGCAGAAAGAGGAGACCCTGCACCTTTGTCTCGGGCCTGAAGGAGTGTAAGGCAGATATTAGAGGAATCTTTGTCCTTGTCTTTGATGAGACATGCAAACATCTGCAAGAAAACAGCTTTCTAAAGTGAGAAATGTACTGTTTTGCACCAAAAATATTCCTAAAATAGCACTGTTTTCTTTTGTACTACTTTCAAGTGGATCAGGAGGAGAGGTAGGTCTACTTTTTGTACAGGATCATAGTGGCTACCCTCTTATTGTAATGATATGATGTAAAGATAAGATCTTTGCTTCTGAAACAAGTGAAGCAACCTGGATTATTGTGGACCAGACCCATCTCTGCCTTTCTCATTTCCATCAATTGGATAGAAAGGCCAGGGTTTCTGTTGGGCTTAATACGGTGATTTTAGATTATGTAGTTTGTAATCTCTGTTGCTCATGACAACTTTGATAACTGTATGTTGAGTTATAACAGACTCTACATTGGAATAGGCATCTCCTCGTTGGGGTGGACTCAAAGAAAGAAGAAATTGTCAGCTTTTTTACATCATGTATTTCAGGAAAACACAGAGTCCTTGAGCAATGTTGGCATCTACTATCATTGCTGCTTTAATGATGAAGAGATGAAAAAGGGGAGATGTAGCATGTCTGAAAAGCTAGTTATGTCTGAAAAGCTCGTAAGATACAAATTATAAGTCTTAGAGGAAAACCCAGAAAAGAGCACAGATCTGCCTGGGTAGAGATCTTGAAAAGCAATTCACACAGTCTACTTTTTGCCTTCTGCACCTGTAAATTAGTTTGGGTCTTATACTCTGTCTCAAATCAAGATAAATTTGGACATTAACTTGCTGATCAGATGACTTTACTAGATCAGAATAGCTAACAGGGAGCTTGCAGTGTAAGACAAGGCAAGGAGTCTATGTGAGGTATAGATGTCTGAGATAGGTATGTAAGCTCACCAAAGATGGGTGTGTGCCTTGCCTGGAGCCTAATGTGACCTTGGACTCTGTTGGTTGTGATTCAGGCACTGTAGGAAATGTCACTGATAAAACTGTAGACATAGAACTGAATCACTATGAATTGAAGGTCATAGTGGGCTTCCACTCGGTGTAATGGGAAGCCAGATAGCCATCAAATACTGAAATTTCTGTGAGCCCAAATCTGAATTTAGCCATCCCTGTTGGGATTTTGCCCTGGTTATGATACATGCTCTTTCAATATATCTAGCTCATTTTACACTTAACATACAATTAATTTGCTAGAGAAAAGTAAACAGGTTGGAGATGCAGTTTGATATTTAGATGAGGGAGTGGGAAAGCGGAAGCACAGCTTGTATTTTGTCTGAAAGAGTCTCACATACTGATGTGTACTTTGGCTGCAATGGAAGACCAAGCTTGTATCACATTAGCCAGAAGGAGTAATCTGCAGGTACCTTTGTAACATGAAAGAGGTTTGGCCAGGAACATTTGGATAAGAACTGATTCCTTTGGATATGATTCACATTGCAATAAATATTTGCATGCGAAAGTACTTTGTTTATTGAAGACTCCAGATAAATCTTAGTCCAAACTTTCCTGCCAAAGTAGTGATTAAGTGTCTTGATTTCTAGGCAGATGAAAGAATTCCACAGTATTTGCTACAAGGTTTTTTTATTAACAGCAAATTCGCCTTTTTTTTTAGCACCGTAACAGTAAGTAAAATGGTAGAGGTCAACTAGTAAACCAGCCATGAACTAATATGTGCACTGTGGCCAAGATAATAAAAAGTTTCTCCCCAGCAGTATCAATAATATGATGTTAGTTCTGGTTCTGAAGTGATGCTGCAAAACGAGTGGCCCATTCCTTTTCCAGTGTGATTAGCTGCAGGTGTTTAGATAATAGCATGAAAGTCATGCTGCTGTTTTAAAAACCCTGAAACATCAGTTTCCCTATCTGTTCAGTCTAAATGTGGCTTAGCCACAAATAGTAGTACCAAAACATCCATCTCCTGGGCTTCCTGTCATGTAAGGCAGGGCAAAATGAGTTGCCATCTTTTACTCTTTTCAAAGTATAAGTTCTAAAAGGGAGGCTATTTTGATAGTAGTTATTGAATGTTTAAGAGAGAAATGTATTTTTAAAGCCATTTTTCTGGCCTATATACGAAACTTTTTACCTGCAGAATTTCCTCAGGACATTAATGTTTCAAATAACCCTCACACTGCTGCCTCTGACACCTGTGATTTAGAAGGGGAATTTCCGTAACATCCTCTGAGATCTAAGCACACATATTTGAAGACAGGCATGAGGTGCTATTTATCTGCATTATGGAATGAGTTTCGTGTTAAAGTTGTTCTGCTGATTTAACTTAATTACCTTACCTGAAGCAAGTGGAAATTTCCATCATTCTTTGCTTGATTAAGAATGCCCAGGGTGCTCCTATTAATCTTTCTCTGCAAGTTGTCCTTAGAAATGCTCTTTTGTACAGCTTTTGCAGAAAAGAGCTTTACATAACAGTATTTTGGAGAATTTTTTTCAATAATTCTTTTTCTTTTTGAACCAGTAACAAATTGAGCACTGGTTCCACTGGTTGATTTTGTGTTTCATTTTCCTATGTAAAAACTTGATTGGTGTCCTTGAGATTTTAGTACCTCACTAAAACTACTGAAGGATCTTAGGAGATGGTGCTCCTATGCCTGAGGTCAGGATGTCTAAGAATTTACTTTCCATCAATTCAGATGTAGGATCTGTTTGGATATGTGCTCTGCAACCTTGCCCTTGCAAAATGCACTTTCATTTAACATTTGTACTTGTGAGATCTGACAGAACCACAGCACTGATGTCTGTGGGGACCCACTGAGGTTGTTTAATCTAATCCCCTTCTCATGAAGTGGCATAGAACAGTCCTGTAAAATTCTGAACATCTCTGCAGAGGGAGACTCTGCTTCCTCTCTGTGCATCCTTTTAAAAAAAAAACTACTTTTCTTATGATTAAATGGGATTTGCTGTGTTTCAGTTTGTGCCCTTTTCCTCTTGTCCTGGGCGCCATGGAGTGGCCTGGCTCCTTCTTCATTCCCTTTCACTAACTGTTTATGCATGCTACTGAGACACTCCCTGGGCCCCTGACCCTTCTTTGCTCTGCGCTGAACAGTTCCAGCTCTTTCAATCTCTCTTCATATAAGAGATACTTCAGCCCCTTAATCGTCCAATTGACCCTTAGCTGGATCACTCCAGTAGCTCTGCATCTGTTTTGTATTGGAGAGAGCTCAAAGCTTGGCACAGCACTCCAGATAAGGTGTAGAGGGCTGAGTAATTGGGAAGGCTCAGTAGAGGGAAGAATAAGCTCCTGTAGTCAGCTGGCAGTGCTCTTTCTAATGCAGCCCAGAACGTTGTTGATGTGCTTTGCTGGATGCATTGTTCACTACAGCCAGAAAAATGACAGTTTGCCCTTGTTTTACATCTCTTAGGAAGTAAGGATCAAAAACACGTTCTGGAGCTTTAGCCACTTCTGGGTTCATCCTGTGGGCTTACCTAGGGGTACTGGAAATATGCTGATTTCAAGCTCCTCACTGATTAGTGATCACTTTGGCATTCTCTGTCTTACCTTTATGTCAAATTAGATGTTATGATTGGGATGGGAAAGAAGACAAAAAAGATGCTAGCTTATCATATGAACAGATTCAGCGTTTCCTTCTGCGTTATGTCAGAAGCTTCAGAAGACACGAGGACAGAAGTTCTGCTCCCTCTTGCATCTTGCTCCTGTAATTGTACTGTTCTAGCTGTATGCACATAAATTCTCTGGAACCCCACTGGTCAGCAGAAGCTGCTATCTAGGGGATGCTAATAGTAAAGCCCAGTGTTTAGGAAGACAAAGGAATTTAGAAAAGATTTTCTACAGCAAAAGTTATGCAGGAGATTGGAATTAAAATATACTGTAACGTCTTGTTTCTCATAATACGTTTTCTTCCAGTTCATTAACAATGGTACCACAAAGCAGCATTGTACCCATTTAGAATGTGCCTTTGAAATATGTGGTGAATTGAGAGAGTCTGTGAAGATCTTGGAGTTTATTCTTGCTCCAGTAGGTGTTTTATGTGTTGAATAGCTGTAAAATCTAATGCTTAACTTATTCAAAATCTTGGTCTTGTGTGAGAGAGAAAAAAAAAAAAGTCTGCAATTTCATTCTTTGGATGATGAACAGAGGTGACATTATAACTTAATGATAACCTGGAAGAGTGCTTAGAGGGCAAAAAAAACCATCTCTTTCTGCTGTTGAAATCTGGTTCTTAAGTAACTAGCATATTATACTGTCTGGGTTGCTCTAAGGGGAAAGAAAGTAAAAGAGATAAGCTTGATAGAATACTGAACCCAAAGGAGTTTAACAATCAGCAGAAATTTATTTATTTATAAATAATATTTTGTTGAGAGGAATCCAGAAATTAATGGTCATCAGTTATTTATACACAGAAAAACCTCCTTAGTGATTTATCTGCTGTAGGAATGTATGACACAGCTAGACTGCACTGCTTTTCTCCTTTCTATCGAATTCTAGCATGTCTTGCTTATAATTTCAGTTAGCCTTTCTTGCATCCAAGGTAAGAAAATATTGATGAGGCTGAGTGAATTTGTTCCCAAAATGCCGAGGAGGCAAAATGATAGTAGACACAGGCTGATGGTAGCAAGGGAGCACAAATATTTCAGCTGATTTGTTGTGGGGTGGATCTCTGAGTGTCTTCTTTTACTCCACAGGTTTCCTAACAGTGTGGAAGTATCTAGAGACTTGTGATTAGCTTAGCTGAATGGAGGCAGTCATATTTATTATTTCCCACATGTCTAAAAGCCATTTATAGATGCTAGATGTTGTTAGGCATAAAATGATCAGCTTTCCCATGCTCCTCTATTGAGTATGTAAAGGCACCCTTTCTCTTTCACATTTTGGAGGCACTGGAGAGCCACTTTCAGTTCTGGGTTGCTTTCAATTTAGAGCTCTGGGAAAAGAAGTGCTTTGGGAAAAGAAATGCAAGTGGAATAAAAAGAGAGAAAAGCCATGCAAAAGCTCACATCTTCACAAATTCTTTGGTGATTGTTAGAGACATTGATCATCAGGAATTGTTACCCTGACATACTGCAGATGTGTCTACCTGCAATAACCAATATTCCACTATCTCCACTCTTACAAGAGTAACTTGTAGAGCCTGTGAAAATGTCTTCCCCACATTTAACCTCTAAGAATGCCAATAAAGTATTGTTTGAAAGGATTTCACGAGTCTCTATCCAGTCTAAGCCCTCTCGAGTGGGAGAAATGCGGAGACATGGCATCATGTTGGTTTTCCTACATTTTTACAAGGTTGTCTTCCTCTTGTGCTTTCTCTAGGGGCTACCAAGGACATGGGAAAGATGCTGGGTGGGGATGAGGAGAAAGACCCTGATGCTGCCAAGAAAGAAGAGGAGCGACAGGAAGCCCTCAGACAAGAAGAGGAGGAGAGGAAAGCCAAGTATGCCAAGATGGAGGCTGAAAGAGAAGTTATGAGACAGGGGATTCGAGACAAGGTAGGGATCTGGCTTTCAGAACGCACTGAGTGACTTACAGTGCCCAACGGAGAGCTGCTGTTTTCAGCTGATTTGTAACCAGTCCCCTGAACACCCAGGTTAAAGCCAGGTGATTACTCTGGCACAATGAGCTTTCTATTTTGTGCACTGTTCCTGGATCTCTGTACCTGATTAAACACACCTTTCATAATGAGAAGTACTGGAACATTGAAATAGAGAGTGAAGGAGTGAGGTGAAAACTGTTTTTCTCATCTTCTGTTAAATGCCCACATTATTCCAAATGCTACAGGCTTCTTTATGTGCTCTCCAAGCTTACATTTGCTGTTTATGGGGAGTGTCATCATTCACTGTGCTTCTGAGAGATAAAGTCTATATTACTTTGGAGGCTTTATTTGTGTTGATGGTTAAAATGGCACCAATCTACTCAACTTTTTATATTTGGCTGCCACTATTCACAGGAAACTCAACTAGAAAGAGAGGTTCAGTTACCTGAGGAATTTAACCATTGGGAACCAATCTCTTCTACTGAATTTAATTGCTGATTCTTGGAATGTCACCATTTAGTGTGAAAAGAAAACAAATAATTGTGAAGATTCAGAATGAGACTGAAAAGAAATGTGTGAAACAAATCTTTATTAGAGAAATTAGCTTAATCTAAGATTGCTGAAACCATTTTTACAATGCACTGGGTTTTGGGGATTTCTGTGTGTACAAAGAAGGCACTTTTGCTTCCTCATCCTCAAGACCAAAACAGCCTCTTTTGAAAAACTGAATTTTATAGGAAGAGGTCCTGGAGCTCTTGGAAACAGCATGGCTAATGTTAATGGAGAAGTTCCTAATAGTGAAGACTTGTGCCATGGTTTACATCATTTGCCAAAGAAAAAAATGTTTGGAAAGGAGTAGAGGCTGAGTGCGAGGAAGGGGTATGGTAGCTCAGCTCTCATGGCGTGTTCAATAACAATTTTAGACAGAAAACTGTACATTAAATGAGGAAGTCCTGCTCAGTATAAGAGATATACCATGCGCTGTGCCTACAGTGCAGTAGGAAAACCTAGGAGTACCTGGGAGAAAGCTTCAGGTCTCAACACATTGCTGAGAGTGCCTGTGCATAAACAAAAAGATGACAACATGAGGCTGACCTTCTGATGCTACCATTATGATTCAGGACAGAAATGTGAATAAGGATGTGCTGCTCTTAAGTCATAGAGCATCTTGGAAAGAGGTATCAAGAACTGTTCTGCAAATAAAGAATTTGGGGCTTAAGCTTCTAAGAAGGCATAGAACTTAATCATCTGGCTCTGACTCTGCTTCTGCCAGACAAGGGTATTCATATGATCCTTAAAGAGAAGGTATTAGTTATAAGACAGACAGATTCAGAAATTTAACTTTGTCAAAATCTGTTATTTTGGGGGGCATGTTTAGTGAGTATGTATCCCTGTATTGTAACATTTTAATATAAATATGTTAACGTGTGCACTGTGTACTTACTGTGTTTTGTGTGTTTCTAAACATTGACATGGGTCTGATTTTGTCATTAAGAACTGTGATGAATTTCTAGTTGCAGGTACCTGGCTTAATGCCTTTTTTCCAACAGTCACTATCTGTTCTTCTTTGCCACTGAAGTGACAAGATAGATGGGGACTGCATTTGTCTTGATATTAGATAAACAAAGATAGATGTCACCTGAAGTGTTCACTGTTACAAATCATAGGAGACCTTACCATCATAGAATAGGTGCAGACAGTTTAAGCTTGGCTGAAACATCTAGCTGATAGCAGTTTCCCATGGACATTGACAGCTTTGCTGAGTCAAGCTGAGTACTGGGTGTGGAAGTCTCTTGGAAATACGTTGATACCTGATCAGTGTTGCTTTGAGTGGCGAATTGTTGGCTGTGCATAGAGGGTAAATTGGAGGAATGTTGTTTGATCTCAATCAAAGCTCTGTACTGCAGCTCTTACAGTAATGTGGTGGGTTATATTTGATATTAGCAACAGGGTCTTGTGAAATGCAGGAGCCCATTTACTGGTTTACTCTTGTGGGGATAATCTCAGATAGCATGGCGGTTGAAAGAGGAAGCTGTTTTCTGCAGAATCAGAGAAGACAGATAAGGCTATAGGAAGGACCAGTTTGGGATTTCTTTTTTTTTTTTTCCTTTTTTCAGCTTGACAGATGTGAAAGAGGGAGATTGCTTTATCCTGGCAGAGATCAATTTGATCAAGTATTGTAACTTAGTGACTAGAATTGTGAAAATAGTTTCAAAAGACTAGAAAAAAGCAATTGGTTTATTTCCTTCCTTGTTCATTTAGGAATGACCTTTGACTCTTTAAACAGAAGTCATTTTCATTTCCTGGAAACAAAAATGTAAAAGAGTAGAAAGCCAAAACACAATTTCTGTGTTAGATAATAGAATCTGTTGTTAGCAAGTATGAACTATATTCGAGAAGTTTTAAATGTTAGACATCTCTCAGATGATTTTTTTCCTTTTTATGCGAAGGAGTAAGAAATGAGCAAGTAAATTGAGAGTGTGAGTAAAAATAGATTATTTATTCAGAAGACGAGTTTGAAAGTACAGCACCTGGATCACAGACTCACAGCCACTGACACACCGTTAGTGTAGCCCAGGCACAGCTCAGAGCATAACAGCTTCATGAATCAGCTAGTATTGCTCTACGCAAGGTCAACTGAAGCGACTGATTTTTCATGTTGTTTTGGACTTTTTACCTTGGTACTTCAAGAACTGTCATGAATAACATCTCTCTTCTATGGCATCAGGAAAACATGGGAGCCATGGTGGAGCTTGAAAGGAATGATGCAGTACATATGCTCCAGCTAACTTCTGGTTTTTAATCCACTCTGTTAAACTGAAGTTACATATGAACTCAGCCAACATGGCAGCCAGGCGCAAGGAATCTTTAGGGTAATGAAAGAATAGATTATGCTGCAACCAAATATTTTTTCATTAAAAAATACAAAACATTTTTGTCTAGAAATAATTTTCAAGAATGACATTTGGAGATGACATTTTGAATTTTTTTGGCACCAGTTACTACCTGACATTAAAGCCAGCTCGTTCCTAATATTAAAGTTCAGACTCTGATACAAAAATGGATTGATAGTGTGTGAAGAACTTCCTCCTACCCCAAATCCTATGTATGGAGCTTGCTTTCTGGCCTGATCCAGATCTGACCCAGGCTTGATCTGAATGCTGCTGCTTCATACATCTTCTGGATTCTTCCACAGCTGTCTCTGGGGAAAGGTGTCACACTCGACTGCCACAGACAAAACTGCTGAGGGGCCTTTAATGCCCCTGAGCCAGATGAGTCAGTTCCTGATGCTCAGATGGTGGGGCAGTGAATAGCTAATATCTCTTTTAGCTTGATAAGAGCCTACCACTGGAACTATCAGCATGCCATGCAAGAACAGCCATCTTGTTTCCAGTGCTCTTGAGTTGAATATCCTACTCCATAACCTTGTGTTACAAACCTGCATACACAGGCTGTGAAATCTATTTACTTTTCTCACTGTTAAAATGCCTAATTACTTAATTACACAACTGTTTCCTCCATTGTGGTGGAACTCAGGCCTGAGAGAGCTCTAGGACGTGCTTTGTGATTAACACTCCACCCATCTCAGCTGCTAGTGAGATAATGCCTGTAGTAAGGCTTCCTGCAAATCTTACTCATGCTTTGGAAAACGGATATTGCTGAGTGCACGCTGAAAGTTAGCAAAAGCTTGGGACTGTCCTTACAGAGATGGGTTTCAATGAGAAAGTATTTAAGCGTGGTTCTCTGTTCAAATGGCTTGGCTTCAAGACAGAGTTCAGGTTTGTAGTAGTTATTGTACACTCAGTTCTCAGTGTAAAATGGGGTAGTGTCTCTGACGTAGCTTGTTTTTGACTAGCCTTATGTGCTGTAGAGAACAAAAGTGAAGTTTAGTATATTGTAAAGAATTTCTGCCCTGAAAGCTCAGCTTGCAATGTGCATGAGAAACATAAATGTGGCAAAGAGAAAATTCAAAAACATTCATAGTTGCCTCTATGAATGTAACTTACTTTGCTGGATGCTGTTTAAAGATTGTGACACGCTGCTTAGTGGCACAGTCGTGTTCTGTTTGTGATACTAGAAACCACACTTCCCTCATTGCATGCAATGAGCTGAACTGCTTGTTTAATAAGCAGATGTACAGTACTTCATCTCTGCCATCCCAGCTTCATTTACTAGGCAGCATGTTGTTATCGTTGCTGTGCTTTCTTTAGCATAGTTGATTAAGATATCCACAAGACCTTTACTCGAGGTAGATATATCTCCCTAATTCTTCTGAGATTTATTTGGAAAGGGAAAAAATGTTTGTTTGCTTTCTATATTCTGAGTTTAAAAAAAAAAAAAAAAAAAAAAAAATCATTATGTATTTAAAGCCCTGGTGGCAAAAGAATGTTGACATCTCTTTGCATCAGCTGGCCCTGATATGCAGCACTTGCTTGTCTCATTGTTGGCTGGCAATGAGAAAATGGTGTTGAGAATGCTGGTGTTTGCTCCTGTAGGCAGCATATCAGACAATAGGAAAATGTGCAGTCCTTGTTCTGGTTAAGTGTGAGTCCATTTGTCTCTTGATTAGAGCCATTATTTCTTAGCTTCCATTTGGGCAGTTAAATGCTCTCAGTTGATTAGAAATTTTCATCTGTAGGCAATAAGATTCTCTGCAGTGTTTGGAAATGTCCATGTCCTATGAAAAACATGAAAAATTTCCTGTTCTTTGAAGATATTTGGACTTCCGTAGTTTCAATATCTCCATGATTGAAGTTAAGTGATGTTAGAATATTTGGATTACTGACAGTTGGAGAAGTTAAGGCTTTTGTACTCTCCAGAAGGAAAGTATTCCTATAATACTGCTTTCTTCTTCCTTTTTATTTTTTTACTGCTTTCGAAACTCACTTTTAGTGATAAATCGTTCAGAGAAAAACACAAGCAGAACTTTCAGCTCTAGCCTTAGATTCTTGTTTCAAATAATCAACATGCAATGTAACTATGTAACATAATTATTTACTTTATATTTCATTTGTATATTTGCATCTGTGACTGGTCATAGGGCAGAAGTAAACCAGAATGTGACCTGACTCTGTTTTCCAACAGTTTCAAACCTTCAAAAATATTCTGCAAGCTCAGCTGTGCAAACTTTTTAACTTTGGTAAAACTTTGTTGCTATGAAATAGCTTCACAATGCTAGCTAAACTCTCCTGTGTTAGTGCATTTATGGAACATTTCATTCTTGGCTAGGTACTGGCAAGAGGTTTAAAAATTCCTGTTAAAAGGTATGAAATTTCACTGCTTGAAAACCCAGTTCTGAAGATTCAGTCTTCGTTAGGAGGAAGAAATTTATATTACATTTTTCATTGAAGGCTATCAACAACCGGAAAAAAAATAAATAAAAAATTGTATTCTTTGTGTGTCAAAAGATGAGGAAGAGATTTTCCTCAGTTCTACAATTCAAATAATAACATTCACATCTCAGTGAAACAGCCTGTCTGTTCCCTTTTAAATCATTGGTATTAAACCAGTGATGTGAACTTTTACCAGCATATGTGATCTAATTAAGCATTAAGCTGTGCTTATTGTTGTTCAGTGTGAAAATGTTAAGAGATTTTCAGAAATATCTATGTATTACATAAATTGAAAGATTTTATTTACTTGAGTCTTTTTGTGCTTTTGATAGTTTCAAAAAGCCCAAAACCTACAGTAAAGGAAAAAAAACATTCCTTGCTTATTTAGGTTAGTGCTGGTACTATCTGTGCTATGGACAGGAGAGTGTTTACAAGTGCGTCACAAGCACTCTGACTATGAGAAAGCAGTAGATCTGATTATGATACTCCCAGTGTGATGCTCTGTAGGACAGGGATTGCATTGTGCATTCACAGAAGTAAGCTGTTGGGTGAGTGGATACAATCGTAATATCACTAATGATGATGATCAAGCAGAATTGCATTCTTTACAACAAATTAATCATGGGTTTCTCTGGCTATAAGCTGCAAGGACATGTCCTGAAGTGTTTAGTGCATATCTAGACAGATTTGATTCATTGGCTATTGAGGACTGTGGAAGCTGGATTAAATGCAGGTGGAGTAAAGGAAGGGAAGGACATTTGCAGGTGAGGTGACTGAGGGGGAACCATACCACTGTAGGTCATTTTCATACTGGCATTTGGAGACAGTAAAGATGATAAAGACAATTTGAACTGTACTAGACTTTCCTCCTGCCAGAACTTCTGTACCAACCTGATCCATGCAAGGATGTCCTGGCCAGCCTGTGTTGTCTCTGATCTAAATTCTCAAAGTCTCATACCACTTTTCTCCGTAACATTGAGTAAAAATCTTTAGTATGGAACACTTCAGAGTAAAGGCCATTAACATCTTTCTAAACTACCTATTTTTCTTCTCCAGCACTCTCAGCCTTTGGAATTACTCTTGCCAGGTTTGCATTTCTGCTTTGTATTTCTGTAAAAGTCTCACTTGGCTGGAAAAAGACTGACAAACCTCCAATACCAGACAGCACAATTAGAAAGCTGAAGGTTAGCAAAGTTATCTGGATATGCCTTAGTTCAGCAGCATCTCTTGAAGGCTGAAAGAGAGAACACTAACCTCCCAGATGTACTTTTCAGCAGGGACTGCTGTCCCAGCCAAGGAGCTTGAGGGCCATTATTAAACAGTCATCTTTGGATTTATTCAAAGAAATCTGTACTTAGCTAACCCTTGCAATTTCATCTTTATATTTCCATGAAAGTTTCCAGGATATGCAGTATGTCTTTGTCTTCATGAATCCAGCCACATTTATAGAATTCCCTAGGAAGTCTGAATGAAGGTGTATTTGCAAGGTCTTAACATTAAAATAACTGATCTTCCCTAGTGGGAAAACCTTTGTGGATTCCTCTGTGTGTTGTAGGTTCAGGCCATTTTTAACATAAGCAAAAAGGAAGCACGTTTCTACTCAAAAAAAAAAACAAAAAAACCCTGACATCTCTCCATCAGTAAGATCTAGAGGCTCAGTTATTTATAAGAACTCAGCATGTTCAGTTTTCAGCTGCTTATTCCCCCATTAATACCTAAGGGTTCACCCTGCAGCTCTTTTTGTGCAGCTCTACTGTAATTTCATTCCTACATTTCTTGCTAATCCAAATTTACACCAGTAGATGTCACTTTGGATACTTGCTAACTAGATCCCATTGGGTGATACTTCTGAACTTACTGAAATGTCTCTTGAAATACAGCTTTTTTTACCATTATGCACTGATTGGGTTGCCTTTAGAGTTATTCTACTGAAATCCTCACTTAAACGACTTCTGTTTTACTGAGCTGGTTGGCAAAACCCATGCACATTGCTGGCACAAGGATTCACCAATTCTGGATTGAGTGCAAAATAAACCCATGGAGGTGACACACAGTGATTGGTGCTGGGAAGACTTATGAGTGGTGTCTCAAGACCTCCTGGCTTCTTGAAATATGAACTCCAGACATTTGGCTCTGGCTTGTAAAAGCAAGAACAGTAGATCTCCCAAAATAGGATATTGCAAGCTCTTTTCCAGTATCATTGTAACTGAGCATCTGTGTCTGACCAGCCACCCCATTGGAGGAGCTGTTCTGTCACCTCACTGTCCAATATATACTGGGATGGCATGCGAGGATACTCCATTGCCATATGATCTGTTCGGAAACAAATATCCAGCATTTCCATCAAGAAATTCTTTGTAACAAAAATCTCCTCAGCCCTCCATCAGTAACCCATCAGTTACTTATTCATGTTACCTCCAGAGGAAAAGTGGGAAGACAATAGCTGTTGGTAATTTTTTTGTCTCATCACACTATACAAATTCTTTCTCTTTCCCCTGTGCACTTTTTTCTGCTGGTTGAACTACTGTTTAAGGAGTTCGTTTGGTTTGGAGGCTTTGGGGTTGTTTGTTTTCAGAGCAAACTGGCAACATTGCAGAAAACAGTATGCACAGCCACTGTATATTGTCTGATTTGAGTGCAAATACAAAGAAATATGTATATAGGAAGAGATTGAATAGATTTTATATAATTTGAAAGATACCTTTTTTTTTGTACATGCAAATGGAAGAAGATTAACACAATGGGAATGTTTGCAGTGTGACAAAACCTTTATTTATTCTAGTTTGAGTAGCAGTCTGCATTCACCTTTTTCCATGTGTAGTCCATAGCCTGAGAAAGTGCAAGGGTGACCCACCCTTGTTCAGACGACTAGCAGTGATTTGCAAGTGGCTATGATTGAGTTATTTGAGCTATAGCAAATTTGGTGGTAGCATTTACAGCCATCCTGTCACTGACAGATCAAAATAACTGTATGAAGAAAGAAGGAAAGCTTCCTATATGCTTGCTGAATCCATTGTTCCTTCATTGCAAGGTCTGCAATCTTCCAGCATGGTAGACACAGCCCACGGTGTGTCTCAGTTTGGGCCATTCATTCTTGCTGGTTTTCCAAGGCAAGAACTTTCCAAGCTCGTAAAAATGGAGCTAAGAAGAATATGATGGCTGGTCTTTTCAGAGTATTTCTGCCTGGATTCACTATGAAAAATATAATGATATCATTCATCTCAGGAAGGTAGCTCTATTTCTGCCTTTTTGATGCTTCTTTGCAAATGCAAGTGTAGCCACATGGTGCTTTTTATACACCAGCCAGCAAGACCTAATTATGCACAAAATGTTTTCTTCGTCAAGACAGCTCCAGAGTATGTGTTTTAAGTGTATGTATGGCATTACTGTTAGTGAATTACAGGTGGAGAAACTGAGTCATGGGAAATGGAAGCAACTTGCCCAAAACCATGCAGTAGCTGAATTGGAAATAGATTTCCAGAGCTGGATGCCTAGCGTGTAATCTGATCTTCATGAAAATGGATTTTCTTCTCTTCCTCATACCCTAGGCACTTCCTCAGGCAATAATTCATGACAAAAGTTAAGAATGTGGAAGCAGAGACCATTTCAGACCTTGTTCCCCTTGCTACTGCTCTCTGGAAGTGGCTGCATTGCCCAAACTGCCACTTGGAACTTTCTTAGCCAGCAGAGCCAAGACCACCTGGAATTTAGCTCTTGACTAAAACAAGGATATGAGCACACTCACTTTGTACCTATAGGCAGAACATTTTATTTACTTCTTTCTTGTTTTGATGAAAAAAAATTCTTTCTTCAGCAAAAAAGCCCCTTAATCAGGATGGTGTAAAATTTCACTAAGTGACTGGAGGAACTTTGAGTTCACAGAATCACAGAATTGTAGGGGTTGGAAGGGACCTCCAGGGATCATTGTGTCCAACCCCCCTGCCAAAGCAGGTTCCCTACACCAGGTCACACAGGTAGGCGTCCAGGTGAGACTTGAACATCTCCAAAGAAGGAGACTCCACCACCCCCCTGGGCAGCCTGTTCCAGTGCTCCGTCACCTCACTGTAAAGAAGTTCTTGTGCACATTTGTGCAGAACTTCCTATGCTGCAGTTTCCAGCCGTTTCCCCTTGTCCTGTCTCCACGTACCACTGAAAACAGCCTGGCCTCGCCATTCTGCCCTCCACACCTTAGATATTTATAGACCTGGATCAGGTCCCCTCTCAGTCTTCTTTTCTCAAGGCTGAGTTCCTTCCAGCACCTCCCCCTCATATTTTTTTTGTTTAGTCTTTTAATATAGTTAGACTGTTCTAGATCATGCTGCTTCTGTCAGCCTCAAATGCAAATGGTATGGAGGTAATTTAATCAGTACTATTGTCTGTAATAAGTACAGCTACAGCATTACATCATTTTTTTTCCCATGTACAGCTGTGGGATTGCTTTTTTTTTTTTTTTTTTTTTTTTTAATGTCAAGCTAATTCAAGGACTGCCAAGGTCATGAAACAGGATATTAAGGTCTATTTTATTTTTGCTACAGCCAAAGGACTCTCACTACTGCTTCAAATCAGACACTAGCTACATTATGTCTCTTATATTGGCAGTTCATTATCTGAATCTTGGATGAACAGATAACTTACCAGGATTTAATGAGACTAGTGGAATTACACCTGCTTGAGAAATCAGCCTAATGCCTTCACTGTTCTGCTAATGGATACAACATTCTTTGCTGTTAAAAGTTATCAGAGCTAGACACAAGCTTTGAAATGCAGCTGCTTCCTTACAGCAAGATGTGACTTCATGCTAACCTCACTGCAAAGTTACGCTTTTATTCTGACATTGCTTGGAGTTTCATCAGCATGGAATTTAAGACTGTCAGAGAGAATTAGTCACCTTATGTGCCTGATAGAAGATGGCTAGTAGAAGGTCAGATCTGAATTTGGGCAAATCTGAGAAGTTTAGGGCATGCTTTGCTTGTGGTAGCTGCATAGTCTTTGCCTGCCTTTGCAGTGCATTCCCTATGGGCTCTAACTGCTACTGGTGATGCTGAGGAAAAATGGAGAGTTTTCATATTGTCTTAATTATTGGAGGAGATGATTCAACATTTATAATATACCTGGAGGAAGATTAAGGCAGCAAATTAAGCCAAATGCTATCCAATTGACTTATTACAAATTCAAAGCAACTAAGGCATGTGGGAAAGATGGGAAAGTTAGAGAGAAATCCTAGTGAACGGTTTATAAAGCAGGAATAATCACCACCAAGAATCCAGTGACATCTCACTGATCCATAGGGAGGCAGCAAGGTGCTCAGGGACATCTTGTTAACCTGCTTGGCTGCAGTTCGGTGGAGGGGATACCCGTTCTGCCTTGTAACTCCTTGGGTTTTTATCCTATTTATGGTCTCCAGGGGTAGCAGTTGGTTGCCAAGGGCACTTCTGTTTCATTCATCAGGACTTGCTGTAGTTGTCAGGAGCATTTATGTTTTGTTCATCAGGGGCATTGGTAGTTGCTAGGGGCACTTATGTTTTGTTCATCAGCAACAGCAGTATGTCTGTAGTACACGCCCCTCCTGTTGGGTAATCAGCAGCTGATAACACAGTTGTCGCATGGTGGGCTGCTAGGTATGCTCACTGATTGCATGGTGGTCCCCTCCTCTGAGGTGACACCCATAAGCCAGCTTGAATGCTCAAAAGAAGCAACAGCTAAAAAGGTTTCTCCTGTTTGCCTAGCTACATATGTTTCACTTACCGCTGTGCTTATTGTAACCATTAACTCCAAAAGCTTGTTGATCAGGTTATGTATGGATGGGTGCTGCTGAACAATTTTGAGCCAAAAATTGTTCCAGCTTCTTACATATTCCTCTTATTGTCAATTCATATGGCCTTCTTAAGGGCCTCAGGACTCAGGAGTTTCCTTCCTCACTGGCCAGTTTTGAGGCAGTTCTGAAGTAAACTGAACTTATTCTTACCAGACTACAGTGTGAGATGTCCAGTCTGGGGGTGCGGACCAGGCCAGCACTCTTGCTGATTCAGGAGGTCTGTGGCCTTCTTCAGACCACGCTGAGGAAGATAGAGAATTTGCTTCTGGGGGAGAAGTAGCACCATGTCCACAAAGCCTTACCTCAGCCTCCTCTGCTTTGGCCTGAACAAACCAAGGGACCTCAGCTTCTCCTCATATGTCTTGCCTTTCAGACCCTTCACCACCTTTGTAACCCTCATCTGGGTGCTTTCTAATGGTTTAATGTCCTTCTTGTATTGTGGTGCCCAAAACTGCACAATGCTTGAGGTGAGGCCACACCAGCAGCCAGGACACACTGCTTAGAATACAAACTCAGCTTCTCAGCATACCGGGAGAAGGAAAGACACAAACAGCCCAACGTTTATAACAAAGCAGCTGAAACTAAAGCTCCCATACACAAAGCTAGAAATGAAATGGAAAGGACCAACTGCGCCCTGCGATGCACCAGGCCCAGCACTGTCAGCTGGATGAGGGAAGGGGCTTGTCCCATTGTGAGGCCTCACCTCCAGCACTGCCTGCAGGCTGGGTGCCACAAACATGAGGGACGTGAAACTACAAGGGAGTGTCTGAAGGAGGGTGATGAAGATACTAAAGGGTTCAGAGGGCAAAATGCACCAAGAGCAGCCGCATTCCTCGTGTGTGCTTAGCGCACAGCAGAGGAGCTGAGAGGAGCCCTCATGGCGGCTGCAGCTCCTGACAGGGAGCAGAGGGCAGCACTGAGCTCTGCTCTGTGTGACAGCGACAGGGCCCGAGGGAACGGCATGGAGCTGCGTCAGGGGAGGGCAGCTGGGGGTCAAGGAAAGGGTCTGCAGCAGAGGCGGGTGGAACAGGCTCCTCAGAGCAGTGGTCATGGGTGGTCCTGTGTGGGGCCTAGGTGATCTCTGTGGGTGCTTTCTAATATTCTGTAATAAAAGTAGCAAAAAGATATTGCAGAGAAGCAGGGGTTCAGCCTCATTAAGTCTGTGTGCTTGTTCCAGCTGCTTATCTCGCTAGAAAATTCACACTTGCTATCTTCACATTTACTGTGCTCTGATGTTGTTATCACAGATTTCCATGCACTGCAATTAGGAGGGACTATTAGGTTTGTTGAGACAGCAGGAAGCTAGCAAACTGCCTCCAGTGAGTTGAAAAGGAGCACCTCCACTTTCTGCAGTCAATCTAAAATCAAATGACAAACAAGACCTTTCTGCTCCTAAATGTTTTCAGTTAGTCTAGCATAACATGGGCTTTTAGTTCAGCTGAGGAATTTGAGTCTGTAGATTAAGTTTAGCTGAATTTACTGTGGGAGTGGGACTGGGAGATTTATGAGAGCAAGACATCTGGGATATTCTCCATCTTCTTGGTGACTATTCATACCTCCTGACCTCCTTGCCACTATTACAGCCCTTCTCTGTTGTGTTTGTGCTCCTCAGAACCTCTGACAGGGGAGGTAAATGTGAAAATTTAAAGCAGCAACAGAGAAAGGTATTTATGGAACAAGTACAGATCTC
This sequence comes from Centrocercus urophasianus, assembly GCF_019232065.1. NCBI lineage: Eukaryota > Metazoa > Chordata > Aves > Galliformes > Phasianidae > Centrocercus > Centrocercus urophasianus. The sequence goes on from NW_024884767.1 coordinate 20,509,773, forward strand.
CACAAAGCCTTGGTGCAGAGTCCTCAGGAAATTGAATGGATCTGTTCCTTGATCTCACATGTAGACATTTAAATGTGAGGTGGTTAACTAGCCCCAAGTTTGCTTTAATTAACTTCTAAAAGTTTGACAGTGTTTTATAAATTAAGAAGTACAACACCAATGTTTTTTATCATTGTGCCAACTAGTCTTCCAGTCTTTTCAAATCTGTCCTTTCTAATTTAGAGAAACAGTTCTCACTCTTTTGTTACCTCCTTCTATAAAAGTGGCAATAATTCTGATATTCTCAATTCTGCTGTGTGCTTTTGTTCTTCGTGTGCCTTTCTCCTTTGTTGTCTTGAAGGAGGAGGCAGATTGCAAAGAAGGAGCTGAGGACCACAGATAAACTGAGCACTGCAAGAAAGTCTTCGTGTTGAAGTCTTGCTGGGATGTCTGATGTATGTGGACAGTGAGAGGACGATGGACTTTCATCTCTTTATAAGCAGTTGAAAAGGGTTAGTTTCATTTCCCTGTAGGGAGAGGATGCTGTTCCTGTTCTATTTCTTAGAGTTTGTTGCAAAGGAAGATAATATATTGTCAGATTTCAGTGCACAGAGAAAAAGTTTAGTCGTTTTCAAAAAAATGTATTAGGAATGGTGACAAGGACTTATCTACTTTTGGATGAAAGGCCATTCTTCTGTGATTCAGACTGGGTGTTTGGCAAATGGTTTGGGGTGATTTTGTGCTGCTACAGGCTTTAAAAGTGTACATGGGTGTTGAAGGACATAGGAGCAGCTCTGTGGCTTCACTTTAGAGAGGTAATGGGAGAACCTCAAATCAGAAACTGTCAGATGGGGCTATTCCTGCTCCTGCAGGGGATCTGACACTGTAAGGGAAAGAGGAAAAAGCTGGCTTAGGGCTGCTCTGCTCTGGAGGCACTTTCCCTTGACAGAGGTATGTGATCCCTTGTTCAAACTTTTATTTTCTTGCAGATTTAGCATTCAGCTTAGTTTGACAGGCTTACTAAGAGTCAAGGAGAAAGGCCTGTCATTTATGCTGGTTGTAGTCTGCCTGTCACTCTGATGTGTAACATTAGAGCCTGTCTAAGAGTCACCCTGTGCCCTTGCGGTTGGATCACAAGTCTTTTCTATGAGATCTTCGGCAAAACCTCTGAGTGAACTTAGTTGGCAACTACAATCACAGTAGTTGAGGATTACTCAAGACACCAACATTTTTATTGATTTTTCTATCCCACCCTCTAGCTGAAAACTGGTGCTATTTACATTGCATGGTCGATTTGTGTTCACAGCACTGCTCTTTATCTGTGCTTGCCTCACAAATACAAAATAGGATTAGAACATGAATAAAAAAGTAAGACTCTGTTCTTCTTCCACTGACTGATCCTAAGTTTCCAAGGGGCAGCTTCCCACTGCAAAATACAGCTATTCCTCATGAGTAAACTTGGGATTTTAAATACTGAGAGCAATTTCAGCATCTTGTACTGAGTTAGATCTGACCTGCCTGAAAATTCTTTGTCTTTTTAATTTAATGATGCACATAACCAAATGAATGTAAGAAGTTCCAATAGTTTGATCCCATTAAACTGACTTAAATCTGTTTAACATAATTATGAAACCAGAATGTTGATAAAACTTAGGCAAAAGTTTTCATTCTCAGTTAACATTTTCAACAGGTGTCACTAATTGGACACTTCTGAGACCTGCATTTCCAGTGACTTTGATATGTGTGGTGATTTTCTTAGCTCATTCTGAAAGTAATTCTCCTATTCATTTACATGGAAAATACAAAAGTTACAAAGAGCACAATAACACCACTTGATAGAGCAAATTCTCAGCCACAAAACATTCCTTTTCAACACAGCCATCTCCACTAGCTCTGCATTTTTGCCAATGATGAACAGGAGCCTACATCCTGTGCTTGTAACAATCCATACCAGCAGAGGTAGCCCACTGTTTCACAGCTGCTATGATTGCTAGGCGTTATTGCTAGGAGAACATTGCCTATGCAGTCCGGCTTTCACTGTGCTCACAGCCACTGTTTCATCTCCAGAAACATTCCACAAGCACTGATAAATGTCAGTGGGTGAAGTTTTGTCCACACAGAGCAACTCAGTGACACACCTTTGCTTCATACACACTTTGATATCAGAAACCATTGTCTCAGGCTGCTCCTCTGCTGCCATCTGCTATATGGCAATAAAATTTAATGAAATATTTGTGGGAAGGTTTGACCTCTACTGCCATACCACCATCTGCCTCTGACATTGTGGGCCAACATCATAAAATAGGAGGCATTACTTTTGTGGTATTCCTTGCATACAATTAATGCATATAGTGAAATCCTGGCAGGAGATGGCATTTCAAACCACCTCCCTACAGCGTGTATCTTAGTAAGCATCTTAACCACAACACAGCGTGAATGAGAGTACTGGTATAAGCATAGTGGCTTTATGAACAGTGCCAAGGATGTCTTTTTTACCATCTGCTTTTAGTAAGAATATCCAGAACTGAGAACATATACTTCAGGCTTAGTGAAAGGATTCTTTTGTTGTTTATAAACTGTTTTCCTTTTAGTGGCCTGAAGTAGGAAGAAATTTTATTGTTTTTTTTCCCAAAACGTAATTATTGAAATCCTTGAATTTCCCCAGCTTGATGTAAAACACTGATGAGGATCCAGCTATTAATTTACAAGGGAGTGTGTAAGTCAGATGTATTGAGGCCACTATATTTTGTCTGTCCTGATATTACCAAACAGTATGAAATTGATTCCTCTACCTCACACGTACACACAGTAAGCCCTGAATACACAACATAACACTGCTTTATTAGAAGAATTTCTTGACATTTGCTCAGTGATGGCTCACAAATAACGTTGTTAAGCTCTGCACTATTATGTGCATTTCTTTGTACAAGATTCTGACAAAGCCTGAAATATAGATTTAAAACCTTTGACACTTGGTAAGCATTCTTTGAAGGAATTTGGGAAGAACCACATGGGACAAAGCTGTGCCTCTTCCTAGTAAAGCTGTCTTGCAGCAGAACTTCCCCATGCATTTTGTAATCAGAGCATCATGACTGCAAAGTAAAGCAGTTGCTTGGGAGATACTAAAAATGTCACAGCTCCTATAATTAAAATCAGACCTGAAAGCTCTGAAGTGTTGACAAAGTAAAGTAATAGTTATTAAAGCACCTGGGTCTTGCTAGGGGAATTGAGGTCACTCAAGCTTTACTGTAATCAAGGGCACAATGAACAACTTCACTAGATGAATGAAAAATCAATCTGGAAGCTGCATCATGGGATGCCTATGTAAACAGACTAATTCATAAGCTGGTTCAGAACTAAGAAAATGCTACATTGGATTGATTTATCATGATTTTAATTAATAAAACACAGTACAATGAAATACAATGAAATTTGTGATCTATGTGTTTCCTAATGATCATACTTTCAAACACAGCTCTCCTTTCTGTAAAACCTGGCAGTGTTGCTTGCAGTATTCTCCTCGCCATGCAAAAACATGATGGTTTACAAAATCAGAATTCAAAGGCAAGAAATTCAGTTATGTGGAGTGATTGTGAGAATTTTGGTCCCACCTGGGAAGTGCACCATGCACTTAGTTTTAGTGTTATCTCTGTCATGAGGGCACTGTAATAGGGACATGCCAAAGTGAGAGGAGAAGATGCAGAGAGGGGGTATGGTGTGGACTAGCTTTATGCACAGCCTGTCTTCCTCCGTGCTTCTTGACAATTTGGTTTATGATACTGCAAGGACTTGTCTGGCTCCTTTCTTAGCCAGCTGCCTTCAGCTGGGAGGCAGAACGTTTTTGGAAGATGATATTACAGCTAAGAGCAAAACACTCTGTGTGAGAGAAGTGCCAGTATTGATCCTGATACAGATTGCGTCCTAATGATGACAGCAGAGCTTAAGTTTGCCACAGTTCCCATCACTCACGTGCACAGAGTGTTCATTTAAGGAGTCATCCCATTTGAAAGACTACCAGAGCATAGCAAGAATAGATACATACAAGCTTCTTCTGAGTCCATGTCCTTTTGTATCTCTCACCCCTGGAGGAAAAAAATGTTGAATCTCGATTAATTCAAAGTCACAGTAGGTTGCTGATTACGAGCACAAACAAGATAATCATGCATGACTTTTTCACTTAAAAAACAATCAATCAAACAAACAAAAACCATTGAACAACGCATTATACTAGCTACAGGTTAAAGTAACTGACATTTTTATTTAGAATTCTTAAACTGCAGAGAAATTATCTACAGTATTTAATTTGTTTAAATGCAAATTTATGGATTAGTAAAAGAGCTGTGATATTGTTATGCTAATCACAATATTTTTAATGTTTTCCACTAAAAGACAGTTTTCCATTTCTTTTGTTTCATTTTTTTATTTCCTATTCCTCCCTGCATGTCTTCAATACATCATGGAAAAAAAGCTCTTCAGTATTCTCTTCAGGTTCCCATTCTATTAGATCTGGAGCATTCTGATTCTTTGTTAGCCAAAGGAAGTATTCTTATCGAAAAATGCAGGGTTGTTTTACCGTGTATATTGCACATACTGCAAAGGAGAAGGTTTGCATTCATTTCTATGTAAATATTTAAACTCTTTCTGTGTGAGTTTTTGTGGATGTTGGTCGTTTCTGGTTTGTCTAACCTAAGATATCAGCCCTTCTGCTACATGACCGCTTTTCAAACAGTCTGTATTTGTTTTTTGCTCTTAAAACAGTATCACTGTTCAAAGAAAATTTTAGAACTTGATATTATAACTAACAATCAGAAAACACTCACTATAAATTAAAAAGGTCTTTCCTATGTCTTTTGTCTGTTCAAGCCATAACAGAACATAATTTTTACTAACTCATAGCAAGGCGCAAAATAGAAAAAAAAAAAAAATCAGTCAAGATTTAAAGGCACTGCTTTAAAAAAAAAAAAAAAAAAAAAAAGGCTTCTGTATGTGTGGTAAATGGTGGTAGAGGTGGTAGATACCTGGCAACTATTTCTGAGGCCAGCTGTGCAGCTGCTGGTCACTCCTGGTTCTCAGTGCATTCCTGAACAGCAAGTAATATCTGGTATGAGCTGCTGGGTTCTGCTGCATGCAGGAATAAAGTGCTATTAGCAGAGATTAGACTGTATTTGCAATGCTAAGTTGAGAGGGATAATCATGAAGAAACTGAGGAACAATAATACAGTCATTGTGATAAAATGTTGCAAAATTTATAAACAAGGAAAAAGAGCAGAAGTAGAAATTTAAAACTGATAGAATTAAGGGCAATAAAAAGGTGATTAAAAAAAATGTATTGAGAAAGAATAACCCCAACATTATTGATTTGCCGTGAAGTGAATGCTGTAAAACTATTAATAATGTTGGAAAGTGCCAGCAGTGGTCAATTTTTTTTTATTTTATTTTATATATTTTTTTTTTCTGGGAAGAGGAGACACAAATAGTGTATATAAGGTGATTTTTTTTTTAAGTCAGTCACAACCGGACAGTAACAGCTCTGACACATTAAAAGAGCAAATTTAGATGTCCGATATTGTAGATACTAGGAATTGGGCCACTGAGATTGATATATCCAAAAAAGAAATATAGGTAAGATAGTACCAGTGAGTTTGTATTTGACAGTCTTAGGATGAAAGGCTGAACTCACTCTTGTGTATGTTTAGAAGTTTGATTCATAATGTCATAGGATATTCTTAGGTATGGCAAAATATCACATATGAATTGTTAGCCTTAAATATATATTGCCAACGGAATCCCTGTCAAGTGTGTAGTTCCTAGCTGAGTCTTGTGAATGATTAGTCCAGACTAGTGAAGGTTTACACTAAGGAGATAAGGAGAGGCTATAGAATGTACAGAAAACCTCTTTCCTTTACAGCACATCAGATGAAGAGCAAGAAATAACATTACATGAAAAATGCAATGAATCATCGTCAGTAACAATGCTGTAGGCAGAGGTCATTCTAGCCAACAAGCCTGCAGTTCAGTGGTGAAAATGAGAGGAGTTCCATTACTCTTAAAAATTGCAGCTCTACTCAAAACCATTGTTGAAATTTATTAAAATAATAAAATTTAAATTTAAAGAAGAGGGAAAAAAAACATTTTATGGTAAAAATACATTGTGTGCAGTCATAAATTGTTCTGCATTCTCTCAGACAATTACAGGCAGGAACGAAATTGTGCATTGGATGGTGCTAGGGTAGGATCATTGCTCTGCTTGCTCATGATTCTACTTCACCTAACTACTCCTAAGCCACTGGTGATACCAGAATTGAACAATCAAATTTGAAATATGAATAGATTTCTGATAGCTTGCTTTCCTCTCTCCTGGCTGGAGTGAGAAGAGGGAGGGATATAAAAGCTTGAAAACTCCCTGGACCAAATTCTTCCTGAAGTTTTCATCCATAAAGATAAATTTTATGCTGACTGCCTAAAGGGCCTCTCTGTTTTGGTCAGTGTGCCTCTAAAAGTCCTATCTAGTGATTGTCACAGAAAAAAGCATTACTGAAAAACTGATATTGAAGACTCTTCAAGAAAATGCATTAATTTGAAAGGCATTTTACTGAGTAACTGAAGAACTGTATGTTTCTGTCATGATGAAACAGTCCTTTCTCAGACAGTATTTTTCTTTAATATTTTAACAGTTCTTCAAAAGAGGATTCATCATTGAGAGGAAGTAAAATGACCTCTGTAGAGGAATGCCTTAATTTTTATAAGACAGATCGATTCAGCCTTTGTTTGGAACTCACTTCCATGTAGTACAGCTCATTTTTATTAATAAAGAGAAATTTAATTGAGGGAGAAAATAATGAAATGTGCAGAGCTTATTCCAAAACTGCAAATTATTGCACCCTTTGAGTTTTTGTTAACACTAATAGCAAAGCTACCACTGAATTCTTTGGTGCAGCATAAAATGTAAACAACTGGTCATAAAGAGGTCAAGACAACAGAGAGAAGAATACCAAAGAAAGGAGGCAAAATAGGTTAAATGAGATCAGCAAGGTGACAGAGCAGCTTCATGGTAAAGCTCATAAAAATACAAGTTCTCTGAAATTTTGGGTCTGTTTAACTGTGTGGGTCTTCAGCACTGGAAGGTGATCCCAGTGATTTCCAATACCATAAACAAGAAAGGAAATCCAGCGGAGATTGTTCACTGGTATGAACAAAGGCAAAGCACAGTCATGTGCTTTAGACCCTGGCAGAGTAGGCAAAATAGTATACTTTGTGCAAATACTCTAAAACTTTCCCTTGGGGTCCTATTCTACCATGGGAGAGCAGAGCTCAGCGCTGCCCTCCTCTCCCTTTGAGAAGCTGCGGCTGCTATGAGGGCTCCCCTCAGCAACTCTACTCTGCGCCGAACACACTGAGGGACCTCAGGTGCTCTCAGACCTCATCCTCCAGATCCTTTATAGTCTTTGTGTGCTCTCTAATAATTTCATTTCCTTCTCATATTATGAACTGCACCAGCACTGGAAGTAAGGCCAGAGCAGAGCAGAAGGGACAACCCCTTCCCTCATCCAGCGGCAGCACTGGGCCAGGTGCTATCTAGGGTATGGTTGTCCTTTTGTCCAGAGCAAACTGCTGCTCATGTTCAACTTGCTGCTAGCAAGAACCTGCAGATCCTTCCCTGCGGGGCTTCTCTCCTGCCTCTCATCCCTCAGTCTATACGTGTATTCAAGGTAGCATCATCTGAGATGCAGAGTCTGGCACTTGTTCTTGTGACTGTCTAGTTTGCCAGAATCTCTCTGTAAAGCCTCTCTGCCTTTGAGGATGTCAACAGCTCTTTCTAAGTTAGTGTTAGCAAACTTACTTAGTATGAGCACTTATCGTTACTACAGCCATGATCCTCCATCTTAGGACTCCCAGGGGTATCAAGGCCCATCACTTGTGTTGAAGACAGAGGAAGAAGGCACGAAATGCTTTTGCTTTATCTGCATCCCTATTTGTGAAGTGACCATCCTCACCAAGTAATGAACCAATCTTATCTCCAAACAAATCTCTTATCTTCCAAATACCTTTTAAATGGTTCCAATGCCTTTGTGAATTATAAAATGTAAATTGGTAAAGGGCAAGGAAGTGGTTAGCACTCAAAAGGATAAGGGTACCAACTGGAACTATGTACATCTCTTATTTTCCCAGAATGGAAAATAAGGAAGTCATCTCTGATCTGCATCTTTAGATCAGTAAATTCACATCAGTCTGTAAGCTCAGTTAAATCTCATTATGAAGACAACACTTAATCTTAAAGGATAGGATGGTAAAACATAGAATTGTTTCATATTTATCTGGTATGTGTCTTAGGAAGATTTAAGAGCTTTTTTTTATTCTTTATTTGCATATTCTGAAAACATAGCAAAGAGCTTCTTTGTTTCTGACTTTTGTATGCATTTTGTATGTCAGTAGTAAATGAACAGTGTGCTTTACGAGCACATATTGAAAAAAGCATTCATATCACATTTCAGTTTTTCTTAAAAAATAAAGACATAGTCACCAAAAAAGAATTCTGAAAAAATGGATTTCACTAAGTATTGAAGAATCAATTGGTGTTGTCTTTTTTTTAAAGAGCTTTGAAACTGAAATGACACAGAACGGGAAGATTATGTACAAAAATGTTCCTCCAACAGTATGTTCTTACAAATCTGCTCTAAAGTTTTAAAAGAGAAAAGCCAGTTAACTGATTTGTTCTTCAGGAGTCAGATCTGGAGTCCCTGTCAGGACCTACCTGGATGCTTTCCTGTATAACTTACGGTAGGAAAACTGAATTAGCAGGTAGTTGGACTTCCAGACCCTACCATTCTGTGATTTTGTGATTCTGTGTAACTCAAGATGTGCAGAGAAAAAGAAAGCTGAACCTTTTCTCCTGGACTTTTATCTGTAGGAGCTCTCCAGCTCAGCAGAATAACTGAAAAAAAGGTCCACAAGTCACTGCTGGGAATAGATAGAGTTACTAAGGTGGGGCATCAGGCCTGACATCTCAAGAGCTCATCTATTCCTGCTGCACATTGAAATGATCATATCATACATTATCCCCTAACCTGAGGGGAAGGTAACAAATATTGTTAGAGTGACTGGGAAGCCATGAACTCTGTTGGAGAAATTTAATGTGAGGGGAGACATCTTCCTTTTTCCAGTGGAGTGTGAGAACAGAATCTAGTGAAGCTGATTTATGATTCCTCAAAGAAATAAGTCCTGCATTTAAAAAGAGCTAAGAGCTGGCAAGCAGCAAGAAGTCATGTTTTAAAGAAATGAGAGTTGCTTGAAGACAATTCTGGAACTGAAACTGCGTCCATGTGTAAGTACTCCAAGAAGTATACTAAATCAGCATTAAATGAATGTAGTTTGCCCTTGATTATGTAAGACTCCTCTCTCTTTCCTTTTCTTCGTGCTGGCTATTAGCTGTGAAATTATGTGTTTCATAATGCACACTGAATCCAATTGGGATAACTGTGAATCTCACAGCTATTGCCAGCTTTTATTAGGAGAACCCCAATGTATTCCCAGGCTGTTTCCATTTCTGTAGAAGGAACTGAACAAACATGAGGAACGGGGAGAGAGAGAGAAAGGAAGAGGAACCTTGCTGCTTTCCCATTTTAGAGAATCAGGCAGAATGAGAACTAGTAAGTAAGTATCTATTTTAAAAAACTTAACTTCACAAGGAGCACCCACAGAGTTTGGAGTCAGAGCGAAATGAAATCAACTGAGGAGTGAGCCTTGGGAGTATTTTGTTATCACTTTAGAGATAAACAAGTTCATTATGGAGTTTGTCTTATCAAGCTTTAGCTATCTATTTAGTTTATAGTCTCCACCTAAGCTGGTGGTCAAATGCTTCTTCAGTACTCAGCAGAGAGGAATGTATCTTCAAGGGCAGTGTCCTAGTTACCTACCTTGGGACAGGATGTATTGCTATCTGCATTATCCATCTCTCTCACTGACTAGAATATCTCAGAACAGATGTTTTACTCATAGCTGTTTCAAACCAAGCAAGGTGCTCTTTCTACTATTCTACTACTAAGAGAGCTTATTCTACTATTATTAGATTAATTGCAAAGTTTTTATGGGGAGCAGAGCCTCAAATGGAGGCTTAATAAGTAGTACCTTAGTTCTTCTTAATCTTGTTAAAGAATCACAGCTTCTTTAAGTATCAGCTTGCAATCTGTGGGTCTGTCTCTCTGCACACTATTCTTTCTGACTCACTCGCTTGTGTGGTGAGTTTAACCTTAGGTGGATATTGGGTGCAAAGCCGTCCTCTTTCCCTCCTCGAGAGACAGGAGAAAAAAACAAGGAAAGCTGCTGGGTTGAGACAGAGACAGGAGAATGAGCATTTCCTGTCACGGAAAAAACAGATTCCATGAGGAGAAATTAATTTAATGTATCACCAATTGAAAGTAAGAGTAGGATGGTGAGAAACGACAACAGAAATAAAATCACGTTCCTCCCAAGCCACTTTTTTTCTCAGCTTTTCTCTTTCAACTACCAACATTTCTTACCTCCTCCCACAGGAGTGACACAGAGAGATGAGGAGAAGGGGTTGCAGGCAGTCTGTAACAGGTCTTCTCTTCCATTCTCTCCTTCTCAGAATTTTCCCCTGCTCCAGTGTGTTTATCTGCCATAAAGGGTAGTCCTTCCAGAGCACACTACTCCGCGCGGGTACCTACAGGCTGGGCAAGGAGGGCCTATCCCTCCATGAGCCTCTCCTGGACTGCAGGAAGCTGCTGCTCTGTGCGTGGAGTGCCTCCCACCCTTCTCCTGTGGTGAGCTGGGTGCCTGTAGGCCTGCCACTCTTTACATTTTTATTCCTGCACACTCTCACATCTATGTGAGAGGCACAGCATGTTTTTCCCTTTTTTAAATCTATCAGTGAAGCATCATGATGTTGGTTGACGGGCTCAATTTTGGCTTGTGGTATGACTTGAGCATAGGGCAGCATTTGTACTTTTCTCATAGATGCTACTCCTGCAGTCCACTCAGCTATAAAAACATTGCCAAATACATTGTGTCTCACCAGGCTTTTTCCTTCGGGCTTTGGAAATGTCCGTCATTTTTAAATCATAGTGCAAGGGGGAATTATTCTTTTGTCTAGTGTTCTTGCCTTTTGTTTTGAACATACATTCCAGATGATATTCCAGAAGGGAAAGCCACAGGGCAAAGTGGGAAAAATGTTAACATCAGCTAACTAAATTCATTGATATTTCATCATTGTCTGTAGTGTTGCTGACACACCCCCAGCATGAGCCAGCACCTCCTCTTGGGGATGTCATGCCTGCTCTGATAAATGATGAAGTTAGTACCCCAGAAAAGTCATTTTCCAAATACAGCCTTAACAGTTAGACAAATAACATTTCCACACAGCACTACTGTATAATAAAACAGTGTGTTCAGGTCATGCTGCAAAGCAGGTGTGAAATGGAATGCTGATAGGATAAAGACAGCTATGATCATGCTGTCAGGGAGATACTCAGTCTTCAGACAGTAAAAGACTACGTATCTCCAAAGCTCCTACTTTCTTCTCCTGACACACCTGTGGGAGGTTGATTATGTTTTGGAGGGAACTGAGTCTGATGAAGAGGAGCCAGGGCTGAGGAATATGACACACTGGGAAAGTGACAGGCAAGCTGTTACTGGTAAGGGTACCCAGAACATACGAATATATAAATAGGAGGAAAATTTTCTATCAGTAAGCAAACATGCATCGCATTTCCCACTCTCTTTGAAAAAACTTCAGTTAGAAGCTTGTGCCCATCATAGTAATCTGCACACAATTTTTTTGCCAATGTGCAAGCTTCCTATTGCCCTCCTCCACCCAATCCAAGTCCTTTTGCCTAAATTCCTGTAGATGGGGGATTCTGTCCCTCAAGCCATGTCAAGCCAAGAGCAACAAGTGGCAAAACAGAAACACATGCCTCAGCATTTGCTAAGCAAGATCAGAGAGGTAATATACCTGCTCGACCTCCTGACAGAGTTCTAGGAGCCACCCTTTGAAGGGCATGACATACTATCTCCTTTCCAGTTCTGCAAACCCAGCCAGCTCAGACACTCATGTTCTACTGTCTATTTCTATTGGTTTCTATTTTTCTATTTTGCTTGTCCAGCCCTGGCTTTTTCATTTCTATGGCTCCCAATGGGCTGAGTTGTTTGCTGACTTCTCTTTTTAGAGTCCTTTCCTTTCTAGTGTTTCTCAGAGACAATGTTTTTTGTTTTTTGTGTTTTTTTCTGCTGATGTTAGTTTCTGTTTCCTTCATTCCATTTGTTTTAGTTATTCTGTGGGTACCTGCATGACAGTAATTTCTGAAATACTCTACTGGTAGCAAAAAAGTCCCTTTAATGAACAAATGTCTTCTTCTGTAACAGCAGACATTGAGATTTCAAAGAGATTTTCTTCTTTCTTCTCAGTAAACACCATTCATGAAAAAGTTCCAAGTTTTAGAAGCAGATTGGATTACCAGGACATGGTAAGGCTTGGGAAAAAAAAAAAAAAAAAAGAAAAAAGAAAAAAAAAGTCTCAGCTGATCCCCAAAAGCTCATTTTCTTTTAGTTATTCTTTTTACATTTTAAGAATGTCTGTTATGACTGTTCATTAATAGCCTGAAGAGATGGAAGATGGAAGATGGAAAGATGGAAATTTCTGAAGTGATAGCACTCCTATTGGCTCATTACTCCGTTAGGCATTCGTGAATGCTTTATGAAGGGAAAACTATGGCAAAGTACTAAATAGTGATTGAAGACATGCAATGGCATGGTCAACTAAGCATGCTTTTGGTGTGCATGGTTGTGCTGTGAATTCAGGCTAGATTACTGATGCGTTTCTTTCTACATATTCTTTTCCACTTTACATCATGCATGGTTTTCATTTCTGTCAGGCTGTAAAATCTCTATCATACATACCGCCATATCTCTCAGGAGTGCCCAAGGAAGTCCCAAGAAGAAAGAACTAGTTTTTTCAGTCATCAGAGCAGCCCAACAAAGTCTTTGACAGATCTCTCTCTAATTTGCCCTGCAATTCTCAGTTTGATGCGAGTCACAGAGCTCCATGGGACCTGCCCTTACATAGCATTTATGATGAGAAACTTACGTTCTCTGATCATGGCCAAATAACAGAAGTGATGAGAATGGGTCAGCAAGTGATTCCACCAGAAGCAATTGATGAACAAGCACCTGATTTCTAGTGCAGATTTTGAGATACCAGTCTACACCATTTGCAGGCTATTGGAATGGTGGAAGCTTTATTTTGCAGTAGTTGATCACAGGTGACATCAGTGTTCTGAATTTGCAATAGCAACCCTGCCATGCAGCACTATAGAATTATTCTTTCTCGAAGCGGAACATCATTCATGCTATTCAGTTCATTGTTAAGGATGCAATAGGTATTCTCTCTCACTAAATTCCATTCGCTACAAACATGACTTCTATAGCCTACTGAGGAGCACGAAGACTGTGGTGACAGATGAAAAAGGTCTAAGGAAAGGTGACAGGCGTCCCTCTGAAGGACTACAGAATGTGAATAAACACTTAAATTTTCTTACTTTCTCTTTTTAGCAAGAAGCATTTGACCCATTTTTAAAGCATCTTTATGTCGAAGTTCTCCTCTTTATTGCTGGTTGAGGGGACTGAGAAGTACTTTTTGTATTTCAGACAGGATTGTTAGTTGAAGGCTTGAAACCGACTATTAACCATCTTTGATTTTTCTGAATCGTGGCTCTCATCTTAGAGCATTACTGTGGACTCCCCAATAAACTGTCAGGGCATGTGAACTAATTAGATCCTAGCAACAGTGGGGTACCGCAGGATTTATTCTACATGGAATACCCAAAGACCTGATGACAAAAACAGTCTCACAGCAAGGACTAAAGATAATCACCTAACTAATCATTCCTGAGATTTTACTATTGCAGAGTTACATTTTCTTGCACTTTCAGTGCAGTCAATATTGAAAAGGAAAAAAAATTCAAGTGAAAAATTTGGGGGAGCTTAATGTCCTGTAAACCTTTCAGTCAGGGGATATATTTAGGACACAATAATTTTGAGAATAGTATGGGACTAATTTTTTTTTTTTTTGTAATTTAGTGTGGCATCACAACAAGCTGTGACCGTGTTTCTAAGCAGAAATATCATTGCAGCTCCTTTGGTAGGATAAATGTTACTGGTGTTCTTTGTCCACAAAACAGAAATGAATCCTCTGTCTTACATGTCACTTAGAAATCTAGGAAAATTACAGCTGAGTACCTAAAGGTCAGTCTAGGGGATTGTTTTTCCTCCAGGTTCGCTGCCAGGATTCTCAGCAGTATTGATATGAGTGTCTGTTTTTAAAGTGGTACTGTCAGTTGACCCTCTAGACTCTGAATATTTTTACTCCTAACATTTTGAATTATTATTGTTTTTTAATTCTAGTCTTGTGTAACAGTTATTAAGCCATGAGTTTATGATCTATTGTCTTTGTTTGGATTGAATTTCTTTTTTTTTTTTTTATTTCCCTCAAATCTGCCGTCTAGAGGACTGCAACTGAATACAATTATTCCTTACAGTAAAGTGCAATAGAGAAGAAAAATGTGGCTGGAGCTTACTTTCAATCACATGAAACAATATCTCTCTCTTGCCTTCTAAATGCTTTTTAAGTTTCTTCCTGATATGCAGTGACATGCTCTGTCCTCCATCTGTTTCTTTGATTGTAGCACACTTTTACATATTCACAGAATCACAGAATGGTTGGAAGGGACCTCAAGGATCATGAATCTCCAACCCCCTGCCACAGGCAGGGCCACCAACCTCCCCATTTAATACTAGACCAGGCTGCCCAGTGCCCCATCCAATCTGTCCTTGAACACCTCTAGGGACAGGGCATCCACAGCCTCTCTGGGCAGCCTGTTCCAGCACCTCACCACTCTCACTGTAAAGAATTTCCCCCTGACGTCCAACCTAAATCTTCCCTCCCTCAACTTAAAACCATTTCCCCTTGTCCTGCAGTTATCTACCCTTTCAAAGAGTTGATTCCCCTCTTGTTTTTATGCTCCTTTTAGGTACTGAAAGGCTGCAATGAGGTTGCCCCGCAGCCTTCTTTTCTCCATGCTGAACAAGCCCAGCTCCCTCAGCCTGTCTTTGTAGGGGAGGTGCTCCAGGCCCCTGACCATCTTTGTGGCCCTCCTCTGGACCCTCACCAACAGCTCCCTGTCTTTCTTGTACTGGGGGGTTAAGAACTGGACACAGTACTACAGATGGGGCCTCACAAGAGCAGAGTAGAGGGGGACAATCACCTCCCTGTCCCTGCTGGCCACCCCTCTTCTGAAGGATCCCGGATACCATTTGCTTTCTGAGCTGCAAGGGCACACTGCTGGCTCATGTTAAGCTTTTCACCAAGACCCCCAGGTCCTTCTCTGCAGGGCTGCTCTCAAGGACCGCTCCTTCCAGTCTGTATGGATGCTTGGGATTCCTCTGGCCCAAGTGCAAAACCTTGTACTTTGCCATGTCAAACCCCATTAGGTTCATCCAGGCCGCCTTTCAAACCTGTTGACGTCCTTCTGCATGGCATCCCTTCCTTCCACTGTGTCAACCGCACCACTCAGCTTGGTATTGTCAGCAAACTTGCTGAGGGTGCACTCAATTCCATCATCAATGTAATTGATAAAGATGTTAAAGAGCACTGGTCCCAAGACAGACCCCTGGGGGATGCCGTTCATTACCAGCTTCCACCTGGACGTAAAGCCATTGATGACTGCCCTCTGTCTGCGGCGTTTTAACCAATTTCTTATCCATCGAGTGGCCCACCCATCTTATCCACATCTCTCCAATTCGGAGATAAGGATGCGGTGGGGGACTATGTCAAAGGCCTTGCTCAAGCCCAGGTAAATGACATCACATTTTCTAGTGTGCTACAAAAAGTAGGGACAACTTAAAGTTCATAATAGCAAAGGTTGATGTCCACAGAGAAATGAATGCATTTAGTTGCATTCTAGAGATCTGATGTAGAGAGCTTATGTACATCATCTACTTTAAAGTTGAACTTGAAATTCTGGTTCAGCTTCTGAATTTTGCCCGGCTCCAACCTTTGGTCTGTCAAAGTACTTGTGATGAATAAGGTAATGAGACCTGCCTCAGCAAGCACAAAGCTAGCAATATGGAATCATAATCATATCTAAGCTTCGTGAACAATGGATCAATGGATGAGTTCCCTATCCCCTGGAGAGAACAAGCAATAATTCCTTTGCCCGTTATATGCATCTTCACTATATTCTGCACAGGAAGACAAAGTTGACCCCTCATCTTACCAGTTCTTATCCAGTGGAGTACCTGTTCTTGTAGAAACACAGGCCCATGCTTACCTTGACTGGACTAGAGCTCTGAAAATAAAATAGAACAATATAAAACACACACACACAAATAGCTTTTCACACACAGTAAACAGAAGCTATGGTAAGTAAATAGTTTTATCTAATTCAAATTACTGCCTTGTTGTCAATGGCTCTATGTCTGATTGGATGCTGGTGACAAGAAGTGCTGTCCCACAGGCATCCATCTTGGGATTGGTATTCTTCAACATTTCTGTCAGCAACATAGACAGTTGTTCAAGTGTACCCTCAGTGGGTTTGCTGATGATACTAAGCTAAGTGGTGCAGTTAACAGAACAGAGGGAAGGAAGATCATCCAGAGCAACCTAAACAGAAATTGGGTGCATGAGAATCTAATGAGGTTCAATAAGACCAAGTGCAAGGTGCTACACCTGCATTGAGGTGATCCCAGATATGAGTACAGAAGAAATCAAGGAGAAGAACTCTTTGAGAGCAACCATGTGGAAAAGGACTTGGAGTTCCTGATGGACAAAAATGTGTACACAAGCCAGGAGTGTACACCTGCATCGTGGAAGGCGAACTGTATCCTAAGCTGTATCATTTTTTACTCAGAGGGAGGGAAGGCCCTGGCACAACTGCCCAGAGAAGCTGTGGATGCCACATCCCTGGAGGTGATCAAGGCCTGCCTGCACTGGCACCTGCGCACCCTGAACTGGTGGGTGGCAACCTTGTCCATGGCAGTGGGTTGGAATTGGATGGTCGTTAAAGTCCCCTCCAGCCTAAGCCATTCTGTGATTCTATATGATTCTATGAAAGGAAAGCTTTCATTTGGCAAAACAAAAAATTGCAGGAGGCAAGAAGGAAGAACATCTTGATCTTAAACACATAAAAATACATACGTATATATATATCTGTATATATGTATCTGTATATATATACATATATATATATCTGTATACATATATATATATATGTATCTTACTGTGGTGGGTTAACTTTGGCTAGTTACCAGGTGCTTACCTAGCCACTCTCTCACTCCCACTCTTCAAGAGGACAGGGGAGAAAATGCAATGGAAAAACTAATGAGATAAGGACAGAGAATCACTCATCAGTTAGCACCACAGGCAGAACAGACACTGCTTGGGGAAAATTAATTTGATTTATTGACACTTACTAACAGACTAGAACAATGAGAAGAAAAAGAGCAAGCTGCAAATATGTTTCTCACATCCACTTTCTTCTACCTCCTCCACCATAAGTGGTGCAGGGAAATGAGGTACACAGAAGCTGCATTAGCCCATAATGCTTCATCTTTGATACTGCTTTGCAGTCACTGCCTTTAATTTCCAGTGAGTAATATGTACCTTTCTTCTTATCCTATCTCGGGCTGCTTTGAAAAATATCATTGATCTAGATTTCTCTACTTGAAAACCCCAAGGTAGGTTCTGGAGGAAAGATTTTCCAAAACACATAACAGATTTAAGATAAGAAAATGTAAAGTATTCATCTTAGCCCTGTGTTCATGAGTCATTGTTGTGATTTTAGCAAATCCTCCAGGTAGCAAAAACTCAATATTTTGGAGACTTGTGTTCTTCTTCATGAGTCAGATATTCTCTGCTTACTCTGGAGATTTCTTCTCTGATTACAATATGGGATTCACTGTTATTCAGCACTAATTTAATTACCTCCACTTCTGAAACTTTCTACATCTCAGTGATACTGAAAGGTCTTGTTTTAATGGGCATTGTGAATAAAGAGGAAGCAAATTAATATATTTGCAAACACAAGAAAAAAGAATGCGTTTTCTGCTGTATATTTAGAAAACATCATTATACGTATATTGGATATTTATGCCTGCTATTCTTTTTTTCCTAAAGAACAATAATTTTGTGCACAAATTGCAGTCCACACCAGCTCAATGTGGTAATAGAAGGAAAAGTATTTTGTCTGGGACAATGTAGGACAGTCCAGGCAGTGGATTACTAAGCAGAAGGGCCAATTCACTTTGTTATACAATAAGCACCCACAGCTGATCAAGCTGAAACTTGTTTCCCATCTTCCTGTTCATGTCCAGTTCACTGAGGCCAGTGGAAAGCATTCCCTTGATCTGAGTCAGCAGCTGATTCACAGTGTCTTGGATGCTAGAGGACAGTGGGTATTCCTATAGGAGTTTGTTGCAGTCCCTTGGCCAACTGTAACAGAAAACAGATTTGTGGTTCTTAGGCAAGATTGTGCAGAGGAGGAGAAGAAAGTGACCATCAGATCACCACAGTGTCACCTTGCCATTGGAATATCCAGGAGGTGCTGATGGGACACTTGTAAAGAGCAAGTGAGAATTCTGAAGTCCACATTCATGTCTGTTCTGTACATGTGGTGGAAGCTGAAAACTGTACATCTCTGTGTACCTGTCATGGGAACTCCATGAGGTATAGGCACATCTGAGTGCCATGAAAGAAAGATGGGCCTGAAACTTGTGATGGAAGACATGATTCAAGGTATGAATGAAGAGCTGGTGTGATTTTTACATAGCTGAACACCTAAGCTAGCAGAGAGGAGCAAAGTAATGCAGGAATTCCTGGAGAAATAGTGCCTTGGAGGAAGTTAGGGAGTCAACACACACAAGCTTTGTCCACAAATAACCTCTGCTGTTGGAAAAGCTGGCTGAAAGATTCTGATGCACCTCAAGGAAATGGCCCAAGTAGATCTGCTCCAGAAGAATTGAGGTTCTGTTAACAGATCAACTTTTCTTCTTAAGTGCTCCCTTCCTCCCTTCCAAAAATTGTATTCCTCTTCCTTCTGTGTGCCACCTCCCTCCTGGTTCTGTTCCTGTGTTTCACACACAACTGAACAAAGAAAACTGAAGTTTCCTGACTTTGCTCTATTCTCTTCCATTACTCATCAGCCCTCTTCCACTGTCACAGTGACAGAGATTTGGTTAACGTAGTTGTCAGCAGCACATCTATGTGACTAGAACTCTTGGACGCACACATGCATAAATACAGATGCACAATCCTATAGACTGATTTACCTCTCCTCAGGGAGCAGAGGTTTCACTGCTCCCTGTGTGTCAGGCTCTGATGCTTTCTGTATCATCGGTCATAAAGCACAAAGAGTCAGATGGGTGAGCTGCCTGAGCTGCCTGTGCTGATACTGCATGGCATAGCTTAGACTTAAATGGAGTGCTTGTGGGGAAAAAATAGTCTTCTCCTTTCAAACATGTTGAAAGACTTCCCCAGAAGTTTTCTGGGACTGCATCTCTCTCCTTCACCATAGCAACTCGTTCAACCTCAAGCCAGAGATAAATGAATTGATTAAAAAGACAAGCGGACAAAAGGGAAGAGAGGAGAGAGGAGGAGAGGGGAGGGTAAGAGAGGGGAAACGAAATAAGTTCAGCAGGCTGAAATGACTTCACTGATAATATTCTACACACCATAATGGTACTCCAGATTTACACCACTGAAGATGTGGCCATTTGAAATGCTAATAGCTGCTAGCAGCTTTTCTTATGTAGTCTTAGTAGGATAGAAATCATAACATATACCTGACTGTTTCTTAACCAGAGCTTAGTCTACACATTACCACCACCCTGATTATTTCTCCTTCTGTCATTGCTCTAGGCTTTCTGCAGTCTTGTTTTTTGAGACGGCTGTGCAACTGAGAAGGAAAAAGTGCTGAAAAAGTATCCCCTGCTCTAGAAGCACTATGGCCATCTGTATTTATCCATCTCTTTTGGATTGTATCTTCCTTTATTTCTGTCATCTCCAAACACAGTCTTTATGCCAAACAATACATAAATCATGTCCTCACTGCTTTGCCTAGATACTGCGGACTGCTAAGTGGCCAGCCTGCTGTGCTCTCTGACCTCAGCATCCTTCTACTTCTGTTTGCTGATTCAGACTTTAAATCACAGAAGGAAACAGCAGCAAGCTGTGTTATGCAAAGGCTGCAAGGCCAATGCATTGCGACAGGCCTTTGCATACCTCCAAGTGGCCCATGTTTTTCTGAACACTTTGCTGCAGAAGTGAAGATGGAGATAACATTTAACAGTTTAGGATATGGCAAATAACGGAGACATTGTAATTCTGGGAGCCTGCTGAGGTAGGCATAGTTTGGAGAGGATCTGTTACCTGGTTCAGCTACTACACATACAGTTACAGAGGTGTGTATGTATTATGACCAATGGGACCGTCTTTTTCATCTGCTGTTGGATAGCACAGAGGACTTGATCATCTGGGAGTGAACACAGCACAGAAGTAACCTTAGGAAGAATATTTCAGTTTACCTGCTGTGAACACAGGCAGTTGTCAGCTCTGTTTCCTTAGCAAGCTGGAAAAGCAGGTATTCAGCAGTACAAACCTGTCACCTTCTGCCAATGCAATGTGTACTGATAGAAGACCTTCATCATTATCATTCAAGGCCATCTGTGGAGTGTTATCATTTGTGTTTCTTGCTTTGGATCCTTAAACCAACTTCCTTCTAACAGCCCTTCTGCACAGCCCTGATTTCTGTCTTTTAGCCTCAGCAAAACACAGAAACAATTGCAAACAATTGGTGTCATTCATTAGCCTTGCTTGTTGAGGCAGCTCGCCAGTATGTACAACAGCTGACTCCTGCCTGCAGTTATTCCTTCCTCATGCCATTCCTTTCCTTTCATGGCATTTCTGCTAAATCTTTTGAACAAGCTGAATTACTTTGTCAAACAATTTCTTGGTCACTGTTATTAAAAAAAAAAAAAAAAAGAGGAAAATGATGAGAGAACCCAAGAGTGAGTGCTCACTCAGTTCTAACACAGACTCACAGACTTCCTCAATTAGATTGCAACTTGAGGTATCTGCACTGGTAGTTCAGCGACTCTTGACTGTAGACAACATACTACCAATTCATAAAGTACCGTTTAAGAATAGACAAAGTCATTCCTATTCTTTTATCTTAATTCTGTCCATGAAACAATTCACTTCCTGGCATGAGATAAAATTCTCAGAAATCACAGCATTGGCAGTAATATATTTAATATAATTTGATTGTCCAGGGAGAAGATCTTCAAACTGGTTAATGTACAACATTTGTTTAAATTTTTATATAAGATTCTAATGTTTTCATGTGAAAAGTTGGATCTTCTTTTAGTTATATAAATTAAAAATTTGAATGACCACTTGAAATAAAAACTAAAATTTGTTTTAGAGGACTGTCATATCCTGTTTTTTTTTTCACTTCTCTCTTCCAGAAATGTACTGAAGCATGAAGCATAAATATATTTTCTGCAAATAGCTTCTCTTCATGCTAATGAAGAATCCCAATTTAAAAAAAAAAAAAAAAAAAAAAAAGGCTAAAAAAAATTGGAAAAGTGCTGTACAAGTCCCATCTGTGCATAAAATATATTATGGGTCAGTAAAGAATAATATAATTCTGTGATTCTGAAAGCAATCATAGAATCATAGAATCATAGAATCATAGAATCACCAAGGTTGGAAAAGACCTAAAAGATCACCCAGTCCAACCGTTCACCTATTCCCAATAGCTCCCACTAAACCATGTCCCTCAACACAACATCCAGCCTTTCCTTGAACACCCCCAGGGTCGGTGACTCCACCACCTCCCTGGGCAGTCCATTCCAGTGCCTGACCACCCTTTCTGAAAAGTAATACTTCCTCATGTCCAGCCTGAATCTCCCCTGCCGTAGCTTGAAGCCATTCCCCCTGGTCCTATCACTAATGACACGAGAGAAGAGGCCGACCCCCAGCTCACTACAACCTCCCTTCAGGAAGTTATAGAGAGCAATGAGGTCTCCCCTGAGCCTCCTCTTCTCCAGGCTGAACATTCCCAGCTCCTTCAGCCTCTCCTCATATGGCCTGTGTTCCAGACCCCTCACCAGCTTTGTTGCCCTCCTTTGAACACGTTCCAGGGCCTCAATTCATAATTTTCATTCATAATGGACATTCCCAGATAAATTAATTAATAATTAAATTAATATTATATTCATTTTAACCTGGTGTAGTTAGAATTTACATTGCTGAAGTGTTCACAAAGTTAAAATTCGACAAAATGATTTTTAAGAAAAACCTTAAAATATTGTGTTAATGAAAAGGGATTGCCCAAAGTACATAGAACATTTTGAAAGTGAAGCAAGCAGGATGATTTTTTTTTCTACTCTCTGGAAGATCTCGCAGCCTTCTTTGGAACATTTACTCAATTTTGCCAGAAGGACACTTATTTTTTCCACTGTTTTCAAAAGAAATTACTTTCTGTTCCCCAGGCTTCCAATGTTGTGGAGTTAAAGATCAATTCTAAGACTTGGACTTTACTCAAAATTTGTTTCAGACCTATTGTGGTGGATTAATTTTGTCTAGACAACAGGTGCTCACCTCACTTCCCTTCCCCAACAAGATGAGGAGAAAATAAGATGAAAAAGCTTGTGGGCTGACCTAAGGACATGGAGTTCATGCATTAATTACCATCACAAGCAAAACAAATTTAGTTTTGGGAGAAAAGCTTAATTTATTGCTTATGAATAACTAGAAAAAAAACAAAACAACAACAACAACAACAAAAAAAAAAACAACAAAAAACAACAAATAAACACCTATCTCCTACCCCTCTTGTTCTGAGGTTCAATTACAAATTCAGTTATTCTACCTTCTCCCTTGCCTGAATGGCAGAGGAGAATGCACAACGGGTGTTGCGGTCAGCAGGAAAATGGAAAGATTGAAAGAACATTGCATTGGTATTCTCTTTGGTAATGGAGGTAGAAAAAATAACTTAGAACAAATAGTAAGTGAAACCCAGCAGGTTGAAAGATAAATCTTTTCACAATACCTGTGTCTTTTCAGTTTTCCAAATTTCTTTGAATTAAGAAGTCATCTCAGAAATAATCAGGGCAGACTTTAATGATAGAGAATTGTAAACTTCAAGAGTAGGTGAGAATTCTTCACTGCAGAAGGCTTTTAGTAGAGGACTTGTTTATGTCAAACTGGCCACTGTGATATCAAGGTGGGCAAGCTGTTCTCATTGACTTCTCTAAATGTATATTTTCAATTTGGCTGATACGTACATTCTTTTGTGGTTGTTGTTATGGTTTACAATGTGAATGAAATTTCATAGACAGTACTATGTAAAAAAAGGCATATTGTAATTTATACAGGAAGCAAGTAAGGAACACGTTCTGAAAATTCTTTTAAATGCTGAAAAAACTTTTAAATGCTCACTCACCTACTGATTAAATTAGTAATTCCAGAGACGGCTGTATTTGTTGCGTATGTTCAGGCACAGATTCTGTTCTACCTTGTGGCCACACAAAACCAGTGGGGAGAAAAATCCTCTAAAGAGTAATGTAATCATTCATTAGTCATACGTCAAACTTTTCCTAGAAATTGAAACTGATAGCTAGCTTATATGCAGCATTATATTCAGGAAAACTTAAAAACAATGTCAGGCTTCTCAGAGAACCCTGGAAAGATGAGGTATTTACACACTGGGAGAATAACGACATTGCCAGTCATCCTCAGTGACAACAAGCAGCCACGAACAGTTCCCAACACTGTGGGTGGTGCACAACTGTCTTCTGGGGTGTCTTTTTGCATGTCTCCAGGTGCCAACCCTCCAGATGTAAACACTGTGTAGGAACTTAAGGGACTTTTAATCACTCTGACATCTCCTGGTGGGACATCACAGCTGGCCATAAGCAATCCAGGAGATTCCTGGAATGCACTGATGAATCCACTGATGATAATTTTATTCTCCAAGTGACAGAAGAGCCAATGAGAGAGGTTCTATGATGGACCTTGTTTTTACCAACAGGGAAGGTCTTGTGGAGAATGTGGAGCTCAAAGGCAGTCTTGGCTGCAGTGATTATGAAATGGTGGAGTTTAAGATCCTTAAAGCAGTGAGAAGGGCACCAGGCAAGCTCACTTCTCTGGACTTTGTGAGAGCAGGCTTTGACCTTTTCAAGGATCTGCTTGGTAGAGTACTGTGGGATAAATCTGTGGAAGGAAGACACACCCAATCAAGGTGGTTAATATTCAAGGATCCCAGCAAAGAAGGCAAGAAGTCAGGAAAATACATCGAGAGACATGAATAGATGAACACAGAGCTCCTGGCCAAATTCAAAACAAAAAAAAATCTACCAGAGGGTAGAAGCAAGGACAGATATCATGGGATACAAAAACTTTGTCCAAAAAGTCCAAGAGCTACTAATCAAGTTGAGGAAATTGAAGACCAGGTTGAATTGAATTTGTCCAAGGACATCAACGGCAACAGGAAGGGCTTCTATAAGTATCTCAGTAATAAAAGGAATCGGGGAAATGTGGGCCCTTTCCTGAAGGAAACAGTAGACCTGATTACCTGGGATAATGAAAAGGTACTGAATGCTTTCTTTGCCTAAGTTTTTAACAGCAGAACTGGTCTTCAGGAATCCCAGGTCCCAAAGCCCAGGCTGAATGGTGGAAGAGGACTAGGTCAGGGAATACTTAAAACTGAAAATTTACAAGTCTATGGACCTTTATGGGATGTATTCATGAGTCCTGATGGAACTAGTTTGTGTGATTTCAAGGCTACTTTTTATTATCTTCACTTGATAGCAAGTGAGAGAGTTGCTCGAAGACTGGAGGAAAGCAAATATCACTCCTATCTTCAAAAAGAACAAGAAAAGAACAAGGGAATACACCTTCATGCTTGGGAAGGTGATGGAACAGCTAATCCTGGAAATCATTTCCAAGTACTTGAAAGAGAAGAAAATAATTGAAAGTTGCCAGCATAAATTCACCAAGGGGAAGTCATTCCTGACCAGTCTGATAATCTTTTGTAATGAAATGGATAGATGAGCCTGACGTATGAGGGGAAAGCAGTGATTATTGTCTTCCTGGACTTAATTAACTCTTTTGGCATTGCACCCCATAAGTTCATCATAATGAAGCTGTTGAAGTATGGGCTGGATGAGCAGACAGTGGGATGAATCAAAAACTGATTGAAAAGCTGGACCCAGAGGGCAGTTGTCAGTGTATCCCAGGGATCAGTACTGGGTCAAATCCTGTTTAACTTTTTCATTAGTGATCTGGATGATGGTAATATTTTTTTTTTTTTTTTTTTTTTTATTTTTTTTTTTTATTTAAAAAAAATGCAAAAAAAAACTGAAGGGAATTACTGACTCATCAGTTGTTCATGCTGTCACACCTAGAGACCTTGACAGATCAGAGAGGTCAGCTGGCAAACACAAATACAGCCTCTGATACTAAATTCTCTGGAGCTAGACTTTGAGAAAAATGTGAAATTATTCTCATCCTTCACATGTTTTAGAGGTAATGCAATTTTTTTTCCCATCTTCAGAAAAGCCAGAGAATGAAAAAGGCCCATTATATTTTTTGGTTATATACGTATTTTTGAAGTTCTTTATTAACTTAACACAAAACTTTTAATGTGAAGAAACTACAATGCTTGTTTTCATTATTTTGTTCCTGTTACTTTAAGACTCTCCTTTCAACTTCATCTGAAGCAGTTTCATTCCTAAAGAATGCCACTTTTCCGTGCTGCAAAAAATTACAGCACTGTGTTTTGATTATAGAGCATATAATTTTAACACTGAGTAATCAGAGCTGACCCCTTCTCAGAAAGAAATGCTTTTGATGAAATTACATCTTTCTCTAAGGAAGAATATTTTTTTCCAAAACATAAATTACATTTGGGTATTAAATAGGTACTGGGAGTTTATAACTGCTTTTCTTCATGTTACAGCATCATGTCTGGCAGCAAACAAGAAAAACACATTTTTGCACTTTCAGCTTTTGCCAGTAAGTTGGTACAGTGGAATCTGGTTTTCTCTACTGGTCTTTCAAAGTGAAGATTTCTCTCCCAGGCCTCTATTGCTCTGCACTGCAGCTGCCCGTAAAACTGGCCATACATTGTAAAAATTTAAGGTCAGTCTAGCACCATGAAATTCAGAAAGTACAATCAGTAAAAACTCCGTAAGGAAAGACAGAAAAACAGGCTGACAAGTATAGTCCTAATTCTTTCATATAATTTAGGTTTCCCTTAGTCAGAGGACACAGTTGCACTTGAGTGATTGCTTTTGTTCCATAGATTCTGATCCCTGGATGTTTATTCAATAAGTTCACAAGCTACAGAATCCACCAGCCATGAAATGATACTTGAAGTGAGAAGGAGTTGCAGATGACTGGTGGATTACTGTGATCTGTGTGGTCTTTATACTGCTTTTCTCCTCTGTCTGGCAAAGGAAAGTCCTGTGTGCAGACAAAAGATGCTGGGGAACACCTGAAGACATTAGGTGTAATTTGGGAGAAACACTTGCTACGCGTGTCATTTCCGTTGCAGTGCTGGCTGTGTTGGATCTTCTTTTCCAGCATTGAGCTCTGTGGCTGCGAGCCAATCAGACGTTTCCTTAGCCTCAGATCACACCATTTGTCTTGAACGTCTCTTCCATGAAGTCTGATTTGACTGGCATTTGACTAGGTATAAAAATCATAAGATGTCATTAATGAACATTTTGCCTTGGAAGAACTGATTTAGAGTATCACTTGATATTTTTTAATGTTACTGGCTTCAGTTTTACAGAATGTCATCCTAAATATGAATGATGATGGAGAAAAGAACCAAAAATATTGCCTTTGTTCAGAAATGTTTAGAAGTTTCTTGTCAAAACGCAAAGCATCTGAAGTCAGAAAGTCGTGACAGCAGCAAGGATTTTTCTATGCTTCACTTGTGAATATTTGGGCCCTTCTTTATGGGAGAAATGAAAAGAGCAAATTGTGAAAAAGACATTTACTTCATGTCTGCTCAGCTGTTCTGTACTATTGATAATGAGAAAATACTGGATACTTTGTACCAACACAATTCTTTGATCCTTTTGAAATCATACCTAATTTTCTTTTCAGAGAGGCCTGTTCCTGCCAAATGTTTTGCTCACATTTGCAGGATTTTAAATTGGTTAGTCAATTTATAGTTCTTATATGCTGAGAGCAATCTTAATTCCTCTATTAAAATTTAAGCAGAAATAAGGGAGTGGCTCTAGCACAGCAAGAATCTTGAAGCTGACAGCTGCTTCAGCAAACCTGAGTGCCCTTCCCTTCCTCATGGAGGTCAAATGCTTCTGCTGTAGCTGAAGTGATTTCAAGTAATGATGAAGGCAGCTTGAATATATCTTTGTTGCTGTAGATTTACATATGACAGTTAGAACTGATTTTGGTTTTGTCATCTATCGCTATTATCTCAAAAATTTCAATGCAAGGACTTCTGCATATACCACTAAAAACCGAGAATTGCTGAAATGTATGAGGGCTGAAGAGTGATAAGAGCTGGAGATACAGGAATTATTTTCCTTTGACATGCCTCCAAACTAGAAGATGGAAAGAAAACCTGAGTCACTGTGGGAGTAGAAATACTACAGCACTGCTCTCCCCAGCCTCATTCACTCAGGCATATTCTTACTCCCCTATTAAATTTAAAAATTTGAATACAAAGTCATGAAATGGAATTCCGGTTATTCACATAAAATCTAACTTCCATGCCTTTAATTCTCATTTAGAGCAGTGAATTTCAGGTATCCATTATGCTCGCAGGCATAGGAATGTTTCTCTCCAGACAGGATGTGTCAGCTTTATTTTAATACATGTAGAGTTTGGTATGTCAATCAGTGTCTTAAGAAGGTTTATTTTTACTGAGAGGTCTTACCCCATCTCAGTCTGTCTAGAATTGTCATTTTTATTTCAGTCTGCCTGTCTGTCTTAACCACTTTGCTCTACATTGTTGATAATTAGCTTTTCCTGAGAATGAGGTCTTGCCTCATCCATATTATTTTATTATAAAATGTTGCAGATGGAATTTCAAAATTATTTCAGATGATCATAGAATCACAGAACGGCTTGGGTGGAAAAGGACAACAGTGATCATCTAGTTTCAATGCCTTTGCTATGTGCAGGGTCATCAACCACCAGACCAGGCTGCCCAGAGCCTGGCCTTGAATGCCTCCAGGGATGGGGCATCCACAACCTCCTCGGGCAACCTGTTCCAGTGTGTCACCACCCTCTGTGTGAAAAACTTCCTCCTAATACCTAAACATCTGCTTAGTTAAAACCCATTCCCCCTTGTACGAGCACTATTCACCCTCAAAAACAGTCGTTCCCTCTCCTGTTCAAAAGCTCTCTTCAGGTTCTGGATGACAGCCTTCAGCATCAGATTTAATAGGTAAGAGAAAGGATAGGATTAAGAATAGTAGAATACCATTCAGAAACTGACTTAACACACAGCTGGTATTGTCTTTGCCAGGCCCATGGTTCGATGGTCCCAAATTCTCTCCTGTATTTGTTTCTGAATGATCATCTCAGCATCTGACCGTCTTGTCTTGAGAGTACTGTCTGTCCACTGGGCTGTATTTAAGAGACAGCTTTAGAGATGGTAATTTGGGTGTCTGCGAAACAGAAAAGCAGAACATTTGCAATGGTGTGAATATTACAGAATATGAGGCACCACACACAATAGATCTCTTGATCAGCCAGCCTGTTGAAAGGGTGACTGACAATGTGTTATCTTTTCCCTACAGTATGGGATAAAGAAGAAGGAGGAAAAAGAAGCAGAGGCCCAAGCTGCACTGGAAGCTAATGCTGAAGGAAGCCTGACTCGTCCAAAGAAGGCTATTCCTCCTGGCTGTGGGGAGGAGGAGGAGGAGGAAGAAGAGAGCATTCTAGACACAGTCATCAAATACCTACCAGGTCCCCTGCAGGACATGTTCAAGAAGTAATAACTGCAGACTGCTAGATGGGCATAAACAGTACTGCAAAGGATTTCTCTTTTGCCCAATGGGGATTTACAATCTTGCCATCCATCACGCACCTCTGCCCTCTAATGCTCACTAGGAGTCCTTTTGCTTCCCATTCTCCACTGCCTCTTCCCTTTGCCTCTACCCCAAGACTCATCAGTCCTTTTTTTTTGTACATAGTCACATCCAGTAGATGCCTCTGAATGGATGTACAGATTAAAAAGCTGCAGACTACACAACTTTTATTATAAGCCATAGTACTATGTATGTTAAATAAGGCAACTGTACATTAAGCATAGAAAAGGAACAACCTCACATGTATTTTGACCCAAAGCAAGAAGAAGTGTTCACTCAGTGTGAACAGTATCCTTTTTAGTTTTCTTTAATTATTATTACTGATAATAATTATTAATTATTTTTATTAACGTTCTTGTTGATTGGGTCACACTAGCCATTTGTTGTTGAGTACATCTACCCTTGGAAGGAATATCTCAGTTCTCCCATGGAAGCAGAGCTTTTCAATTTTAATTCCATCACTGGCATAAATAAAAAATCATTTGGAAGCTAAATCATGCATGACTTACACAGCTGACATCACTCAGAACGATAGAAGAAGTGAGTCATCTGCCCTCAGATGCTGATAGAAGTTAAATGCCTCAGAATCTAAGCAAGAGTCATGTCACTTTGGTAATTAGCCATACACTTAACTTGGAAGAGCAGATTTGGTCTGACAGATGCCATATAGAGACCCAGAACTACAGTAGGGTGTGTGGTACTATTAGAGGACCTTTCCACTCCTAGGAAGTCAGTGACCAAGAATGTTGGCCTCTGATTAACTACACTTCCTCTTTCTGCCCAGTGCCATATTTGACAATCTCGTTCCCAGCAGTGCTTGCAGGAAAGGCATTTGGTCTCCAGTAAATTGTTATTATTGTATTCTACCCATCCTTCAATGCAGTTGTGGGAGAAAGTGAAAGTTAGACAAGACACTGGAGAGCCAGAAATTCTAAGTTTCCTACATTTCTTGCTAAGTTGCTCTGCTCCCTTGGAGAGATAATTCATTTTTCTGATTCAGCTCCTTCAGCTGTTAAACTGAGCTTTCAGTCTACACCTACTGTAAAAGGATGTAGTAAGGATGGATTGCACAGTTCTTTTCCAGTGCTTTGCAGGAGCTAATTAATATTATAGTAGTGTGTATAAAAGTATGAGAAAATCGCCCTCTTAGCATTGTCTTTAATACCTTAGCCAGACATAGCTACAGATGTTTTCCAGTACGGCACAGTAAGCATTGAGTAACTAAATAAGAAAAGCCAAATTCTTCTGGAGATGTTGATTTGCTAGTAC
This sequence comes from Centrocercus urophasianus, assembly GCF_019232065.1. Lineage (NCBI taxonomy): Eukaryota > Metazoa > Chordata > Aves > Galliformes > Phasianidae > Centrocercus > Centrocercus urophasianus. Next base: position 20,540,163 of record NW_024884767.1, read on the forward strand.
AACACACACTCAATAGATTTACTTTGAACACGATCCCTTGCTAAGTTTTCTGGACTGTCATCTGAAAAGGTGATCGTAGAATTTTTGTATTTGGCTACATAACCGTAATAGCTGCTGTAAGAGCATCACACCATCGCAGTCTCACAATCTTACAGGATAATCACAGAACCATAGAATCAAAGAATATCTTGTGTTGGAAGGAACTATCGAGTCCAACTCCACTGCTATCCCAGGTTTTTCTTACACTTAAACAGGTCCACCTAACTCAATGATATGCTATTTCTTTTTAGAAAAGGTAGTTTCCTTTCCTTGAAGGGTGAATCTTGGCCTCCCCATTAGTTTTTCAAAATTATAACATTATGACACTGTATTAAAGTGGTAGGAATCTACTGACTAAAAAAGGCGGAGAACTTGTAGTTCACCAGCATGCATCATGTACAGTGGAAAAGTACCATCTCCATGTCTTCGTGGTTTGCCTCACAGAAGTAGAACTGTTTACAACAACAGAAAGGAAAGCAATATCTCAGATTGTTTTCCTTTCTGTTGTTGTAAACAGTACTACTTTTGTAGTAGTAATTAAGCATTTTACCCTAATGGAAATCACTTGATTCACTTGTTCAGAATAACTGACCTTAGGCAAATATTCCTGTACTTTTCTGGATACGGAATTTAAAGAGATATTTGTCATCCTTTCAAGTAAGTATAAGCATCATAGTTGAGGCAGTGAGCCTTAACTACGTAAACTAGTGTGAATTATGTGTTTTTAACAGCATCTTGTACAGTAGGGAAAAAAATACCGTGAAAGAAAATAAATATATTCATTTTGTCCTATTCTTATTTGGGTATATCAGCAGTCCTTACTGCTTCCCAACTAACTTCAGTGGCAAGCTTCTATCAAATCTAGGGTGGAAGCTAAGGATGTTTAACTGATCTACAAGTCAAAACAGGCTGATAAAAAAGCAACTTGTTCTGGGTTGGACCTACAATCAAGACATGCAAACTGCTGTGAGTTTTGCAAGGAAAGAAGAAGGCAGGTTTTACTCTTTCAGATAATATCAGTGCTTTTCTGCCCTTTCATTTACAGTGAAATGAGTGTGTCCCACTAAGACTTCAAAGACCCAGAACACTCTTTAACTCTGGATCGGTACTTGGGTAGTGCTGAGCAACATATCATTTTCTAGGGAGAGTGTCCTACTCACTCCATGCAAATTCAGCAACTATTAAAGTAGCAAAGCCTGTTTAAGTAAATTAAATAAAGCTTATTTAAGTAGATCTCAAAACTCTCCTGCCACAAAGGCAGCAGGGTTTTTTTTGATGCTCTGAGAGAGAATTAGATCCAGCACCCCTGAAAGCTGGAGAGCCTGGTTCTTTGCTCCAGCCATTCATTGGTAGTGAAATCTGTTGACACATTAACGTCACATCTTCTGAAACACTCTGAGTGATGTGAGTGGTTGGTCTATGTTCCCTAATGCGTAAGTCAAACCAGCACAAAAGTTCCCCTGCTAAAAGACATATATTCATTCATTTATAATCTCCCCTGGTCTTGTCTTGGAGGAGTGTACAAACAAACAACAGGATGAACTCATACTGCTTTGCTTTGGATTTCTCTAAGGTTTGTTTGTTGACCTATCCCTAGCGCCCCATAATGAACTCATCTCTTCATCCAGTCAAATACTGCCCATGGGGCAGAAGCACGGTTTGCTACATGCTATCCCTTACGTTGGACGATACTGCCAATTGTTTGTTGGTGTTCATTCTTCCTGGCACCTTGACGGGTGCACTTGTGTGTGGAAGAGGAAACAACAGAGGGTCAGGAGAGAGAACAGAGGGATATTTGATATATTTTTTTCTAATTGTGCCTCAACAGCTGCGCCACTGACTGGTCTAAGTCAGAATCTTGTGTAGCCTATGCTCTAATGTCATAAGCAGGTAGCATTGTTCCCACACGCAAAGTATTAAAAAAAAGGTATTTCTTTTTGTGAGCTGAGCCCATGAATGGTGTGTACATCTAGATCCAAACTCTGAAAAATGCATGGGAACACTGTGCGGAGTTTGTTACAAGCCAGGCTCACAAAGCAGGAGCAAAAGGGGAAGTGGTTTATTGAATAATATTTGCTGAGCATTTTTCATTGTGAGAGCTTTCCAGCCCAGCCATGTCATCGCTTCTGTACTTCAAATCTTCCAGCCCACAGTAGACCTACTTCATGGACAATAGAGTTCAGCCAGTTGTGAGCTGCCAGATATGAATTTTCATTTTAATTTTAAATTTCTTTCAGTAAAGAAACATGACAGAAGACCTATTACAGGCACTGGGCAGATTTTTCTTGGTTTTGTCTCAGATAACCTTTGGCACCTTGTATGAGTTCTGGGCCTCTCCCCAAGGCATTCCTTCGTCTCCAAAGTGCCTAAGCCACTCTGAACAGACTCGAAAGCAGGCACTCCCCCCTCCCTTGTGCCCATTCTTTCCCCTTCCCCTTCCCACCCTGCACTACCAACATGGTGCACAAGACCTTTGGCTGATGTATAGGTGTGAGAAGCATTGTCAGACACTATCCCCCTCAGCACACAAGCAGGCATTGAAGCACTTGAACAAGACCAAAGATAAGTATGGTTCATTGTTTGGATTCTGAATTTCTCTTTGTCATTCCATGCCATTGTTTCATTTGTGTTGCTGGTCTGTTCAATCTCCGTAAATGAGGTCTTTTTTTCTTTTTTTTCTTTTCTTTCTGCCCCTTCTCATTCCCCCCCCTCCCCCCCTGTTTTTTTTTGGGGGGGAGGGTGTTGTTTTTTGTGGTTTTTTTTTTGGGTTTTTTTTTTTATTTTTTTTGGTTTTGGTTTTGGTTGTTTGTTTCAGGTGGCAGGTGTTGATTAGTTTTAATTTACACAGAAATGTTGGTGGCTAGAAACTGCAGCCATTTTCCTTTGCAGTTCCAAGACCCTTCTGGTTACCAACAAATTCAAGGGGCCTCCATCTTTTGGAGGGCAAATGAGTTTGCCACTGACCTTTGCAAACTCATACCTATCTTTAGAGAAAGCCATATGAAATCAGACTGCAATATTAATTATGAATGATACTCGTGTTTAAAATAAATAAAATGAAATACAAGATCATGTGCTAGATCACTCTGGAGTTCCTCAGTCTATGTTTCTAGTACCATATGTTGGCTTATGTCCTTCCTAGCCCCTTTCCTTCGTCAAAAAACACCACACCAATGCTGCTTAGTACATCCTTTTGCCAAGCTTACTGTGCTAGAATAAGCGTTGTTAGAAAGCAGCTGTTGTGACCTCAAAGTAATGTCTAATGTATCTGAAACCTGTCTGTATTCAATCTGAATATGTTATCAAGATACTGTTTCTTCATGTGCTGAGTTAGTAAAATGTTTCAATACCGACATTAAAATATTGCTTGTTTTCTCTCTCTGTTCTCCACTGTTGCCCACACACATGGACAGAGCAGAAGTCAATCTAACAATGCATTTTCTAGTAGAAATACTTCTCAGCATTCTTTAAGATGCATGCAGTACTCTCCAAAAAGCAGCCAGAAGATTATTTAAAGTATAAACCTTGTGAATGTAAATTTTGTTATTTGCCTGCTACTTCTTCCTGCATGATGTAGGTAAATGATATGATGTTCTTTTAAAATGGAATCACAGACAATAAAAAAAAAAAATTAAAAAAAAAATTCATACATTTTGCAATGCTTTCCTATGAAATTCCTACACAAGGAAATGAAAGTAGTGCTGTTTGAGGTTATGGATAGAATGGAAACATATCTGAGGAGAAACATGGACATTCTGTGATTATTTTAATACTGATAAGAGCTGGCATCTACAGATGATTACCATAAATTTTAAATAAGTTTTGCTATTAGGAATTAGTTTCCTTTAGGAGGAACAGAACAGAAAACCATTCCTTGAAACAAACTACAGGTATGTAACAATGTGCAAACATATTTGAATCTTAAAAGCGTAAAAAGCTGATTTGCAATGGTATCAAATTTTTCACTAGATCCAGAACATGTAATACGCATAAAATTCATGGAGTGACAAGCTGAACACAGATAGTCCTCATTTTACTTCCTCAGGGATGAGTCAGAAGTTGAAATGTTGATCATAAAAGCATTGCATCATTGTGGAAAAAGAAAGTAAAATAAACATCTCATGTAAGAAATGTTGATACTCTTTCCCCTGGGAAAACTCTCCTTTGAGAACAATGTACATATGATAATTTTTATCTTATTTTTATTTTTTGTTTATTTTATTTTTTTATCAGGAAATGCAGCCACAAGGGTCTTTTATAGAGCATAAACCTATATTATTTACATCCCATAATACCTACCCAGACTTTGAGCCCAGCATTGCTATAATGAGGACACACTAATGTCACTGCCACCTATGTGCTCAGGAACAGGCTTTTCATTTGCTCTATGCACAATTCATGATGTATGCTTGATGAAAATAGCAAGGGAAAAAGGTACCTTCCAATGATTCCCCCATGAACTCAACAGAGTGAGAATAACCATATCACACTAGTGTGTTATGGGAAAGGATTTGGATGCCAGAGAAGGAAAGCAGGTGATTCTAACAGGCTTCATTCTGGAATAGCAGTGAATTATTTCTGGAGCTTCTTCTTTACTATTAAGAATACCAAAAAATCATTCTACTTTTTCCTGCTTTGAAAGTTTACTTTGTCAGGAGAAACTTTCTTGAGCGGAACAAGACAAAGAAATCAGGATGCGCATCATGACTTCTTATAGTGAAAAAAAACACTCCAGTTATGAAGTCATTCATGATCCCTGCTTTAGGTATCACTGCATTTTAGGATGCAATGATCAGCCTTCTTATAAGCTCCCAGCACTTATAACAACGGAGACACAGACCACATGCTTGGGGAAGATACCCAACTACTAAACGAAAAGCTGAGTGCAGTAATCCCCACCACAGGCTATCTTAAGTCTATTGTATGGCTTCATTTCATGAAGTACCACAGACAATCTAGGTCTCACAATGCTCTCTTTGAAACTGGGACTTGAATATCAGTGTGTTTTATGTACTGACATCACAGGATATTTGTGACTATTGCCATGAGTTAAAGCAAGCCAGTCAAAAATTCTCAACCAAGATTTTTAATACTCTCCCTCTGAACACTTCCTCCTCTCTTTGGGTGAAAAAGGCTACAATTGCATTGAGACAGTCCTTGTTCAAGATAGCTATGCTGCACACTCTGTCTTCAGTGATTTTTCAGATGGTTTGAGATAGGCGGTGAAACAATAACTAAGACATACAAATGTCTGGAGCATGCAACGTCAAATATCTATGCTTTCTTGAGCCTTCAGTATTCAAAGGGGAACAGAATTCTGTTTGGTCTGTGGGATTGCAATTATTTTTCCAGATTTTTTTCCTCCAAAACAATAGTTTTCTGTGAGAGGGTTAGGTGTAATGACAAAGTATATTTGGCCAAATATACTGTATATTTGGCAAGCTCAAGCATCAGCTGCAGAAACTAAGTGTGTTTTCAGTCAGAAAATAGATTATTTTCAACTTTAGTGTAAAATGTTTCAGATGGACTGGGAGTGATTTAGAGCACAGTGTGCAATAACCGCATGATCAAAAACGTATTTCAATTTATTTCATTTTTATTCAAAAATTATTTCTAAATTCACATGAAATGGATCAAAATCTTTCAACCTTTTCAACAAGTGATTCCAGAATAAGTAAAAACAAAGTAAAGGTCAGGTTGCATTGGAAGGAAGACTATATCCTGATATGGAATTCGGGTATAAAATGTTATGTTTTATTTTAGTTTCCACTTGACCAGTACTGAAATAACCAGAGTATATTTTCAATCACAGTACACTGAACAAGGTGTCTGAAGCTCACACAAGATTGCTATAGGACTCTTTATTAATCTGATTTCTTAGACAGATAATCTGTGAATTTTCTACATAGAAGGACCCAATATCTAGCATCTGGGTTTTTAACTGTTGAAAATGAGATACCTTTCCAAGTTTCTCTATCTTATCAGCAGCTGAACAGACACTCATCAGATACTCAGTCCTCAGTCCTTTTTTTTTTTTTGTCTCTGTGTGTCTGTGTGAAGATCATTTCAGATGAATGAATTTATAAATGAATAGATGAGAAATCGAGATTATCTCTCTGAAAAAATGTATCAGTAATGAAATGCAGAGAATTAGGAAGAAAAATCAACTACTTTTAGCTTTTTTTTTTTTTTTTTTTTTTTTTTTTTT
>NW_024884767.1:20546509-20561053 GCF_019232065.1 Centrocercus urophasianus
TTTTTTTTTTTTTTTTTTCTTTTCCCTAAGTCATAATTTAAGACATTCTAGCATGTCTATTCCTAACTGTTTGTGAACAGTCAGGTTACAGACTGAGAGCCTTTATTTAGATGATTGAATAAACAACTAGATTTTACAGTACTAAATGGGAATGAGACACGAAGAGTGTGGAGGTTTTTCATGTAATATTACAGCATATCATTAGGAAGTTCTTCATGATCTCTTGTTTTTTCCCTATAAGAGAGATTCTGCATCCCCTGTGGTACTGCAGCCATTTTTAGTGAGAAGATGAGCCAGACAAGCTTAACAGACTCTGACAAAGAGAGGAAAAATAAAATGTCCACTACTCAGTTAAAATCATGGGCTGGCAGATGGTGATTGCTCACGATTTTTTTTTTCAGGTCAGCCCAGCACAGCACTGCTCTACATTCAGAGAGAGCAGAACATTTTAATGGAAATTTCCTAAGCAGAGGATACAAATTCTCTCATTTACCACGATTGTGAGGAATAGCACAACCACAGGAACACTACAATTGTGCACAAGAACAGGTTGTGTAGAGCCAACCTCATACAATTAACATGGGAGCACACTGTCCAGTTATTATTTTTCTATTCACTTACCCAATAAAGAGCTCCTCATTTACCCTCAAGGGCAAAGTAAGGATAATGAGGATAATGATATTGATGCCTCTTTGAGACCTGCCAAAGAAAAGCATTGCAGAATTATGCGTGTTATTTACATCCACAGCCTTCTCTGAGGACTCCTCCAACCCATATCTCAACATTACTTAAGTAATGCATGGCAAACTGACTCTTGGAAATGAGATGAAACAAATGAAAAAGATGCAACGTAACAAAAGGCTATCAACAAAAAAATTAGAGCAGCAACAGTGACAGTCAGACACCTAGGTTTGTTTAGTGTTCAGATGGAAATGAATTTGCCTGTAAAGTCCACTACATACTCACATAAGTGGAGCACATGGCAAGCCTCTTTAAATAGCTAAGTGTGGTTCCAAAGCAGCTTAGCAAGCAGAAGAGACATAACCACTTCACTGCAATTAAATGTTAAGGGAAGGTAAAATTGATGCTCTATCTATTTTTCCCTACATGAACTGACCTAAACTTCTTCAAACCTGGCATTTAAAGGAGCCATCTTTTCACTTAGTGTTCCTTCTTGTTTCTCAGCGTCTGCAAGTGTTTTGTACTCAACAAATCTCTTTTTGCCCTCATTTCCTTTCTCAAATGCTGAGACTAGACATTCCTGCCTGATCCAGACACCCTGTAGATGTCACATGTTGAGCTTTTCCGCAAGTAAAGCTGACAGGGAATGTGTTAAAGAAAGGGGGGAAGAAGGCTCTGCTTGGCCTTCATTTGCGGCTTAACAAGTTGGTGTCAACAGGCATTGAGAGACCACTTCAATAACTTCATACTACACCTACAGGAACACAAAAGCTCTATGGTTGTAAGTAGAATCTTCAGACTTTACACCTTGCTTCCATACCTTCTTCCATATGCTTCCCTTCCACAGCTCCTTCAGTGCTGCATCCTGATTCTTCTTTATTTGTTTACGTATGCATTTGGAGAGAATGTGAGATCTTTGCCAACTCTGAGGTATCAACAAGCCAGGAAGATAGACTTGCTATCACTGCTCACAGATAATAGCAGCTGAGCTTGCACAGCACTTCTGTAGTGTTGCCAGGGGATTCCTTGTGCCTGGGGGCCTAGCACTTGCTTCTCCAAAGTGACAGGATTAAGATGCTTATTTCTCAGCCAGGTTGGCTCCAGTTCTTTCCCAGGAGTGCCTCACCTACACTCATGCAGCATTTTTGCATGCAGACACCACAGAGTGTTCAGATAAGTAATGTAACAGCAGCACCTGTCAGCTTGAATTTGGAGATAATGCACAACAGCCTTTCCCTAGTGTTTGGCAGAGTGTCTGGCTCTGTTCCACCTTAAGTCTCCACAGGCATATAACACCATTCTGCTTCATTAATTGCTGGGAGCTTAAGCTTATAGCTATCACAGACTGCCTCACTATCACCAAAAGACTTTGGCAGGTAACAATGAAGACATTCAATTCATACTTCTCTGAGGAAGACCAAGAGCTAAGGAGGGAAAAACAACAACTCTCTTATTCGAGAGGATTAATTATGCCTAAGCTTTCTATACTACTGAGACAGGATTATGAAAGTGTGATGAAGAATGACAGATCAACAAGAAATTTATCCATACTAATGAGCCTACAGTTGGATTGGTTGTAGGGAAATTCTAATTGATTCAGAAAAGAATTATTATTCTTACCATTTCCCACTGGGTTCAAAAAGATAGTGAATTGAAAAATCCTCCAATGCCTAGAATTTTGCTCTACCTAAACAAAAAATACACTACATACAAAGTCATATCTTTGAGTTGAATGCACCTCTGAGCAGAACTGTGATCATGTGAATAGACATAATCTCAACATGACTGTTACATTCTCACCCTCTCAGGTGAGCATTCCTTCATTGGGGTTTAATTAAAACATGTCACATTTTTCCTTAAGGCCCTCCCTACTCTGGCCTCAGTAGGGGCTGAGCAAATCCTTATTGCTGAGCATTGAAGAAAACTCTTCTCATCATGCTCTGAAATTGCAGCTGTCAAACTGACCTGTCCGGTTTCTGCAGGAGCACATTTTGTTATAACAATTGCTATACTCCTACAAATATATATGTAAGCACACTACTTAGTCCTAGAAATACTGTTAGATGACCACATGATATAACATGTCATAACTTTGGCTGACAAATAGCAGGTAGAAGACAGTTCTGGAAAATCTCTATCTTCCGTGGGAATGACAGTCTCTGATTAGTGCTTAACTCTACACTGTGCACACAGAGCAATTCCCCTGCAAGTGGTATCCATCACACTAGACATCAACATTGAGCAGAACAGAAGTACTTATGTGAGGATCAGCCTGTGTCTTGGAGGCTTCCCACCTTACACAGAATCCCTGTATTTAGGGAGAATCTGATTCTTGTATATGACAGGTGCCATGTGACTCTGGTATGCTATTGTGCCAAGTGGAAGCTGTAATCCTAACAAGCATGTGGCTAACCAGCTGCCATCCTGTGGCAGGAGATGCATAGGAATAATGAGTTACAAATGATAGTGCGGCTGGTTTTGAAAGTAAAGGGCCAGGCAGCACTGGGAAACTAACAGTTTTGCAGGCTGACTGCAAAGTACAGTTCACCTTCCAAGGTGCAGTGAACATACTCCATATGTGCCCTATCAATGTGCCACAAGATGAGCTCTTGTGAAAGACTAAGGAAGAAGTTGAATGGCCATGGCACTTCATTAAGACACACATCTGTCTGTGAGGGAATTTCCTCACTAGCTCCCCACTCCTGATCCCCTGCTGTGGTCAGTCTTGCTGCAGAAATGTCATTTTTAGGAAGGAAATACACTACTAAATGCCTCCATGAGTTCCTACATTCAGAGTGGTCCCTGTTTGCTACTAGTGTCCAAGAAAGCAGAGAAATTAAACCCGTTTATATAGAGTACAAAATATCTTTCAAAGGAACATGAGATGGGGCAGAGTGGAGGATGAGGATATTCAAGAGAACAAGGTTACTTCTATCATCAGAGTCATGCATGTTTTCTGTGGACACATAATCCAAAATTAAACAGTGACAAACTCCAGCCTCAGCTAGCAATGCTTTCTCTACCATGTCCCCAGAGATCAGATCTGTCAACCCATTTTGTAATTACCCCCCAAGTTTATCATTAAATTCAGGCTTAACTGAAAGCACAGGCTGCTTTCTAATAGAACCACGTGTAAAACAGTAACAGATGAACAAATAGACTCTTTTTCTTTAATGTCTGCCTTAGATCTCTCAGACATAAAAGCCCCATGGTTGAGAGCCAGTGTTTGCTCATGGTGAGAGCTCTGGGCAAAACACAGCAGCCAACCATTTCAACTCTGTTTTAAAAGAGTAATAAGTGAGCTCTCTCAAATCCTCTAATTCAATAACCATAACCAAGCACTAATATTTTAATAGCAGTCACTACAGAAAAGAGTCCAGTGGGACCACAACATCCAAGGCAGGCATTTCTTCAAAGTGTAGCTCATCAGGACTAAAATAAACAATTATTTCTTACGTTAGGTGAAAGTGGGGGTAAAAAACAGAAATCAACAAACCAGATCTGCTTTTAATAATAATCACAGTTTTGTAGTTAAAATCCTGTAGGCATGCATGCTTTTGTCACTGTCAGATGACTACATGAAACTAACAATTATGGCTGATAAGAGCAGTGGAGGAACTAATCTTGCAGCAATAAACACAGCCTTCAAAACCAACCTCCCTTAGTTACAACCAGACTGCCTGAATGCTGGAGGGCTAATGAGAAGCTGCATATGACAGCAATTGTCCGAACTGGCTACAAGTGAGTATGACCTATGAAAATTGCTCAGCAAGTCCAGAAAGCATATGAAGTTTCTGGAAGAAAAAGCTACTGTTAGATGTGCAGTTAAATAAACTCAGATACATACAAGCATGCACTCACAGTCTAATGCAAGACACAATATCAAAGCCTGCAAAAAGTTCAGAAAGTTACCTCATAAACGCGGTGCTCCTGGCTAGCAAATGTCTCCTTTCACAGTAGCAAACTTGAGATGAGAGCTTATTTTTTCAACATTTTCTTGGCATTGAAACTTTGCTGGCAAAAAATCTTGTTTCGAATAAGGCAAAGATTCAGCATTTGTCTCTCACTTGGCAGTAAAATTCCCCACATCTGAGAATACTACATGATTGTGAACTAAACAAAGTGGGTGAGCACCAAAGTGAAAGAGGAACTTTCACTTTGAAAGTGAAGAGAAGAGCTCTTCATCATGTCATGAGGAACTGACTCATTCCAGTGGTGTCAAATTGGATCCCAGAGGAATTCTGGAACGTCACTTGGAATGAAACCAGTAGATTGAGTCTCCAAACTGGGAGCTAGAGGAGCTCTCTTCTGGTGCCTCTTTTTGCTGCCTTCCACCTGTAAGTTGAGTTCACAGCAATGTTTTGTATAGAGCCAGCAGCAGAAGTTTCAGCTGATGCTCCCAGAATATAAATTGTAATATAGATGTGTATTTATGTTGAAGAAACAAATTGCTAAAACACGGGTGAACTTGATTTATAAATTATATAAAACCAGTAGAATATGGGGAGTTTAACTCTTATGCCAAGGATTAAAGAGTCTTTTTGCAAGAAAAAAAAAACAACAACAAACATCTGAAAACTCTAAGGAGTTTTCCTTTTGCAAGAACTATCAGAAGGAGTCTGTTTATAGATTTTTGTCTTGTATCTGAATATTACATTAATTACAAATGCAAAATAAATGAAGATTTCAAACTTTTAGAGCTCGTAAAATATTCAAAAACATGCGTCAAGATCTAGAGAAATATTCTTCTCTTATCTCTTTATGTTACATGCTGTAAGACAGAATTTGTTAAAAAAGAGAAGAGAATGAAATTTAGGTCTTTAATCCATAGAACTAAGAAAATACGTGTTCAAAAGTAGAGCTTTTGAAAAACTTCAGTGAAAAACTTCATTGTTTAATCTCAGTCAACATTGCATTTTGACTATGTTGTGCATTAAAATGTGATGCATAGAGAAATGATAATGCTCTCGAAATTTCTATTACAATAAAAGACCAAAATGAAAGTTTTATACAGCTGAAGAGCAGAACAGCAAAGACAGAGTCATGAGTTAATAGGCTGCAGAGTCTTGGGGATGGGAAAGCAGTGGTGAAAAAGCTGTTGGATTCCTAGAGGTGCAGAATGCATATAGATAGAAAATAACTTACTCCTAGTAGCCCATTTCTACTAAATTTTTATACTAAATATTAATTTTAGGAGTGTGAAATAATTTACAAAAAAAAAGGGAAAAAAAGAGTTTACCACCTTTGGAAGAAAGGGCAGGTAACTCAGGAAGAGTATGAGGATTTTGCTAGGATGTGCAGAGCGAAAATCAGAAAGGCAAAAACCCAGCAAGAACTCAATCTGGCCACCACCCTAAAAATAGCAATATGCACTTCTACAAATACATTAACAACAAAAGGAGGGCAAAGGAGAATATTGATCCTTTACTGAATGCAGTGGGGAACATTACTGGCAAGGAAAAAGAAAAGGCTTTTTTGCTTCCTTCTATGTGTTATAGTCAGAACAGCTTTCCCAGAGTGCTCAGGTCCCTGAGCTGAAAGTCTGGGACGGAGATCAGAATAAACCCCCATCTACATCACAGGGAAGCAGACTGCAACCCCACCTGGTCTGTCACAAGTGCATGGGATCAGGGAGAATCCACCTGAAGGTACTGTGGGAGATGGGCAATTGGTTGCTAAACCACTTCCTATCATTTACCAGCTGTCCTGGTCGACTGTGGAGGTAAGAGATGACTGGGGGCTTGTCAATATGATACCCATCTACAAAAAGAGTTGGAAGGAGGACCTGGGAAACTACAGGCCTGTCAGTGTGACTGCAATATTGAGGAAGGCAGTGGAGCAGATAATCCTGAGCTTGATTACACAGCACATGCAGCACAGCCAGGGGATCAGGACCAGCCAGCACAGGCTCATGAAAGGCAGGCCCTGCTGGACCAACCCAATCTCATTCTGTAACCAGATGATCCACCTCATGAATGAGGGAAATGTAGTGGATGTAGTGTCTAGATTTTAGTTAATCCTTTGATGCTTTCTCCCCCAATATTTTCCTGGAGAAGCTGCCAGCTCATGGCTGAGAATGGTGTGTTATCTACTTGGTTAAAAAAGGGGCTGGATGGCCAGGCCCAGAGAGCACTGTTGATAGGAGTTAAATCCAGCTGGTGCCTGGTCACTGGTGGTGTTCCCCAAGGGTCAGTACTGGGGCCCTTCTTTTTTAGTATCTTTATTGATTATTTCAATGAAGGGATTGAGTGCACCTCCAGTAAGTTTGTAGATGACATCAACTCGGAAAGAAGTGTCAATCTCCTTGATGGTATGAAGGCCCTACAGAGGGATCTGGACAGGCTGGATTGATGCGCTGGGGTCAGCTGTATGAGCTACAACAAGACCAAGTACTGGGTCCTGCACTTTGGTCACAGCAACCCCATGCAACACTAGAGGCTTGGGGCAGAGGTGCTGGAGAGCTGCAAGGAGGAAGAGTAGCTGCGGGTGTTGGCCTACAGCCATCTGAACATGAGCCAGCAGTGACCGTGGGTAGCCAAGAAGGCCAATGGCATCCTAACTTGTATCAGAAATAGTGTAGCCAGTAGGATCACTGAAGTGACCATCCCTCTGTACTTTGTCCTGGTGAGGCCATACCTCAAGGACTGTGTTTAGTTTGGAATCTCTGACTACACTGAGGCACTCAGGTGTGTCCAAAGAAAGGCAATGAAGCTGTTGAAAGGTCTGGAATGTAAGTCTTACAAGGAGTGGCTGAGGGAGCTGGGATTGTTCAGTCTGAAGAAGAGAGGCCCAGGGGAGACCTTATTGATTTCTACAAATCCCTGAAAGGATGTTGTGGTGAGGTGGGACTTGGCCTCTTCTCCCATTTGAGGGAGAAAGAGTGGTCAGGCATTGGCACAGGCTTCCAGGGACTTGGCAGAGTCACCATCCCTGGAGGTGTTCAAGAAGCATTTAGATGTGACACTGAATGACATGGCTAATGGACACGGTGGGGATGCGATGATGGTTGGACTTGAAGATTTCAGAAGTCTCTTCCAATCTTAATGACTGTGTGATACAAAGCAGCAGGGACTAAGCCATTCTGTTCCAGCTCATATTTGTGCTCAATTCTCATCCTACAGCAGGAAGAAGGAGTAGTTCTTGTAAGGCAGACCAACATAGAATGCTACAAAAGTGAGACCAGCATTCTTTGCAAGCTAATCTATCGTATCTAATGCTTTCTTAGGCTAAAATGAATCACTACTGACTTAGCATATAGAAACTAATTCAGACTAGAGCATTTACCTCCTAGAAACCTGTGGTTTTCACACAGAAAGGTAGCATCAATCCTCTGTTACTCAAAAAACTAAAGCTTTAAATTGCAACTTACAGGATTTTGTTTTGGCAAAGATTAGAACATTTTCTGTTGGCTATGAGTTATCCCTAGAGGAGCTTTTTTTCTAATAGTTATTCTTAGGAAGGGGTTAACATTTTTTGACATCATTTAATTGTGTAATGGTTGAAAGTCACTTCATATCACTTAGTAAAGATGCTGGTTTAATCTTTTTTCTTTTTAAATTAAATTTCCTTCAGTGATGTATTTGCATTATTAAATCATCTTGCATTTACAAGAAGATTTTGAAAACAATGTATTTTTAGAATGACTCATGCTCAATCGATCATCTGTATGGGCCTGCCAGGATGAAGCAGGCTGCAGAAGGCACAGCAGAGACAAAATTTCCCCCAGAGAAGGATGCAGACCAATGTAGTTCACTGCAGCACGCACTGCATCAGTCTTAAACCAGAGCTATAGAAAGGGCTTATGTTAAAAACCTGGAGTGCCTTAACATCAACAGAAGGAAGGATATTTTCATTGTCTGATAAAGGTCATTATTTTTATTTTTAATTTTAGAAAAGGGTTTTGATCAGCACTGACAAGAAACTTAGGATCAGAAATGGCACACAGCTGTCAATAAAACCCATGCTTGGAAAAATGAGAGGTAAAACCATATTCTGTATTTCAGGATTGAGACAAGCAGAACTGAGTGTAGAAGCTCCTTGCTATACTCATTAATTGGCAAAGTCACTCTGTCAGATATCTATCCTGCCTCTTCTACTAGTCTCCTGATAATTTTACCTAAACCAAAAAGCTGAAGAAGAGTCTGTCTTTATAGATGGGTTCCAAAACCCACTAAATCAACACAGTTGTTATGCACAATGGACAGATCTCCTTGCTATCCCAGGTCTTGATCTCAGAGTTTTCCAGCAAAAAGGGAGAAGATCTCCAGACTGAGTTCTGAAAGGAGTGACTGAGTGTCTCACTTAGCAACTCTGAAAAACAGTACCCCAAGGTCAGTCACTAGTCTACAAAAAGCAGTTCCTGCTTTTTTATTACTCACTGTGTATGTCTACCTCTTGTCTTCAACAAATTGCATGTAGAACAGTAGTCTAGCTACTGTTTTGTGGGAAAAATTTTTTTTTACCTTGTTCTACATTCTTTCCATAACAAGAAGAAATTTGTATTTGTACTATCAGTACTCCCATAGGACAGCAGATGTGCAGAGAAAGTGACAATCCACCTCCATATTACAGTATGCTCAGCTTCATCTTCACCTTCTCTCAATATCTTCTCTCAGTATCTTCTCTCAATTACAGCACTGAGATTTTGAATGAAGCTTAAGAAATGTTTCTTGCCAAGTAAACAACAAGAAAAGTTAAGGTATTATTTAGATATTTTGGAGAATTAGAAATGCCATTCTGAATGGGTTTGATTGCCTGCAAGTATTTTTATAACTAGTAACATAACTGGTGTATAACATTTATAACTAGTAACACTTCACATTAGTGCTTTCTTTATCCATGGCCTTTGCAGGTAAGTTGCTGAGGAACATATTTTTTAAAGAATGAGTGTACTTTCCTTGAAGACATGAACTATTCAAAGGATCAATGAGTTTTCCAGAAGAGAACTCAGCTTTGGCAAAATCATCTTGTAAAATAAACCATCCATCATAGTCCTTCTGATCTGACCTCAGATGTGGTATATGTGCTGCACATTAGAACTTCCCTAGAATTTCATAATTCTTTACCTTCTTCAGCCCTTTTCGTTACTTTCAGGCAACAGACACCTTGCAAATGAATATGAAAGGATGTCTGAATCTGATACTTTTTTTCACAGAGAGACTTTAAATTACAGAAACACCTATGCTGAACACTCCACTGCTCCTCAGATGCTTTGTAATTTGCACTCCTCAACAGCACTCAAAGTTATAGTTAAAGTTTCTGTAAGGCATAGTAAATTAACTTAGTGACACTGGAATCCAGGCTTTGATGTTATGTTCCTTAGCCTCAGTAAATTTCAAGCTCAAAAAATAAAAGAAGTAGTCAGCATCAGACAGACGTTTTCCACATCTTGTAATCTACTTTTAGCAATAGCTCTGCTATTGTACTGTCATGGTTAAATACACATTCAGATACCGTAAGGATAGAAAAAAAATCTAGTCATCTTCATAGCACACTGCCTATGAATAAAACTTTAATCATCTTAGAAGTTTCAAAAAACAGTTAAATGGTTTCTAAGAGTTGACCAACTAAAACCTGGCCCCAAGAAGGACTCCTGTGCTATGCTTTGTTTTTTAGTAAGCTTGTTGTTTAAAAATATCCTGTGCAATAAATGAACAAATGAACAAATAAATAAAATATAACAACCTGTGAGAAGTTAAATGAATTTTTAGGGTGAAAATGTCTTTGCTCATTAATAAGAAAATAGAGCAGGAATTTGTTTTTTTTTTTTTTTTAGCTTACTTCATAGTCTGTCAGCACAGTCACACTAAGCTGTAAGTTTGAAGATTAATTATCCTCAGTATCTCCAGTGAAACCCTAGCTAATCCTCTGTAATATTTCAGCTGTGTGATACAGAGGCAGTGAGTTCAGAACAGTTCCTCACCCATCTGATGGCACAAAAAGCAAATTCTGCTTTCAGAAAGCCCTGGAGTTAATTTGGTGTTAAAATGGTTCAACCGACTCAAGGGTTGTCTGTCACATTTCTGAAACAGACAGCTAGTTTTCTTCCATCTTCTTCCACTCCAGCTGTTTCTCCACCCATTACTTCTCCCATTGGCACAGCTTGGGATTTCTCCTGTTACAGGCACTCCTTACTCCTCCATCTGTGTGTCAGTGCCAAACTGAGTTTCTGATTCCTACCATTTTCGAGCTGTAATGGTAGTCATTTTGCCTGGTACTCTCACAGCTGATCTTTCCAGAATCTTTCCAGTTGTGTTACTGGGAATTGCATTCCTGCAGCACCAGGAACTCCTGGAATCCTGGCAATTTCCTTAGCTTAGTGCTGGCTAGTAAGCAGGACTGATGCCTGGGGCAGCAGAAGTTTCTGCTCAAGCAGTACTCATGAAGTTTCTTCTCTGGTGCTGTTCCCAGGGCCAAGGAATTTTGCTAACATTCTATGTTCCCATTCAATAATTTGTTTTCTTTTTTGACTTAATAAGGGTGAACAACATCATAAGCAAAACTAGACACAAAGGTGCAGTTTTTACAAGTGATTTTAGTAATACCAAGTAGACACATTAACAAGTGTACAGGAAAAAAAATGGCAAAAATATTTTAAAAATACTCAGCTTTTATGGTGATTGGTACTAGGAAAACATTGGAAATGCACTGCTTATTTTGTTCAATATAACCTAACCCTTTGGTTCTTATAGCATTGTGTGTACAAGATAGAACGAGCTGAAGCACTGCCATATATTGCCTTCATCTCTTATTACAGAGAAGTAGAGTTGTCGCGCAGGTAGAGTCTCTTACCTGAACAAACATCCCACTGACTGCTCAGGTCTCTGGAAGGAGGTAGAATACTTGACAAACTAAGGAAAACAGACTGTTTTGGTGAATTTGGGAAAAAAAAATTAGCACATCTGGGGGTTTATCTGCTCAAAAGCCTAATTTGAGAGTGCTTTCCAGGTACACTTTTCTGGTGCTGACGAGTTGGCCCGACCTGCTATACTAAACAAAGTTTCTCACTGATCTCTGTCTGAAATTGGTTTAAGCCCATGTGATCTGATTTGGAGACTGCAGCTCTGACATATCTGGGTACACAGTCTCACAGTAGAAGTATTAGAAAAATGTTCTGAGTGCTCACAGTGCCAGCTGAAGCACAGACTCCTTGAGCTGTGTAAAACACTCAACCACAAACACCCCCTGGTCAGGAACAAGGAGAGCAGCTGGCTATTAGGCTGCTGACACTCATGCTGGGTTACTGCCAACAAGGGGCTGAGAGCATTGTGCAGGCACAGTGCCAGACATCTTGGGATTCTGGAATCAGTGCTCTGACAGGTTTTCAGACATTAATCATTTGCACTTCAGTCTTCCAGTTTCTTGTTTGCTTAAACTGTTGTTTCCAGGGCTATATACGGGTGTCAAGTCTATTGTCATCATCCACTAAGGTTATTATAGTAATCGAAATGGGTATTTTTACCTATGACCCCAAGTATTTTCTCCAGGTTCTTAGATCAAGCTGAACCTACTCAGATATTAGGCTTCTGAAAGCACTCAATGGGCAAAGCCCTCCATATATTTTGTCTAAAAATTAATAGACAAAAAGAAGCAACTTGCTACATCAAAGTAATCTTAAACAAAAATATTCTGAAAGCACTCTGAATACAAGAAACTGCTGCCTGCATTTGTTCCTCCTAGGTTCTCCAGTGACTCACCATTGCAGAATTTCACAGGAAACAGCTCTCTAAGATGTCTGTCTCAGAGGGCCTGTGCCAGGCTTAGTAAGGAACCAAATGAATTAATCACTTAGTTCACACAAAGAGACTGCATCAGATATTTGTCCTTGTAAATCTCAACTGCACAGAATAATAAACCATCCCAGGGATGCTATGTTGCCTGGAAGGGGCACTGCAGACCAAGTGGGATGTCTTCTCCTAAGTTCAAAGTCATTCCAAGTCTCCCACTTCTTCACAGAATCCCAGAATTGTAAGGGTTGGAAGGGACCTCTGGAAATCGTCCAATCCACTTCCCTGCTAAAGGAGGTTCCCTATAGTAGGTTACACTGTAGGGAAAGCATCCAGAAGGGTCTTGAATATCTTCAGAGAAGCACATTCCACAGTCTCTCTGGGCAGTCTGTGCCAGCATTCTGTCACCCTCACAGTAAAAAAGTTTTTCCTCATATTCAGGTGTAATTCCCTGTGTTTCAGTTTGTGCCCATTGTCCCTTGTCCTGTCAGTGGGTACCACCAAAAAGAGCCTAGCCCCATATACTCTCACCATTTAGATATTAATAAGCATTGATAACATTCTCGCCTCAGCCTTCTATTCTCCAAGCTGAACAGCCCCAAGGTCTCAGCCTTTCCTCATACAGAAGATGCTCCTGGCCCCTCATTATCTTTGTAGTCCTCCACTGCACCCTCTATCGAAATTCCATGTCTTTCTCGAACTGGGAAGGCCAAAACTGGACGTAGTAATCGAATTGTTATCTTACTGGGCAGAGTAGAAGGGGAAGATCACCTCCCTTGACCTGCTGGCCACGGTCTTGGTAATGCATCCCAGCATACCACTGGCCTCAGGGCACACTGCTGGCTCATGGCCAACTTACTGTCCACCGGCACACCCAGATCCTTCTCTGCAGAGCTCCTTTCCAGCAGGGCAGCCCCTAGCCTGTATTGATGCATGCAGTTATTCCTCCTCAGATGCAGGACTCTGCACTCGTCCTTGCTGAACCTCATAAGGTTCCTCTCTGCCCAACTCTCCAGCCAGGTCATTTCAGGCTTCCTCGTTTTAGAGACATTTGCTTAAAGCAGTTCAGCGATTGAGTAAAAGCGACAAAGAGGAAAACGATCTGTATAGCCTTCTTTCATTTTCCATTTCCAGTGTGGAAGGAGGTGAAGTCAGTGAGCCTATGTTTCATGAAATCATTCTGGATGTTTCTCTTCAAACGGGAAAGAAGTAGCAACATGTAATTATCCTTGGATTCCTGAAATATGGTGATGAAATATTGATCCAAACACCTTTCAGGATCTCTTCAGCCTGGCACTGTTAGGTTAGGACAAGTCAGACAACTGCATGAAAAGCTACTGGATGTGGGAACTCAAGAAAAAGCTGTTCAGAGCAGCTGCTGCTCTGAGCAGTTCTTTCCTTGCTCCACAGCTGCTGCCCTGAACAGCTTTTTCTTGAGTTCCCACAACTAGACTACAGGTAATTTCCCAAACTCTGCTGTAGATCCATCCTGCAGATATTCTTCTCAAATCCACTACTTCTCTCAAAACAAACCATGGCCTGCATTCTTCCGAAAAATCATATACAAGAATGTTGATTACATGAATTATTAGCTGGTGTATCACCACAAGTAGTTTTGTTTAGCACAACAGACAAAATCCTTTCACCCTGATAATCTCTCTCCAAAATAAATCATTGGAATGCTCTGAAGTCATTAACAGTGTTGACTTTAGAAAGAAAACATCTTCTAGATTTTGGGGTAGGGAGAAAGAGACATTTCAGAGGCAGACTGATAAGATGAAAATGTATGAAAAGGGAAAGAAGCAGTTGCATTATTTCAGTAACAGAATGAAAAGTGTTCTTTTGGTAAATATTTCAGCTTTATTTTGGTAAATGTTTAATTCCAACTGAGGCCTTTCTATATGTTCTTTAATAAAGTAATTTATGTTCTTCAGTGAGGTAACTTGACAATTTCTTTTTCTCATAAGCTGCAGCAAAATGAATTTACCCTCTGGAAACTGGCAGAAATGAAAGGAAAAAGAAAAAAAAAAGAAATAGAAGAAGAAGAAGGAAAAGAAGAAGAAGAAGAAGAAGAAGAAAAAGAAAAAAGAAAAAGGAAAAGGAAAAGGAAAAGGAAAAGGAAAAGGAAAAGGAAAAG
>NW_024884767.1:20561063-20651389 GCF_019232065.1 Centrocercus urophasianus
AAAAGGAAAAGGAAAAGGAAAAGGAAAAGGAAAAGGAAAAGGAAAAGAAAAACCAAAAAGGAAAGGAAAAGGACAAAATCAAGATAATTTCATCTAGTTATTATTTAAAAAAGAACACACACACATCCCATTATTTAATTCTTTACCATTGGCAAGGACACGCTTTTCTACCAGGAAGCTTTATTAACACAAAAAATTAATGCTAGAACTACGTAACACTAAAAACGAAGTGGAAATTAGCTTCACAATGTCTCACAAGAGAAATGATCCAAATGCCCAAGCCTGCCTTCTCCCACATGCAAAGAGACACCAGTCTAGTAGTGATATGACAGAAAGGAAAACAATTTGTTGGGTTTGGGAAAGCTTTCAACTGTTCTGGTTAAGGCAAAGTACATCTGATGGTTCACAGCTCACCTTACAGGCATCAGCTTGCTTCAAGATCACTTTCAAAGCTTTCATTTCATTGACTACCAAAAAATAAGACAAGATTTCAGAGCTGTAATCAGTTATTTCCTCCTCCTGCCACTGGTGCTTAACATTAAATTGATGATTTATGGCTGTTTAATATTTATAACTTTTATCATTTATCATCACAAACAGATAGCAAGACTCAACTGCATATCCCATGTATCACAGCCTCTTTATATAATCTGTACCCTTAATCATTCCCTGATTAAAGGCATGTCAGCTCCTCACTCTCTTGGGCTAACTCACTTGGCTAGAAAACGTGCCTCTCTGGTATGTCCTGATAAACTGTCTGGTTGTCATTTCATTTTCACTGATCTTGTACCATCAATACATAAGGGAGCAGAGGTGATTTATGCTACATCAGCAGAAGGAACATGACGTTCAAAAGGTATGTCTGTGTACATAACATTTTGCCTTAAAAATATGTGAGAAAAGAACTTAAACTTACTGGTTTTTAACTACTTATGATTAGAATTTTTTAATGACATTTCTTTCACAGGAAAGGCAGAAAAAAAATCAGATATTGTCAAAACAAAATATTTAGCATAAAAAATCTGTTTTTCATTCAAAATCAAAATTCAGTAGGAAATCTGAACAGTGCTGCTGTAAGACTGAATTCTTAAAATGTCTGAAGTTTTCAAATTCTTACCTCTAAAAAATAATTTTATCTCATCCAGTTCAGGGCAGGAATCTGAAATCTTTATTTTTCCATAGCATTACTTAGAGGTGGTTTAATTACTTTCTTGTTAGTATCTTCCTGAAGATATCCCTTAAACTCCCTTTTATTTTTACTTATTTATGGATGGATTTCATTAGGGCTAATAAATAAACAGCTGTAAAATTAATGAAATTTTTATGACTGGGTCAATACGTTCCCTAGGAAATGGTAATTATCCTAGCTTTGCCCTCTTCAGAATTCAGTATTTCAAGCACATTCTTATCATTTAATCATTATGAATTCCTTTATCACAATCCACAGCTGTCTCCAGTGTCCTGCCACTTCATCATCTTTCCTAAGAGGCATCTGCATCACCCTATTCTCTACTCACCGTGCATCAGTATCTCTTACCATCCACATTTGTGCTCTGAAGTGTCTTCATAATGCTAGATAAAAACTGTCTGGCATGATTTGAACTCTGTGCCAAATCACATTCAAAAAGGCAACCTGTTTGGTGAATACTTATTCACAAGAAGGAAGTGCTGGACTTCTGCGTATTTTTGTGTAATGAATTCAAAAGCAGATGTGCAAACATCTATGATTCTAATCTTCTGATCTGTATAATTGCAGAATAGGGTGGTGTTGCAGGACCATTTCATTCCCCTTCATTTTTCTACCCTTTATGTGAAAAGATGACTGGCAAATTTGAGCTGGGTTCTTGTTGAGCTGACAAAAGTTAGTTAGTGTTAGTGTTTTGTTTTATTTTTCAAACATGTTAGCATTAAAGTCAAATCTCCCAAAAATCTCAGAGTTTACAATTAATGTTTCAGATCTTATATGATATTTCCATTCTTATTTTCTAACCAATGCTTTTTCGGTTAGCTGCAATTCTTGAAGACATTCTTGTTTTGTTTTGCTTCTTTTGTTGTTTTATTTTGTTTTATTTTGTTTAATTTTCCCTTGAAAATTGTGTTTCTCTTCCAATAGCGTTTATTTTTTACTGATAGCAACTCACTTCTAGTTTGAACTAATTGCTTTTTATAGTCTCACATGGACCAAACTTATATGGCAGGACTTATTTAAATTCTGAAACGTGCTTGACTTTTCAGTTTCTTCTTTTCCTGTTGAAGCATACTTTGTGAATTTGTTGTTGGGGAACTGCGAATATTTTTTTCATAAACATTAACAATAAACAACAAAATGAAAAAGGAACATTTCCAGAATAAATTATTTTTGTTTATGCTATGATATTGTCAGCAAGGACTATTTTGCTTTTTTGGCATTTTTTCCATCCAATTTCTTTGGAGCAAGTGACACTGCAGTTCCTCTGCATAGAGCAGTGATGACAACTATAAGCTTGATAGAAGGAAACAAAAAGCAGAAAAGAAAAAACACAAACCCTGCAGGGCTGGTTTTTTCCCTTAGTCCTTATTAACTTTGTCCTTGGTCTTGCACTGAACAGTTGCAGAAAAACTACTGCCTAAAGATAAAGTCAGGAACAGATACTCACACAGGCTGCTTATTTCTCTTACAAAAGAGACCAGAGAAGGCCCATTCACCAAACAGAAACAGATAGAAGCTGTAGGCTATAAATGCTGGTCCAGTCCCAATGGACCAAAACCATATCTGGTGTGGAATATACTGAAAGCAGATGTATCAACTATTAGGGGGAGACATGCTGGAAAAGACAGAAGGGGTTCCCAGGGCTGCCAACTGCTAATTCCAGCAAAGGAGAACTTCTAGTACAGGAAACATAAGGATTTAAACAGAAACCTAAACCTCTTCTAGTTTCAGATTACTCTGATTAACAATTTATTCTGGAAGTTTCACAGTTCACAATAGATGTGAACCTCAAACAGTAGCATTCAGACAGCCAGAGAGATACGTAAGATGCTTATGGCATCAGGCTGTTTTAAGATGTCTTTAAAGAGAAATAACATGTGATTATCCCCACTGAAATGCTGGACTTCTACTTGTAGCCTAGAATAAAGATGGTGGAAGAGGAACATTAAAAAAAAAATAAAAAAAATGGTACATTCTCCAAATTTCTCAAGTTCTTTGTATTTATTTTCCCTATTTCCAGTTATGCTAGCTCACATCCTAATCAGGGAGAAGTAAGGCAGAGAAGTGAATGAACTAGAAAGTGAATGCAGTATCGTGAGGTGATGAATTCCAGTTTCACCTCTCAGAGATCTATTATGACATTCTATTATAACCTTACCAACTGTATTTGTCATTTACTCTAACAGTTCAATGTTTTGCATTATATCATATCACATTTGTATTTTTGTTGGTATCCCAGCTTCAGAATTTCCTTTCCACAGATGGGAATCCACACAGCTGGGAAGAATAGTCCTCATACACCTTCCACCATCAGCATAGATTCCAAAATGACAGTGTAGGGATTGGCTAAAACATATTGAGGCACACATCACACACCTGGCTTAAGCTCTGCATGATTTTCTGTATATTTATGGGGCCAGAAATCTGATGATTCACTGACATTTGTGGAGAAAGATGCCAATTGTCTCCTGTGGGGGTCCAGCCTGAGCCTTAGCTTATTCAATTGTTTCACTAATGACCAGGAAGATGGAGAGGAAAGTGCACTTGCAGCATTTGCAGATGACACTGAACTGAAAGGGACACTTAGAGGTCTGGATCAGAATTCAAAATTATCTTGACAAATTTGAAAGATGGTTTCAGGTCAGCAAGGTTAAATGCCATTGAAACAAGCAGTGTGTTTTAACGGGGAAAAAAGCAAATGTTCCATTACAAAAAAAAAAGCAGACAGACTAGGACATTAGGTGTTTGGAGATTGGCAGAAGCTCACAAACTGAAAATGCAGGAGGATGCTACTGGACCTGTTGTGGGATATGTTAATAGGACTATGTTTACAGGACTATGGAAAGTACAGTCTAGAGAGGGGGAGAGGCTGCAGTTCTCTGTCCAGCATAAAGCATCACACTTCAAGAAAAAAAGAAAAACTCCTCTGGATTCTTTCTGCGTACAAATGAGATCTGAAAGAAATTAGAAGACATTCTGGTTATCAGTTTCCTCTAGTTGTTTCCAGCTCAAGTCATGAAGTCATTTAGTGGAAGAATCCAGTGCCAGAGAGCATAGCTGAATGAAGGGCATTGGATGATGTGGCCAGGAGGAATTAAAGATACAACAAAATAGGAATTAAGCAGAGTTACCTCAGCCCTCATAGGTTAGAAGGCAAAGTCTACAAAGCCCTGTTATGGAGAAGTCCCCCAACCACTTTCTATGAATATAAGCTGGGGTGTCCCACTTAAGTACCTGTACACTAACTCATGCAGTACTGGGGAGCAACAAGATGAGTTAGAGATGTGCACATGGTTGCAGGGCTATAACTGTATTAACACTGCAGAGATGAGGTGGGATGGCAGCCATGATTGGAATGATGCAGTGGAAGGATAAGGGTAGCCGGGAGAGACGAGGAGGGGGTTTTACCCTTTACATCATTGAGCATTATGTCGATGAATGCATGACTGAACATGACTGAAAGTTTATGGGTTAGGATTACAGTGAGAACATAATTATGGGACGATGTAGTGAGGGTCTGCTATGGGCTCTAATCATGAAAATCAAGCAGATTAGGCCCTCTACAGACAGACACAACACTGAGCTCACAAACCTTTATCCTGATGAGGAACTTCAAACATCCCAGTATCTGTTGGAAGTACAACATAGCAGGGTGTAAGCAATATGGGAGGTCTCAGATTTCTTACTACCTGACACGCATTTCACAGCAGTGGAGATCAATGAGGTGAGAGCAATAGCTATTGTGTACCTAACTTCAGAAAGGCTTTTGACATTTACTCCCTTAAAAGCACAAAAGGCAAGCTGTGTGCTAGAAGAACAATAAAATATGAATTATACGAATGTTATTATATGAATGACTGGGCACAGGGGGCAGTGATCAGCACTGAAACAAACTCTCAGGTTGCCCAGAGAGGTTGTGGAATCTCCTTCTGTGGAGACATTCAAGACTCGTCTGTATGTCTACCTGTGCAGCCTACTGTAGAAAATCTGTTATAGCAGAGGAGTTGGACTCTTATGGTCTCTTGAGATCTCTTCCAACCCCTGCAATTCTGTGATTCTGTGTAATGGTGCAGAGTCTGGTTGGAGGCCAGTAAGTACCAGCATATCCCAGGGGCCAGTACTGAGTCCAGTCTTTTTCAACATCTTTGTTAGTTATCTGGATGGTTGTCTACAGTCTACCTTCAGCAAGTCTGCAGATGACACAAAGCTGGGATGTATAGTGGATATAACATTTTGTTAATATGCCCTCAAGAGGGAACTGCAAAGCATCTTTGAGAAAAGGACCTGGGAGTCCTGATGAACACCATGCTGAACAACAGCCACTAATGTGCTCTTTTGTAGCCTTGCTTGAACACAGATTGGACCTGATGATCTTCAGAGGCCCCTTTTAACTTCAACTATTCTGACATTTTGAAATTTACTACGAAAAAAAAGATTAGCTTTTCTAAGGGGACTGCACGGGCTTCAGGTACTGTGATCATGAGAAACCAGGCTGGAAGCATAAGCATAAAGAATCCAACAGGCATCTTCATGTCTGCTTTTGGGAGGCATGGCACTGCCACCAGAGTTTCTGTGGCATGTTTTTTTGTTAACCCTATCCAAAGCAGCAGTGCTATTGCTGCAAGATACTCTTCAGTGGGTGTGCTTAAAAAAACTGAAGGAAAACTGCAGTTACGTGATGAAGAGAAGGTTGGTTAAGTGCAGGAAATGCCAAATTTCAATTGAGTGGGCACTAATTAATTGAATTTTGTACCAGCACAAGATTCATTTTGTAATGGTTTTTCTGTGGACAGAAATTCTAACATGCAAACCAGACTCACTTAGGCTCTTGATTCTGTGAAAAAAGATCATTTCCACTTTTCACAATTAGCTTCTTCAGGTAACTGAAGAATACAGAATGCATCATTGTTTTGTCTGTGCTTAATGCTTTGATGCATTAAAAAATTAAACATTTTCCATCAAATTCAGCACAGCTCATCTGGGTGCTCAGTGTTCAGTCGGAATCCTAATGCCTAGTGTCTCCTTCAGCCACCAATCTACATTGTGTGACAATACACAGCTAGTCTTCTTCTCCTTGCTTGCTATTTTCCCCCATGTTTTCCGTTCTGCATCTTTTCAGTGAGCTTACACAGAAGCCTGAAGTTTCCAACTAGCACATAAAAATGCATATAATTTTTGTCAGAACTACTGTGTTTTGATGTGAAGTTCAGAAATTTGTTTTTCAAAGACAAACCCCCAAATTGTTCTCCTCTGCACAGCTTCCGTTGGTGTTTTGTTGGCAGTCAGTTCTGTTTTCAGTAAAATAGTCCTCCAACTGAGGAATGACTTTATATAAAATGAAAAATTTAACTTCTTACCCATTCCATGGTGCAGTCCAATTCAATCTTTCTCAGGTCGTATCATGTATTAACTTAAATGCTTTTTACATTTACAGGAGTTCCTGTCAGGTCACTTCTGTTTTCTTAATAAGTTAATTTGAGCAATTCAGAGATTAATCTATTTAATATTTCTTGGTAAAATAAAACCAAAAGAAAATATTACAGTGAATCAGGGTTAGCCCAGTTTTGGTGTAAATGTTTTTATTGGGTTAGTGCCAAAACCTTTGTTCTTGTTTTCTATGATTGGATTATTTTCTACAAGTACGTTATTTATTAACTTAAAATATCCATTTAATGAGATGTATGAAGGTCTGTGGCAGGCCAAAACAGTCTGAGATGCCAAAACAGAGGGAAAAAAAAAAAAAAAAAAAAAAAAAAAAAGTAAAAACAAAACTATCCCACCAATAACTCCATTCTTTATTATGTTGCTCTCGATTGTTTAGCTACCACTTTTCCAAGTGTTTATGAAGGAGACCAAGTCTAATACACAGGCATTTCTCTGGAAAAATACACAGACATTTCACTCTGGAAAAAATCACACATTTTCAAGTACCAATTTATTGCTCTCTGAATTAGAATTCAAACATAGATAAGCAACAGTTGTTGTGGGATTCAATTTGTGTAATTATTTTGTTCATGGGAATTTTTTATTATTATTATTATTGTTGTTAATTAGTTTATTTTGGAGGTGGTGGGAGGAATTTTGTCTTAGTATTTCTAACAAAACAGCTCCGGCTAACCAGGAACCCTGGTAACACAGGAGAAAAGTAAGCAGCAATTTAGCTACCTGGCAGGATAGAATACACAGCTCTGCAAGGTTATGTGGGATGCCAGAATGTTTACTCTTTGAAGTAGAACTGCAGGACTGATGGGTCTTGCAAAATTTGAATGAAAAGGAAAGGAGGGAGAACAAGCAGTGTCAGGCAGCAATCTCACTCTCTGTCCCATGTGCCAGGGTCCAGCCCTTACTGATACCTTCTGATATTTGATCAGGCTGGAGCCTGATCAGAATTCGCCACAGGCCCATGATGCCAGCAACTGCAGCCCATGAGACCTCAGTGCCAGACCCTGGGCTATGGGGATCTGTAACCTCCAGCCCTTAGGGCAGGAGCTGAGCATGTCCCCACCCTGCTGCAAGGCTGGGCAAATGCAGGGCTCTGTGCCTGAGGCTGGGGCAGGATCAGGGAACCCAGAGGCCAAGCAGGTGAGGCCTGGGTTGAAGAGGCTGGAGGAGATGGCCATGCTCCTTATAGCGCTTAACAGGCTCAGCTCCCCGATTGCATGTGGTAAATCTGGCAGAGAGGAAACTTGCTCTGGTAGTCACTTTGAATACCAGATTTAAGTCTTCTGCCTCAGATGTAACTGGTACTTGAGATCAGAGTCTGATTTACCTGTGTGTGAGGTTAAACATTTCTCTTCAAAATCTGCCCTCTTCAGACGTGCCTAAACATTTGCCAAGATTTCTCTACCCTGGACCACAGTGTGATCCTGAGTGTGACCCACAGTATGTACTCCCAGACCACTCTGAACACAGTTCCCCAGACAGTTCAGAAATCCTGCTGCGTCCTGATCCAATCAGCAGACATCACAGGAGTTGTTTTTGCCTCTGACCTCCAACTGGCATGTGTCCATGCTCAATTGGATTCCCCCCAACCTCTCCTGTCTTATGTGAGCAAAGGCACCTGTAGCCAAAAAATTAGGAAGAAAGGCAGAACTGCTGTTGCTAGAGGTTATCTCTGATTCGTTCCATGGTTCAGCTAACATACTCTCATTCTTACAGCTACTTTTTACAGAAAGCTAATTTACCAGGAGATCAAACCAAACACTAAGAAGAACTGAATCAAAATAGTGAATAGTCATCAGCTCATGTCATCTCATCTTACAACATAACACAGTCCATAATAAGTAACTTCCAGTCAATAAGTTTTTCTGGTCTGTAGATCTTTTCCCATCAGTTTTTTCCTCTCATGAAAGGATGCTTTGCTTAGTACCTGTAAGCTACACTGCCCTAAATGGCAAGTGTGAGCACAATCAAGTTATTCTCAAAAGAGGAAGAGTCTAAGTAGAATCTTAATTAAAGATTATTTAATTATTTAACTAATTAAAGATTAATGTGTTTGTCTTTGCTTGTGAAATTCCATTTT
Source organism: Centrocercus urophasianus (assembly GCF_019232065.1). Taxonomy (NCBI): domain Eukaryota; kingdom Metazoa; phylum Chordata; class Aves; order Galliformes; family Phasianidae; genus Centrocercus; species Centrocercus urophasianus. The sequence continues at coordinate 20,569,775 of NW_024884767.1, forward strand.
TCCACAGCTGCTGGAGAGCTCTTTAACATGCTGCAGCATAATATATAGTACCTACAAGACATAATAATAAATGATAATGTGTAGGTTTGTCCAGTTCATTGTGTTTGGCCATAGCTTAGAACACTGCAACAGAAGCAGCTTTGGGAGATAAGCAAATTTCTGTGTGTCACAGTAAAGATAGCGTAAAGAATCCAGCTCCATCTCATGAGGAGAAGGGATTTCTTTTACCTCTCTCAAGCATCTTTTTAACCTTCCACAAGATTTTTTTATGGTAATATAAAAGAGCTTCAGAAACTCCTCACACCAGCCACAGATTTCCAAGGGAAAAGAATCTTGAGAACTGTGGCCTCCATGGTCTCTTTGTGCTTAGGAAGCAGAGAAGCAGCTTTTCCCAGATGTAGACATATCTGTTCAAATTGTCTAGAGTGGAAGAAAAAGTTTTGGTTCTCTTCTCTCTCTCTCCAGCATGCATCTGCTCGTATATTTCATACACAGATATGAAGTTTGATACAGATCTTCATTCATATAAAGCCTCCCTGCAGATGTCTTTCCTCTCCCAGTATTGCAGAAAAGCATCCTAAGTCAGTGACAGATTAAAAAGCCTTGGTCTGATGTATTCACAGGCTTAGGATGAGACACCTCTCTGCTTCCAGAAATGTAGTTAATCACAGAATCACGGAAGTAATAGAATTGTAGGGTTGGAAGGGACCTCTGCTAGGCCAACCCCCTGCTAAAGCAGGTTCCCTATAACAGATTGCACAGGAAATTTGCCCATGCAATTCTTGTGCACCTTCAGATAACAAGACTACACAACTCCTCTGGCAGGCTGTTCTAGTGCTCTGTAAACTGAATAAGTTTTTCCTTATGTTCAAAAAGAGTGTTTTATGTTCTAATTTGAGTCCATTGCCCCATATCTCTGGCTACCACTGAAAAGAGGCTGGCCCTGCACACGTGGCTCCTGCCACTTAGATATCAATAAGCATTCCCCTCTCAGTCTTCTCCAGGCTGAACTGAGGAACCCAGAACTGGACATAGTACTCACCAGAACAGAGTAGAGAGGGAGGATCAGCTCCTTTGACCTGCTGGCCACACTCTTTTTAATGCAACCCAGGATACCACTTGTCAGCCACAAGGGCATACTGCTGGCTCAGGAGCAACCTGATGATGACGAGAACCATGAAGTTCTTCTCTGTAGAAGGAGAAGGACCTAAGTCTGCTTGGTGTTGTGAGTGTTTGATGACTCTCCAATAATGGGAGGCTATTTATTTCTCTGACATGTTTGTCTTCAGATTTGTAAGTTACATCTAGTACATCCTATTGTGTTGTTGTACATTATGCCAAAGAGCACTTCAAGACCTATGGACAGAAGAATTTCACAAGGAGTGACAAGCTCAGCAAAACACACGTGAATCTAAATATTGTATACACGTAATAACTGCGTTCTTCCTGTTTGTTGAATTTAATTTAAGGAAGATAGCAAGGAAATCCTGCAAAGAAACTTCAGGATAGCCGAAGAATTCAGAGCTGGTTTATAAGAAGATTGCAGACAGATAATTGATTTCAAAATAAGAATTAATAATCTACTAAATAATAACTCTCGGGAAGATCTCAGGATCTATAAAGTCTGCAAAACTTTTGAAGGTGCTATTAATCTTTCTTTAATAAACTTATTCTCAATAGAATTTTTAACTGTGCTGATTCTAGTTAGCTTGGAGTTTGAATGATTACTACCAGCTGTGTGATTATTATGATGGGGAAGATATCTCTTCCATTTATAAGTGACATTTAAGATATTCATGAGCCTGTATGCACACATAGAGAGCTAAAAATAGGCTCAAAAATTATATCAAAAATAGAAGATTGTAACAGAGAGTGGTGTGCTTTAGGGAAAAAAAGAGAAAAATACGCAACAGTTATTTTAAAAGCCCACCACTTACAAAGCATGATCATGTATTTGTATGAGAATATATCTGAAGTCTATAGCTTTGAGATTATTTCCTTGATTGCCTGAGTAAGACTTCACCAGCACAACAAAACCTTCCTCTGAGCAAACTGACAATAAAGACAAGTGAAGGGATACCCAGCCATTCACTCTTCCCACAGGCTATCACAAAAAAGGGTGGCTCCTTAGGGAGGGAGCCAGTGGTGCTAGATCTCCTCCTAGTTGTACCCTGGGCTCATTTTCTCCCTCCTGACGTATCTTACTATCACCTGCCATAAATCGTCTGCCTCAGCAACATGTTCAGTATGAATTAAGTAGCCTATTGATTCATTCCTTGGGAAGGAATAACTAGAGATCACCAAGCTATTTAAGATGAGTGCCAATAAAGCTAAAAGGGCTTCACTGAGGCGCTTGGTACCATATAAACCTGAGAAGGAAACTGGGGAGAGAAAGTGACATACCCAAAGTCAGTGGCACAGGGTAGAACAGTTCCTGTAAGACTACAGTTATCTGACATCCAAATCATTTTTCCAGCACTCTCGTATGCAGTAGAGATAGCTATTATGAGTTGTCTGACTCTTAGAACAGCCATAATGTCCCTTCATGGATGTTCTAAAATACTATGTTTCCTTCCTAAACATGCAATGTAGCTCTTGCGCTTTTTCTGGTCTGGGCCCTGTTTATTCCCTGTGACTGGAGACCAAAAAAATGTGAGACCACTTTAAGCGTCCCAAGTGCAGCATCTTATTCTCTCTTCCATAGCACACCTGGTAGTCTGGTAAGGAATGACAAAAACTTCGGTTTCCCAGTCACAATCAAAGGGAGCTTGTATTCTAGTGCAAAATAATGTTGTAGACAGTGAGCCATTTCCCAGTCTTGATCTACCGTATGGCCCACATTAGGTATGCTGCTGCACATTCATAAGTACTCTTCATTTGCTTTGCAACTCATAATATAAGTTTACATCGTACAGACCCACTCCTACTTCCTCTGTGAAACAAACAGTATTAAGGACTGTGAAGATGAGTGGCACAGAAATTGAAATTGCTCTCAAAAGCTTCATTTGGCCCCTGCTGTGCAAAGGCCTGCCTGCTTTCTTTTCCCATAGCAACTAAACACAGCTCAGTCTGTTCCATTAAATTGTTTATGAAGTTTAAAAAAGCTAAGGGCAGGCTGGCAGGGCCAGTGCTGGAGCTGCCTAGGTGAAAGGGAATGGAACCTAAAGGGTCTTTCTGAATGCTGCTATGAAGGTATGAATTGGCATGATTACTGGGCAAAAGGTCTGGGAGAAGAAGCTGATGTGAAAATACTGAAGAGGTTGGAGCTGAAAAATGCATAGAACAACCACTGGCTCATCAGTACGCTGCTATCTCATTTAGTCCATCCTGTGAAGGGATGAGGCAATGCAAAAGAGGCTGAGGCAGAGCTTCCCTGCTGTCCTTGGGAGCTCTGTGATATCCACATGGCCAAACTCCAAGCCTAAAAAAAAAAGAAACTCAGAGGTTTCAGCAGATACTGCAAGAGCTGAGGCTGTGATCTTGCATGTAGAGTTACTTTACTTCCCTGCTTTTTCAGCTGTTTTATTGTCTCATTGTCTAAAGGGAAAGACTTTTGCTAGCATTCTGTGTGCACTTCTTTTCCTTCCTGCATATGTAGACCTTCTCCACATCTCCCGCCCAGCAGCAAGAAAATACCAGAAGATGTTTCCCATTCTTCACCATGACTATGTAGGGGCTGCTTATGAATATGTCACCCGCTGCTTTTCCAGTTTATCTCCTTTTGTGTCTGCATCCTAAGCATTTTTTCAGACACAATTATTTTACTTTTTTCCTCCTTGATATGTGTTCTGAAGGCAAAGTAAAAACAGTGTTTTAGGGATATGTGGCTACGTGGTCTGAACTCTTGTATTTCAGAGTAGCTAGTCAGGTCACAGACAACAGCTCTGTATCTCCAACAGGGAGGCAACACATTGAAATCAGTCCCACAGACAAAGCCTCAGTTATCATTACTGTTTTTCTACATTTCTTGTGTGTATGCTTGTAAGAGAATAGATGATTAACTTTGGCAACAGTAGCTCAAGACATCTAAATAGACCTTTTCCTCAGGGGAAACAGAGATAAGGAGTAAGTTTTACATTTCTTCAGACACTGGGAGTGCATGGTTCATGCAGCAATGGAAGGATCGCAGATGGATTTCCGACAGCATACTATGCAGATCCCATGCAGAGAGTTTGTTCCTTTTTGATTACTCCATCCACCACTTCTACTGTCACTCAGAAAGGATGTTGACATGTAAACTTCCAGCTGCACTGCCAGAAAAAGACAAGGCTGTGCAGGTGCTGTGATTACCAGCGCCAACAGGGAGCTCCTTCACGCAAGGAGTTGCCTGAGATTGTTGGAGTAGCACAACAGAGGTCTGAAAGCCATGCCCTACATGCAGCACAATGCCCCACAGCACAGGTCTGAGAACACTCAGATTAGAGCTCAGGTGGTTTAATGGCTCCTCAGTATACAATCATATCCTGATTGTCATCACTACCGTACCCCTTAGAAGTGCATTCTCTGAACAGCATGCTGGCAAGTACTGAGTGCTCTCCTCCTTCCATCCTTCTCACTCTCCATGTTTTGGCTCCTTATGGTGCTACGTGGTGCCCTGTCCTTATAGACTTTAAGATAAGTCTGGATGAGGTCCTGAGCTACCTGATCTATCTGTGGTGCCCTTGTACATTTTAGGAGAGTTGGACTAGATGATCTTTAAAGGTCTTTTCCAACTGTAAGGATTCTATCATTCTATAATTCTTATATTTGTTTTACAAGTTTCTTCAACGAGTAGACTTTTTTTGCAAGTTGATTGTATGCCAAAGCAGAATTGTTCTCTTTGACATGGGGTCCTTTTCATTTACTGTAAGATTTCTACTAGGCACAAGCACTGTGGAAACCTAATTTCACAATTAGTCATCATTGAATTGATGTAATTATATCAGTTCTGCACGTAAACCAGCTGCTAGGACACGCTTAGTTTTCTTCTGTGTATTTAAAATTCTTTTGATTAGGTGCAGCACTTGGGGTAGCTGGCTAAACAAGGGTTGATGGATGGAGAAAGAGCCCTCTGGAGCACTCTGAGCTGGGAGGGTACAGCCTATTCTTCTATATTAAATCCAGATGTGAGCAGCTGTCTGCCTATTTTCATTCACTTTTCATGTATTTTTTAGAAAATTACATCTAGTACAAAAATTACTTGTTTTTGCTGAGGAAAAAAAAGGTGTGACTGCCTTATGAATCATCTTGTAAATATGAGAGCCTTTGCAATGTTTAAATAAAGTATCATTCCCAGTTTTGTTTTTATAATAATTTTTAAAAGAATGATGTTTCTTGTCAAGTAGGACCTTGTTCTCAAAGGGCTATTGTACTAGGAATCATGCTGACTGCAATAAACAAATAAATTAATTAATCACAGATCAAAGCCTAGGGAAGAGAACTAAGCCCAAAGTAAAATTTTAAGCCTCTTTTCTGCAGATCACACAACACATGTACATTAGACTTGCATGGCTCTTCTGCAGTTTTCCCACGTGTGTATCCTGTCTACTTGAGCTGTGCAGAGCTGAGTGGCTGCTGGGGGCCTCAAAAGCCACTAAAAGGTAATTAATCTTATCTCTCTGATAAGCTGCTGGATGGAATGCTGATATAACATCACGTTAGGCATTCAGCAAAACAGGCATCTCCAAAACACTCTGCTGCTTTTAGTGTATGAAACCAGAAAGGCTTGGAGGTTTGCCTGAGAAAAGCAGTGGTTTAACCAAGAATTCAGGTCCTGCTTCTTTTCTGATATATATTTGCACAAAAAAAAAGGCATCAAATCCGCACAGCACAACTGAGATTTCGCTGTAACAGGCTAAAAAGGAGATGTGGGCAGGCTGCTTACATTATTTCATTTCCCTGGAAAAATATTTTCACAGAAAGAAAATATTTTTCAGAAAAAAATCGTAAATATCCTGAGATAAGTAATGATTGAAGGAGAATGCAGGGAAAATGAAACCTGTAGGGTCTGCCTGCAACAGACCTAAGAGAAACAGAAGAGTGCACTGTTAAAAACAGGTTCCATAAAAATTCAAAATCTAGATTTCCACATAAAAAAAGAAACAGTGTGAGAGGAGAGAGCATTAAACATAATAAGAAAGAATAAAGTGTTCACGGCACCAGAAGTTAGAGGTGGACATTAGCCAGTAGAAGAACCTAGGGAGAGATGTTTTTTATGCGTTCTGATTTAGGTGATGTTTCTGTGCATTGCAAATACTGACTGACTGTGGATAAATGATAAAGAGTAATAATTTCTCTTGCATTTTTTCAGGCACGTCTTGAGTGAAAAGGAATTATCAGAATGGATCAGTCTCACATATGTACTAAAACAGTACTGCATAAATATCAGTTTCTCAAGATCAACACAAACCAACAAAGCAGGAATATTGCCAACTGTATAGCCCAACTTACAACCCTCAGGTCTTCTTCAGACCTGCCAGTGGACAAACGAAATCAGATATTAATAAAAGTGAGTTGCTTGTTGTCAACAACGTGTCAGTGCATCTGTAGTTTTAGATGTATCATAAAACATAACTAGGGGTATTAGTTAACACTGGGTGGACAAGAAGGCCAGTGACATCCTGGCTTGTATGAGAAATAGTGTAGCCAGCAGGAGCAAAGAGGTAATCATCTCTGCTCCTCAGCTGTGGTGAGGCCGCACTTTAAGTACTGCATTCTGGTTTTTTGCCCATCACTATATGAGAGGTATTGAGGTCCTGGAGCATGTCCAGAGAATGGCACTGAAGCTGAGGGGTCTGGTGCACAAGTCTTATGGGAGTAAACTCTTCAAAAGGGCTGACAACAGCAGGATTAGGGGAAATGGATCCAAGTTGAAGGAGGGAAGATTTAGGTTGGATGTTAGGGGGAAGTTCTATACAAGGAGAGTGGTTAGGCCCTGGAACGGGCTGCCCAGGGAGGTTGTGGATGCCCCGTCCTTGGACGTGTTCAAGGCCAGGTTGGACGGGGTCCTGGGCAACCTGATCTGAATGTGTGTGTTTGGTGGCCCTGCTAGGCAGGGGGGTTGGAACTACATGATCCTTGAGGTCCCTTCCAACCCGGGTGATTCTGTGATTCTGTGATAGAAGAGAAGGCTCAGGAGTAACCTTATCATTCTCTACAATCTGAAGGGAGTTTGTGCTGTGGTAAGGGTCAGCCTTTTCTCCCATGTTACTAGCAATAGGACTAGAGGGAATGGCTCCAGTTTTGCCATCAGAAACTTAGGCTGGACATTATGAAATATTTCTTCTCCAAGAGTCTGGTCAGTCACAGGAATGAACTGCCTAGGGAGGTGGTTAAGTCACTGTCCGTGGAGATGTTCAAGAAATATTGGAGATATGGTACTGAGGGACATAATTTGGTAGGAAATATTAATGATAGGTGGATGGTTGAACTTGATGACCTTAGAGGTCTTTTCTTGGTGATTCTACAATTCTTTGATTCCTTGGTTCTACAATAATAGGTAAGAGGCTAAAACTCAAGGAGAGAGAGGAAGTGAGATCTGATGGTAGCAGTGTCCAGATCCCACAAAAAAAGTCAAGTGGATCAGTCTTTTGTGGTTAATCAGAATCAGAACAAGTTCATTGATTCTGAATGTACACATGAATTAGGACTGGAAGTGTTGGCAATTAAGCAGATAAAAAGCACATGCAAAAGAAGGAGGAGATGACATGGAGCACCAGGTTTGTCCTGGGAGCTAATGTATACAACCAGTTACTTCTATAAGAGCTGAAAGAGCATTTGGTCACTGGGTTAATAAATTGGACAATGCCTCTTAAAACTGAAGGTGCACCATTATCCCCTAAATAGATCAAAAGTATTGTAAGGAAAGGAGTGCTGCAGGAGACACTTCACCAAAGCATTTACAGCAACAGAGATCACAATTGTACATTTACATGTGTAATTAGCATGTGATTAAATTGTGAATTTGCAACTGTGATTTTACTGGCAAAGAAATTGAGGACACTGAGGCGTAAACAGAAAAACCTTTAGATGGAAAAGGAGTATTTTGCCTTTTGCATTCAGCAATAAGCTAATTCAGAGAGACCCCCAAATCATTTTAAGCCCAGCATTTGGCCTGTGGTGTTGTCCAGTTCTCCTCTGCTTGGTTCTCTCCTCATTTCTCAGTCATGAGATGTCACAAATTATCTACATGGGAATACTGAAGGTATAACCAGGTGGGTGTTCCTTCTTGCCACTGTGTTACAGCAGTAGATATCAAATTCACGTCTTCCTAGTATTATAACCTTTGTACCTCGCTCCCACAAAACCAGAAAATAGTAGCAGTAAAGACAGGTGTGGTGTGAGTAAATGGCAAAGCACACTGTCCTGATTGGAAGCTAGGTCTAGAGAGATCTGGGAAAGCACACATCCTCTGTCACCTTCTTCTGAGTCATCTAAAGCTGACAGATTATTGCTACAGATATAACCAGGAGGAAGTCTGATGCTGGTAAAGACTTTGCATTTTCTGAAAATAACAACATCTTCATTACAGTTTCATTGCTTTCATTTCTTGCTGGGCTTCCCTTGAACCCTGGGTATAGCAATTTGTTCCCACTCCTGATGCATTTTCCAATCTTCTCAGAACAGCAAAACATGTGTGCCATGGTGAGTGGCATTCAGATGCAATCAAAAACCTGAAACTGTTAGTTCAAAGGACATTCTTAAACTTCAGTTCATCTGTAATCCTACTACATGGGGACCTGTTTAGCTTGCCATTACCTAGTAACAGATGTAAATCAAGCATGAAATAGAAGACAGTAAAATCTTTGACTGTAACATTTAGAAGCGTGGGATTTGTTACCACAGATTAGGAAGTAGAGAGGCCTCATTTTTGAACAGATTTTGCTTCCAGCTTGGCTTGAAATGCTGCATTTTTAGGAGAGTTTGTAAGCAGATTGCTGGCAAGATCCTGCATCTCCCAGGAAAGATCCTAGTGGGCTGTGTCACTTTGGTCATGGCCATTGGACTTTTGGAAATACCTGTGCAAGTTTTCAGTGCTCACTGGTAGCAGGTGCACTCATAGTTCTCACTGAAACTCATTGAGTGAATTGCAATTCCCATGTTTCCCCTGCAAGATTTCTGTAGCCTCCAAGTTCCTTGGAACAGGGACTCTCTTTGAAGTACTTCTAAGACAGAGAGACACGTGGCTTCTTGATGGAGGCCCAAAATAAATGTTACAAATAGAATAAAGTGGCCTGGCAGTGATAAAGCTTAAAGCGGCACCAAAAAAAATGTACAGTGATAAATCATCTGGAAAATGGGAATTTTCATTTTTATCTTTACTGCCCATTTGCTCTCCTTTCATATCAAAATATATAAATGTGTGCACCCATATGCAAGCCTTCAACAAGAAGAGGCAGATTTTTCATGTTCCAGTTGAGGTTGTACATGAGGTAATAGAGCTGTAAAGAAAATGTTATTTTAGGTTTTCAAAGGAGTACTGACTTTTTTACAAACAGGAAAAAACTTTCAGAATAAAGAAAATTGAGTGTTCTAACTAATACTCAGAAACAAGATCTCTAACATGATTTACTCCCATCTGGGCTGGACTCAGGCTGGTAAAAAAGCCTCTTTTCTCATTCCTTTCCCTGAAAATCTAGCAGTAATAAAGACTGCTAGGTTTCTTGCTTTTATCTTGTGCAGTCTGGCAACTGTTCTAATTCATCACTGAGAAGAGTTGCTTCTTTCTATTGCAACAGTACTTATCCAGAAAACTATCAGGTATTTTACTTTATTACAATTAAGAGCGCTGAGGCAGTTTAATATGCTTCCTACTTTAAAAGCCTTGATTATCTAACCTCCCTTCTCTGAGAGGTAAATATCACCATAATTGTCAAGTCCAGGTTTAAAAGAAGAAAAATCTGGTATTTTTTTCAGCGTCCATTGAGCTTACCAGAGGCTCAGACAGTTAGACAGACATAAGCTGAGTGTCTGAGTAAGCTTTGAACTACTTACTCCTGCACTAAGCTCAACTGCTTATGGTGGTATATGATGTTGGTACTTTGCTTCTTTGAACATCCATGTCTGAGCCAAAGCTTTTGTGCTTCTTGTTGACTTTGTGGAGCTCCCAAGCCCAAATTAAGCTACAGACCAGCAAAGAGGGGCTCAGCAATGCATCATGCATTTCATCTGATTGTTTGATAACCAAGTGCCAGTTCATATTTTTTCATTCAGGGAGTTAGAAAGCAACTCCAAGTGAGGCTCCTTCCTCCAACTGATCACTGTGAATGGTGCTCAGTCAGAGCTGGGTCTTGGTCTCCTCTCCTTCAGTTTGCTGTTTTCACTTGAGATGTGATGCAGGAGGACATTTTTACTGTATCTCACTTGCGCATCTTATAAACACTGCAAACCTAAGGACTTACAAAGGCTCCTCTACAGCTTTTTGCTTTCTGTGGCCACGACTCTGCAGACTCTCTAATGAAGCACAAATGCGATAAAGAGATCCAGCCAGCTGAGGTTATACTACCCGTATGAACAGACTGGGAGTGGTATGCCAGTGCTCTCTGGATATCCCAGCCCTGAATGACCCATAGCCACATTGTTCCAGAGCCAGCCTGTCAACATGGATGGTCAGCAGGCTGGCTAGCACTCCTCTCAGCATGGCAGAGACAGCATCTCTCAGCAGAGGCCTCAGAGGTGGAAAAGAAACATGCCCTGAATTTGCAATCTGTTCTGGTACCAGCTTCAACAGTGTAACAATAAATGCTGCATTAGCTGACAATATCCATCAGCTAGATGAGGATCCGTGCTATGCTATACCTTGTGCTAGTTCAGTGCTCATCAAGACAAAAATGCTAGGTTCCCAGAAAATTTGTGGAAAGCAGTGTGAGAGAGGAATTAACCCTAACTGTGGCTTTTACACAGAAAAAAAATAAAGAGCTACAGTGTGAATGTCATTAAAAGGACACTATACACAAGATAACCCAGCAGACAAGGTCCCTGAACAACTATGATGCAGCTTAAGCTATTTTAGTTCAGTGCAGCAAATCAATAATTCTCTATGAAGAGCCCTGCAGACAAAAGGAGGACCTGAACTCTGACAGGTGATCTGTGCAGAGACTATAATGGCAAGTACCTGATTATTTCAAGAAGTGAAATTTGGCATTTCTTTATGTGGCTCAGTATTATATACAAATTTATCATCAGTGGGAGGACATCATCATTGCAAGTAGAATATCATGAGGCCTAAAGAGGGAAGAGATCAAGGTCCTGCAATATACTTTGTTTTCACAAATGGTGTCAGGAAAAAGGTGGAGAATGAGATTGTCCAAATAAAAATTCTGCTTGTCAAAAAAAAGGCTTCATGAAAGAAATTTTCACACAAGCCAGTAGCACAAGATAAATTCAAAATCAGTTTTAACTGGGACTTACTGAATACCTATACTTTGTGAAACAGCTGGAAATATTGCACATATTAAGACATGGTAGCATCAGCAAAAAAAAAAAAAAAACAAAAAACAAACAAACAAAAGAAACCCAAACATGAATAATCAGCGTGAGCCTTTCACAGTTCTAGTATATGAAATATACTGTATTTCCATTTCAGTTTACTACTAAGCAGAAACTATTTCAGTCACAAGATAGATAGAAGATCTGTGCAGCTTTAAGTCCCAAAACTATGCCTGCAGTAGAAATTATTTAAGATATTTCCTTTCTACAATAAATGATCCTTTCCCTCTTTTACAAAAGAATGATGAAATTTTATTTATACATGAGCTACTTCTTTCTATATGAGTACAATGAGAACATTTGTATGAGACAGGAGCTGGATTTGCAGATGTCTTTTGTCTCCCAGCAGTGGATCATAGCAGTTACATTCCAGTTTGCACGAATGTCCTCAGTTTCCGTTCTGGTCCATCCTCTCTGCCATTTGTGTGAAAGAGGCTCCCAACTGCCCGATGAGTTGGGCCTACAGGTCAGAAGTGAGGAAAGTGAATCCCATGCAGCTTGTCAGGGAGATACAAACAAGACAAAAAAATTATCAAGGATTTGTGCTTCTGAAGTCCTTCTAAGACATGTTTCAGTTCTTCCATCATTGCCAGGATTGATGCAAGACCTACCAGGTGAGGCCTTCTCTTTTGTTGCACAGTAATTCCAGAGGATCTCTCTTGCTGTGTCCTCTGCAAATTTCATCATAGATCTCTCAGAATTAGGGCTGTGGCTCAGAGCTGCTGTGTTCTGAATGGAGTGTCAGCACAGACAGCAGAATAATGTGACCTGAGATTGTCTTTTCCGAACAGATGAGTAGCAATGTACTGACAAAACTGGAAGTGTGTAATGAAAAGTTAGTACAACCATCAGGACCCACCAGCCACAGAGTTAGCTGTGAATAGAAGCAATAGAAATCAATCTTGCAAGAGGAAATATTTGGACCATAAGCCACTTTCTGTTCAGGTTAATGCAGATCTTTTATTTATTTTCTGCAGAGCCTGGACCAAGACATGTTTAAAGAAACACAGAGAGACAAAAAAAAAAAAAAAAAAAAAAAAGAAATACACAAACAGTACTATATCCATCATATACAGCCAATGGAATAAAAGTAATTGTTTGGAATCAAGAAAATATGTTTTCAGAAAAACATTTCATTGATTTAACAACACATAATTAAGCTCAAATTCCAGAGGCTGAAATTCACTATATACACACTATAAGAATGAAGTGAGAAGTATATTCTGGAAAGATTTTCCTAGTGTGTATACTGGTTTGAAAAACCTTAGGCCTTATTTATCAGAACACATTTGGAATTGTTTGAAGTCATGTCAATACATGTAGGTCATTCCAAAAGAAATGCTTCCTATTTATTTCCATGGAAACTACAATAGTTACAAAGAACACAATAACACTAATTGACAGAGCAAGTTCTCTTCTACAGAACACTCTCTTTTGACACATTCCCACTATTAGCTCTGCATTTTTGCTATCAATTAACAAAGCCTGCATGCTGCAAAAATCTGCACCAACTGAGGTGACCCATCGTTTCACAGCTGCTGGGACTTATCATTGCTAGGAAAATATTGCTAACCCAGTCCATCTTTCATTAACCCGAGCTGATGGAAGTCAGAAGGCATTAAATCTGAGCTATGCAATGGTGTGGTAGGGCAGTCCAGCCAAGACTGGCAATGCACTGCACTATCTGCAAACTGGTATGGGGCCTGGTTTGTCATGCAGCAAAAAAAAGGTTGTCTTTTTCTCTGGCCTAACTCTGGATGTTTGAGCCTTCAGCTCAATGTCATGCAGCAAAAAAACAGGTTGTCTTCTTCTCTGGCCTAACTCTGGATGTTTGAGCCTTCAGCTTAGTCAGTGTCATGACGTAGCAGTCAGATCTCATGGTTTGTCTGGGTTCCAGGAAATCCAGAAGAATCACTCCTTTCCTATCCTAAAAGGCAGTGCATATCACTGTACCTGCTAAGGGCTGTGTTCTGAGCTTTTTCTCCGGTGGGGAATTCACATCACCACTCCATGGACTGCTGTTATAACTCTGGCCTATTGTGGTGATACATCTCATCACTGGTAATGATGCAATCCAGGAAATGGTCAACTTCAGCCTTGTATTGGTACAGTAGGTCCTGACAAACTTGTGTGCAGTGCTCTTTTTCTTCCTGTGTGAGCATGTGTGGGATCAGTTTTAAGAAAACTTTGTGATATTACAGTGTTGCCACTATTACTTTTAATGTATTGAAGCCAATTTTCAGCTTCATAAGCAGTTCTCTGGTCCTAATCCTCCAATTCTCATGGATGAGCTGATCAGGATGCTCTTCATTTCGTGCTGACAGCTGTGCACGGCCATCCAGAATGCAGCTTGTCTTTCACATGACTGTCACCACTGCTGAAATGCACCATCCACTGCCTCACTGTGCTCATGGTCAGTGTTTGGTGTCCATAAACACTCATCAAGTGTCAGTGAATATCAGTGGGTGCCACTGTTTCCACATGGAGAAATTCCATTCCCTCCTTCCCCATTTGCTTCATCTGCATGTTTATGTCACACATCATTCTGTCAGAGAGCCATTCTGCTGCCATCTCTCACATGGCAACAAAATGTATTGGGATATTGGTGGGAAGGTTCCACATCTACTGCCATACCACCAACATCTGCCTCTGATGGCGTGGACAGACATCATAAAATAGGAGACATTACTTTCAAAGAAGCGTCCTTACATGGCTGAGTTAGAAACTTAGTGAGGAAACAGTTCTTTAGCTGACAGCTTTGCTCCTTTTCTTTGAGTGGCTGCTGTCATTATATAAGATTCAGGCTGCTGTCAATATAAGATTTACCTGTAAAGCCCTGTTACCATAATAGAAAGGGATTATCTTCTCATCCTTCTCAAAAATTCAATTGTGCTTTCCCAAGCCAAGGATCAGTCTTGGCACAACCTGTCTCCAACTACCGTGAGATAGTGCCTTTCATTACTGCAAACAAAAGATCTTCTTTCTAACTGCTGTGACTGCAGAGAATTCAAACCACACACAAATGGAGGATGACTAAAATGTAGTGAGCTTGTAGTTGGCTCAATTCTCAAATCCCAGATATTTCTGAATATAGCTTTAGGCTCCCCAGTTTGTACCTACACATGCATAAGTGTACAGTATTGATTCCACAGCATGACTGCTATTGCATTTTTGTCCTACACAGAGAAGTAAAAAAGAAAATCGCATGTGGAAGTAGCAAGAGAAGGAAAGGATTGTGCTTATTTGAAATGTAGAGAAAGTTTTTTTTGGCACTCATGAAAGAGAACCTAGCAGAGGCAGACAACACAGCCTGGATGATAAACTCATAAAACAGAGGAAACTTGGTCTTGTTCAGACATTTCCCCGGAGTCTTGAAAGTTAAGTTATATCTGTCTCCAGCATTAAGCCACTTGTCTAAGCTGTCAGTCACACAGCACCTCTTATGTTCCTTATCTGCAGCTCAAAACAGAACAGTTATCTGTAGGGATCAGAGAATAGAGGACAGCTATTGTGCAGCACTTATTGTCTCTGCTGGCCAGTAAAGTGCCTCCTCTTCGCTGCTGAGCAGTTCTGCAGGCTCCCCTTCAAGACCCAACACCATGCAGATATAAATCCCACAGTGCCTGGATGGGTGTTGGGGAAGCTGCAGAAAGGTAATCTGGTGTCACATCTGTCACGTCTGTAAGCAAGGGAGGCGTGAGCCAAAAAAATGGTAGTTTTTTATTACACTGTGCTTTCTTGCTGTAATACTTTTCTCAGATACTCTGATGCAAACAAACAAACAAAAAATGCAGATCACACAAAACACAGGACATGGCTTACAGGTCAGAAGTGAGCAAAGTAAATCCCATGCAATTTGTCAGGGAGATATGAACAAGACAAAGACATTACCAAACAGATACCAAAAGATTCATCTCTCCTGCCTTTTTCCTCTGCTGCTTCTTTCTCTGGTAACTCCCATTCACTTCCAGGAAGTATATCACCAGCCACAGGACTGTTTTCATACTTTAAGTTTCTTTCAGCTCTTTCTGTCTAAGGCAGTTCAAAGCCACAGATATTTAATCAGCTTCTTCTTCTGGAGTGAATTTATAGAATGTAATCTCAGTGAATCAAATTCACCACATAAACAATATTTTTAACAGGATAGTAGAAATTGTGAAGCGTGGTGCCAAAATACAACCTGTCTGAGACTTTCACACTGCTGCACAAAGGGGAAGTTCCATTTACTATATACCACTTTCCAGTTCCTCATTTTCCTGTATTGACACACGTTTGTCTTCAATTAATATCCATTCTCTTTAAGACATTCTGAGATTCTTTGACATCATTTCCAGGGAAAGAATAAAAAAAGCACATAAAACCTAGAAGAGAAAATTGTCAGCTTAGTCTGGTGAAGAGAACTTTATTCTATGAGACATAACTGCTTTGGATCTGCAACTTTCCCCTCTGCACCATGCGGGTGCAGTAAGGCTGAGGTTATTTTAAAAACTTGCCCAAGCTGAAAGCACACAGTATAGTTTTCTCCTTGATCACTGCCTAGGAATACTACAAGCTTTGTCAGGGATCAGTAACAAGAAATGACAGGAGAGCAAATGCTTATGTCCATCCACTAAATTGAGATAATTTGTTTGCTTAGATAAGAAAGGAACCTGAAAATTATCAGGAAACAGTTAAAAAAACAAACATGATTTTTTTCCCTAGAATAAAATTTCTGGGGGAAAAGAAGGAACAATTTCAGGATAACTCAAATACTGTAACATCATCAAAATGTTGCACTGCAGTATGAAATATTTGTCCTTACTATTATAAGAAATCAAAACAAATCAAGACAAAATCACTACAAACAGAAAATCAAAAACTAACTCTGAAAAGGGCTGACCTTATCAAAGCACTGCACTCCATCCTTTTCAAGGAAATTTCATCAAAATTGAAATTTTTTTTTGTGAAGTTTTTATTCTGATGAAGTGGTATTTTTGGAAATAAGAATATTCAGATAGTACATTTGCAAACAGCTTCATAAACAGGGCATTTATGGAGACCTGCTATATCATTATTTGCTTGGAAGATTTATTCATTGTTTAGGTAATATGTGTACCAGCACATAAAGTTCCTGATGAAGTAGTATCTTTTCAGACTGAGACTTCTCCACCACTTTAACAATAGAGCTATTCTGGCTTTACATAAACTGAACAATTACAATTTTGTAGCTGTATCAATTAGGCTCTATTCTGAAGGCAAGCTACTGCTGAAATTGAAACATCAAAGGACTTACACAGCTCATTGTTTTAACCTTAGCTTGCCAGCAATTCTCTTTCCTGCCTATCTACCACAGAATTCTATTTGATGTATATACCAAGGACAGATCACAGGGACATATTATTTAATTACTGTTCTAAAACCCAGGCTTTTGTTGTGCTCTGTCTCACGTCGGCCCATTCATGATTTATGCCACATGTCAAAGACATGCCTTTTGCAAAAGCACAGTCCCTCTGTGAAGCACAGCCTGCATGTAGCCACTCTGGGGAAGGAAATGAGGCAATCCTGGAGACAGCATGCAGAAGGGCAAAATTGTTATAGGATTCCTAGTCAAGGGGAGAACACTGTGTAAGTGGAGACCAAATATTTTTGTTGCTACCATTTACTGCCCTCTCAACATGAATATTGTATTTTGAGCACAAAGACTCAAACCTTATAATACAGAAATATGCAAACCTTATAATACAGAACAAACAAAAGCTGAAGAGACTTCTTTAATTATTGCCTTTCTTACTATTCCTCTCCTCAAGGTTAGCTCCTCGAGGTGGTGCACCTCACGGTGAGGCAAGGGTCAGTTCTCAAAATATTGAGCCTTCTGAGCTCTAGCACTGAAGTGTTCATGCCACGCTGCGTGGAATGAGGCTGTCCTGGGCACTCACATTTGCTTCACACCCATAAAATCTGTAAACTGTCCATCCACCTATCCCTCCTCCCTCTCACAAGCATCCTACCAGGCTACTCTAAATTTCTAGATTCAGTAGCTTCCAGAGCTGTCTCTGGAGATATACTTCAGGATGAAGGGACTGTCCAGCTTTAGGCAGCAATTAATACTGACCAGAACACTGCAGTTAATGAGAGATATTGGCTCACTGCCTGCAAAACAGATGCACTTTCATCTTGGCTTGCAGAGCAATCAAATTTACATTGCAGTTGGCATACAGCCAGGAAAGGGAGAGAAATTTCCAATGGCTGTGAAAAACAAAACAAAACAACAAAAACAGCAACAACAATTAAAAAAAAACAAAAAACAAACAAAAAAAAAACAGTAAACACATTGGAATTTCACACTTTAAGTGTATATTTTACAAAACCGTATGAACATGTCATGGCCAATAGAACTGGGACATCCAGGCAGATCCAGCTCTCAGCTGAGCAGCACATTTTGTGAATAGCTAAAATTAACACATTTTTACTATTTGAGTATCTGGACAGTCAACCCTTTTAAACTATCAAGCTCTTCTTAGCCTAAATGAAGCTTCCAGAAATAACATGGAAAATTCCAGTCATGTTTTTCCAATTTGTCATGCAGCTGTGAAATTTCTCACCCTTTTATTGTTTAGAAGTCCATATGACCAAACCAGCCACCGTTCAATTTGTGGTGGTTTTCTTTTAGACAAATATTGTTTTTTTTTTCACTCCTTCAGGCCCAACAGCAGTGTTTGAAAATCTTGCCTTAAAAATCTTGGTCAGGTTTTGGAATAAAAGTATTGATGTCTTACTAACTTACTGAGTCTGGTTGGGACCAATTATGAAGTTAACTTTTGTCAGAGCAGCCCATATGTTCCCTGCTGTGCAAGACTGTGCTCAGACATAACACTGGGAAAACAGGAGGAAGGAGACCTGAGGGCTATGGAAGAAGCCACAATGGAGCAGGTATTTCCCTGCAGCCCATGAACAGGATCAATGCACTGAAAGACTTTGGTAAATGAATATCAGAACATGATTTTCAGAAACACAACTTCAAGGTCACTTGAAATACAGCTGAGATACCGAGAAATATGGAGCTCAGCTTCCAGCAGTCCTGGAGCTGTTTTTCAATTGACCTTGTGTTTATGCCTTCTAGTCCAGTCTGGCCCTGGACTAAGGATTCCACAAAGAAGTCCATTTGTAGTTTACCAAAGCTCTTTGGTACAGCATTTTATTTCCTGTGGCAAGGCTCCTCACTGAAGGAAGTTTTTTTAACAGCTGTATTTTTAACAGCAGACCGTAGACAACTGAACATCATTCTACAGAAGGAAAAAAAATCATCAGTTCCTGCTCAATTTTTGTAGATCATTCTTAGAAATATTGAAGTATCTCCTGGAGATAAAAAACAAAACAAAATAAAACAAAACAAAACCTCCCTTTCTGCTTCATCAACAGCTGTAAATTCTCCTGCTGGTCTTGGCAGTTCCACACTCTTGAATTGGCTTTCTCCATAAATGAAATCCAAGAAGCTGTTTTCTGGACAGTTCCTTCCTTCATAATCTCACATGCAGAATGACATGGGTGTTTTTGTTTTGTTTTGTTGTTGTTGTTGTTTTGTTTTGTGTGTTTGTTTTGTTTTTTTCCTGCTGATTCATTATACAGAGGCTCTCAAATGCTAATGTTATTGAACATACAAAGGGACCTTTTCTTATATTCCTGTCAAAACATATTCTCTCCTGCACAGCACTGAAGTACAGAGAATTTGGCAGAAGTCAGAGTGTTCTTTCACAGTTCTCTGTAAATATGAGTGCAGGAGTGAAACAAACAAAAAACAACAACAAAAAAAAAATGGTTAAATGATGATTGTAAACAAATTGTTTCTTTGAAGATGAGTAATGGGTGTACAAAATTTATATTCAGTATTATTTACACAATAATCACAATCATACAGCTTACAAGATCTATCTGAAAACTCATAATTCTGTTTAGAAATAGCCATCAGAGAGAATAATGGTATATTACTCTATAGCAAATGTAGGAAAAAATACCAGGTGCAGGGAACATCTGTTCTTTTTTTGCATGATAGTTAACAGGTTATGTTCCCCTTCCTGAATCTGCAGAGATCTCAGCAGCCTTGCTTTGTTTCTGCCATCGGGAAAGACTGAGGCTGCTGATGTATTAATGTTTAGTAGTAACTGCATTTCAGCAGCAAATAGAAGACAAGCAGAACTAGTGAGTCGTCCTCTCCTGCACCCTGGAATCCTGCACAGCCTTGTGCAACTCATGTCACACAAAATACAAGAACAGGGCAGTAATAAGAGGGAATTATTACAGAAATTCTGTGCATTTAATTTTAGCAGTCTGCTATTAAGGCAAAATCTACAAGCTGAGTCTTCTGTAAAGACAGTGGTGGAATTGTAGCACATCTCATCTGAGATTCACTCTGTTCTCATCCACTAGACTGCACTCAGCTTCCCAGCTCCAACAACTCGACTGTCCCTCAGGACCTCACTATTCTCCTGCCCAGAAACAGTCTCTTCTAGAGGGGGCTGAGCAGTTCATAACTTAGCCTGAATGAGTATTCCCACACCAACTCTCCCAGCTGTGTCTCTGGGAGAGCTTCATAAAGAAGGGGACTAGAATCTTCAGTGACTAGCACAGGTCATAGTAACTAAATGAGTGGCAGAAAAGTGGTAGATGATATCCAGTATAAATAAACGGAAGATAATATGTCTGGAGAAAAATAAATTTAAGCCAGGTCGATGTAGCACTTAAAGCAGAACAGGGTATTATAGCCCAGGACAGAGCTCTCATAGTCACTGCAGACAGGTCTCTTGAATCAAAAACTTGGTATATTACAGAAGAATGCTAAGCACCAACAGGGAAGGCTGGAGTAAAAGACAGGAGAATCATTCTTCAGTACATAAAACCATAGTACGCCCGCCTGGTAAGCACCGTGTGCAATTCTGGTCTCTACACCTCTGTAAGGGCATGGTGGTGAAGATCAGAAGGTTAAAGGCAGTGAAATGGAGGACGTCTAGGGAAAGAAGCTGAATTCAATTTGGAAAGGAGAAGGCTGAGAAGGCTATGAAGGAGTTTACTAAACCATGACTGTAGAGTATAATGTAGATGCAGAACTGCTCTGCAATGCTTGAGCAAGAGGCGATTCAATGAAATCAGTATGAAATTCGTTTAAAGCAGTAAATAAGCACAGTAAGAAATAAGCCTGCGGAATCTCCTGCCACAAGAGGATGTGTAGACAGATTTTATCAAGAGTCACAGACATCAGAGCTTTAAAAAGACAGTGCTCCTTTAACAGCCTAGCTCCAGCAATAGGCTGAGTAGGAAGGCTACAGAAACTGGCCAAGTTACCCTTATCTCCCTAAGTAGCATCTATACTGGTAGAAATGGAAACAGGGCATTGGCCTAATCCTGCAGGGTATTCTTTGTGTTCTACACTACCTGTCAAACTTGCAAGAATATCTTTGGCAATCTGTTTTCCAGAACCCAGAAGATGCAATGGTGCCCCAGGACAATAGCCCAACAATGCCCACTGGTTTTAGTGACCAAGACAGAAAAAGGTATTTTGTGGTACCGTGTTGACACTTATGAACTGTGTTAGAAAATCGGAAAAGGAAAGTCAATAAAAATTGTACCATAGATATATTCCCCCGTAAGTTTCACCACTGTTAGCTTGCTTACCCACCTGTTTGGACTACAGCTCAGCGGCCATAAACAGCAGATCGAACTTCCAGAAGATCATGACACTGCATCTAGAAGTCGTTTCTGATCTGTGTCAAACATGCCAGGAAGATCATTTGCAAAGACAAAGACAAAAGAACAACATTCTGCAGATAGCAAGCATGGTTTAAAAGGAGTCAAATGGATTTAAATCCCAGTTCTCTAGAATGTATTATCTCTAAACTGAGAGATATAGATTTGAAGGCTAGCCTATTCATTCAAGGCCAGGCTGGATGTGGCTCTGAGCAGCCCAGTCTAGTGGTTAGCAACCCTGCACATAGCAGGGGGGTTGAAACTTGATGATCACTGTGGTTCTTTTCAACTCAGCCCAATCTATGATTCTAAGATTCTATGAATGATAGCAGTCAGAGGATTGTTGTCAGTGGTACTATGTGAGGTGGTCATGAATTGTGTCCATCAAAGATCAGTCATGAGACCACTACTTTTCAACATCTTTATTAATGACCTAGATAGTGGGATTGAGTGCACAAGCAGCAAGTTTGTTGATGACATCAAGCTGAGTGGTGCAGGTGATATAATAGAAGGACAACATGACATGGACAGGCTCAAAAAGTGGGCACAGAAGAACCTAATGAGGTTCAACAAGGCAAAGTGAAAGGTGTTGTACTTGGGTCAGAACAATCCCAAGCGTGTGTTCAGAATGGAAGAAGAAATCCTTGAGAGCAGCCCACCTGAAAAGAACTTGGGGGTCCTGGTGGTTGAAAAGTAGGACAAAAGCCAGCAGCATGCATTTGGAGCCCAGAAGATCAACAGTATCCTTGAGCTGCATCAACAGAATGGTGGCAGCAGGGAGAGGGAGGGATTGTCCCCCTCTGCTCTGCCCCATTGGCAGTATTGTGTTCAGACCTGTGGCCCCCAATACAGGAAAGATGTGGATCTATTGGAACGGGTCCAGAGGAGACCATGATGATGATCAGAAGACTGGAGAACCTCTCCTGTGAAGAAAGCCTGAGAGAGCTGTGCTTGTTTAGCCTGGAGAAAAGAAGGCTTCAGGGGGACCTCACTGCAACCTTCCAGTACTTAAAGACAGCTTACAAGCAGGAAGGAGATTAACTTACTACACTGTATGATAGTGATAGGACAAGGGGGAATGGCTTTAAATGAAAAGATTTAAGTTAGATGTTAGGAAGAAATACTTTACTTAGAAGGTGGTGAGGCCCTGGCATAGCTACCCAGAGGAGCTATGGTGCCCAGTCCCTAGAGGCACTCAAGACCAGGCTGGATGGGGCCCTGAGCAGCCTGAATTCATGGGCGAAAAACCTGCCCATGGCAGGGGGTTGGAATTGGCTGATCTTTAAGCTTCTTTCCAACCTAAGCCGTTCTATAGTTTTCAGATTTTTTGAACTTCTTCAATTGCCTCTGTTTCCTGTTTTGCTGCCACATCCCACACAACATTCAACTTCTTTTCAGTTTCTGAAGGATGCTGTGCTGAGAACATCGTCACTGCAGGAGAGCAGAGGGAGCTGGTAGCAACACTGAAACTTACCTCTTTCAGTATGAGCCCTTACAGTATATCTCAATAGCAATGTGAGAAGAAAGAATTTTAGCCTCTTTACTACAGAACTGGCTCTGTCTTTTCTGACAGTATCAGGAGAGAGCAAACTGGGGACAACTTTGAGAGAGGAGAGGATCTACATGGTGGCTGTTGCCTTTTCTACATGTTAAGAATAAAGCAGAATGATTCCTTTTCATGATAGTTTTTTGACAGTCTGATTACATGCAGGTGGCCTGACCCATCATATGTCAGGAGACGGAGCAGTTGGAACAGGCTGGAAGTAACAAAAATAATTTGGATAAACTCCCCGGTGGTGGCTACATAAAAGAAAGATAACGTACTGGAAGAACAAGCAGACATGAGCTGCAATGACAGTCTGATTTGACCAGGCAGAACAAAAAGGCAGGAACTGATCTTTAGGAGGGAGTGCTTCCCTGTATCGGCACAGACATCCACTTTCAGAAAATGGAGACCATACATAACCAAGTGGTCTCAAAGAGTCTTGAAATAAACAGACTAAATGAAAGTGTGGCAACCCATGGAGTGATAGGCACTATTCAAGCACAGAGTTTCCTTTCAAAGCTCTCCAAGAATTTATCCCTTGCAGCTGTGGAACATTACCACATCCACCACAACCTTTCCTCCTCAGGGCAAACGTCACCTGTTTCAATGGCATAGCAGAGCAGGAGGGAAAGAAACTCCACTGACAAATATTCTTAACCCTCTGGGCTCACTCAAAGGTTTTTTTGGTAGGGAGGTACCTGAATATTATAATAGTAGAGACTCAAATAAGAGTTTAATCCTTCAAACAGTACCTCTGGTGGGAGATTACATTCTGACCCCACTGGTAGGAACGTTCCTTTATAGGCTTTGAGCTACACTAAAGGTAGGAGTATGTTGCAGTACCCAAGGAAAGCTCTGCTTTTAAATTCACTCCCTGCGCTCAGAGTACAATAGATACGTGCTTACTCAAATGCTAGGTTAAAAAAAATAAATAAATAAATGGTGAGATGAATATTTAAAGGTACTTGGAGACTCAAAGGATAGCACTGATTTCATGGGCCCTACAAATAACTTTAAACAAGATGTTGAGAATGGTTGCTGAGCAGAGTGCTGGGTGGAGAACAGTCTTCCATTTCAGAAGATCCTTGGACCATTCCTGTTACTGACTGCTGAGGAAGAAAAATTACCTAAGGATCCTTTCTCTTTACTGGCTACTTCCATTTATCTGTCTAATTAGAAATAATTTTCACTACTTGGTATATGTTGCTTTTTGTATCAGTGTAGAAGCGTGTCCCCAGATGTTGATGGATGCTGTGTATTTTAACTGAATCCACTGTGCATAGATTCCCTCTTTACTTTGGCCCTGTGCTCCAGGAATCATCTGAGTTGCTCTTTCACATTATATCTGCAAATCAATAATCACTTCCCCCACATTCTATGCAGGACCACAGTGGAGGTGAAAGCTAGACCAAATGAAACTTTTGAGGAAGGCGAAGAATGTTATCAGCCATTTGCTGGCTATTCACCCAAGTAGAGGATCCTAACCTTATTGCTATTTCCGAAACATGGTGGGACCACTCCCATGACTGGAGTGCTGAGATAGATGGTTACAAGCTCTTCAGAAGGGATAGACGAGGAAAGAAGGGTGGTGGTGTGGCCCTTTATATTAAAGACTGTTTTGACGCGGAAGAGCTTGGGGTTGGGAATGATGGAGTGTAGTGTCTGTGGGTAAGGATCAGAGGGAAGGCCTGTAGGGGAGACATCGTAGTTGGGGTCTGTTATAGACCGCCTAGTCAGGGCGAAGAGTTGGATGAGGCATTCTATGAGCAGCTCGCAGAAGTCACGCGATCGCCAGCACTTGTTCTGATGGGAGACTTCAACTTCCCTGATATATGTTGGAAATATAATATAGCGCAGAGGAAGCAGTCCAGGAGGTTTCTAGACTGCGTGGAAGATTGCTTCCTTATGCAACTGGTAGGAGAGCCTACCAGGGGCAGTGCCCTGCTGGATCTGGTCTTCGCTAACAGAGAAGGACTGGTGGGAGAAGTGAAGGTTGGGGACTGTCTTGGACAGAGTGACCACAGAATTGTAGAATTCTCCATTCTCGGGGATGTCAAAAGAGTGGTCAGCAGAACTACCTTCTTGAACTTCCAGAGGGCAGACTTTGATCTGTTCAGGGAGCTTGTAGTGCGGGTCCCTTGGGAGTTGCTTCTCAAGGGTAAAGGGGCACAGGAAGCCTGGATGCTCCTCAAGACCAAAATCTTGAAGGCACAAGAACAGGCTGTCCCTGAGTGCCGTAAGGCGAGCCACAGGGGAAGGCGTCCGGTGTGGATGAGCCGGGAATTACTGTTGAGACTCAAGGAGAAAAAGAGAGTCTACATCCTCTGGAAGAAGGGACAGGCTGCTCGGGGAGATTACAAAGAAGTAGCTAAGGTATGCAGGGAAGAAGTTAGGAGGGCGAAAGCCCAACTTGAGCTCAGGTTGGCCTCTGCAGTAAAAGACAACAAAAAATCCTTTTATAAATATATCAATGGGAAAAGAAGAATCAAAGATAATTCTCATCCTATACTTGATGCAGCAGGGAACGTGGTCACTGAGGACAAGGAGAGGGCTGAGATCCTCAATGCCTTCTTTACATCTGCCTTTAATAGTCAGATCAGTTATCCTCTGGGCTTTTTATGCTCCGATCTGGAAGTCTGGGACACAGCACAGAATATGCCCCCAGCAATTCCAGTGGAGACAGTCAGAGAGCTCCTCCTCTGTCAGGACTGTCACAAGTCCATGGGACCGGATGGGTTGCACCCTCGGGTGCTGAGGGAGCTGGCAGGGGTGATTGCCGAGCCCCTCTCGGCCATCTATCAACTCTCCTGGTTAACTGGAGAGGTCCCAGAGGATTGGAGGCTTGCTGATGTGACTCCCATCTTCAAGAAGGGCCACAGGGAGGATCCAGGGAACTGTAGGCCTGTCAGCCTTACCTCAGTACCAGGGAAGGTTATGGAGCAAATCATCTTGGACGAGATTGCACAGCATGTACGCAATGTCCAGGGGATCAGACCCAGCCAGCATGGGTTTGTGAAAGGCAGGTCGTGCTTGACCAACCTCATCTCTTTCTACGACTGGGTGACTAGTCTGATAGATGAGGGAAGGGCTGTTGATGTAGTCTTCCTAGACTTCAGCAAAGCCTTTGACACGGTCCCTCACAGCCTTCTTCTGGGGAAACTGGCTGCCTGTGGTCTGAACAGATTTACACTTCTTTGGGTAAGGAACTGGCTAGAGGGCCATGCCCAGCGGGTCGTGGTGAATGGAGTGAAGTCCAGCTGGCGACCCGTTTCAAGTGGTGTCCCCCAGGGGTCGGTACTGGGGCCGATCTTGTTTAATATCTTTATTGATGACCTGGATGAGGGGATTGAGTGCACCCTCAGCAAGTTTGCAGATGATACCAAGCTGGGAGATGGTGTTGATCTGCCTGAGGGTAGGGAGGCCCTTCAGAGGGATTTAGACAGGCTGAACCGCTGGGCTGAGGTGAATGGGATGAGGTTCAACAAGGCCAAGTGTCGGGTCCTCCATTTTGGCCATAACAACCCCATGCAGCGTTACAGGCTTGGGGATGAGTGGCTGGATGAGTGTGAAGAAGAGAAGGACCTGGGGGTGTTGGTTGATGCGCGGCTGAACATGAGCCGACAGTGTGCTCAGGTGGCCAAGAGGGCCAACGGCATCCTGGCCTGCATTAGAAACAGTGTGGCCAGCAGGAGCAGGGAGGTGATCATCCCCTGTACTCAGCACTGGTGAGGCCGCACCTCGAGTATTGTGTCCAGTTTTGGGCCCCTCACTACAGGAAAGATGTTGAGATCCTGGAGCGTGTTCAGAGAAGGGCAACAAAACTGGTGAGGGGTCTGGAGCACAAACCTTATGAGGAGCAGCTGAGGGAGCTGGGATTGTTTAGTCTGGAGAAGAGGAGGCTCAGGGGAGACCTCATTGCACTGTACAACTTCCTGAAGGGAGGTTGTGGTGAAGAGGGATTTGGATTTGGCCTGTTCTCCCAGGCAACAAGCAGGACACGGGGCAATGGCCGCAAGTTATATCAGAGGAGGTTCAGGTTGGACATAAGGAAGAACTTCTTCTCTCAGAGAGTAGTCAGGCACTGGAATGGCTGCCCAGGGAGGTGGTGGAGTCACCGTCCCTGACAGTGTTCAAGACGCGTCTGGATGACGTGCTGCGTGATATGGTTTAGTACTAGTGGTGGCAATGGTGATGAGGAGACGGTTGGACTGGATGATCTTATAGGTCGTTTCCAACCTTGTGATTCTTGTGATTCTTGTGATTCCTGTGATTCTTGTGAACAATACTACACAGAGACCAGAATGACCCTAAACAGCCTGCAAGACATGCTAACTTACTGTGGTGTTTGCATTCTAGCTGGCAACATCCCTTCATGCTGCTTATAGAATTGATCGGTACGTTGGAATCTAATGCCCAGATGGATCCAATATATATTACATGCAACTCACTGCCAGCAAAATACGATAATGAATGGAGAGTCATGCAGCCAGTGCATGCGCTAAAAGAATTTGTCTTATCTTTAAAGCGTGTGGAATTTAAATCAGACAAGCTGACTGCTTGAATGTCAGAAATGAAGATGGTTTCAGGCCATTTCAGTCTGATCATAACATCTGCCTTTTATGAAGATTATTTCAAGTCCAGAAGCCATATTTGTCCTTCTTCCTCTTGATCTTTTGAGGAGGAAGGAACCATCCTTTCAAACAGTATAATGTACGAATGTATTTTGTTGATAAATATTGTGTAATAGAGCTTTGCAGTTCTAGAAGAGAAGAAAATTTTTTTATTGTTTCTAAATAAACTTTTTCCTTTTACAGAAGGCAGAAGCAGAATAGACAAATAGGCAAATACTAAAACCCCGAAGCTGTCAGAGCAGCACTTTTGAGAATTTTTAGTCTGCTGGATATGTCATGGCCCATCACACTGATTGCTGTATCACTTTGTATCTTAAATAAGCTTTTATTAGCAAAAGAAAGCTAAAGTTCCCTCCTTTACCAGCCCACCTTCCCCACAACTGAGACAGAGTGCTGATGCCATTTATACACTCCTTCAGCACATTAGATATGGCTTTACATTTCTTTGCTGCTGAAGACTCAGAAAACACTGAGTGTTTAGTCGAGCAGCAAAGATACAGAATACAACTCAGGTTTTGTTGCTGTTGCAATGTTCTAAATTTGTTTCTGAAAGCTTTTTGTAAAATGACACGTGTACCTTCATTCCACACTGCTACTTCTCCCCACTGTGGGGAGAGAAGTAGGTGATTAGATTTGGTGAGTAAAGATAAGGAAGGAAACAGGGCAATGGTCTGAATATGTTTGCTCTTTGTGAGAAAGAACTGGTGGAGAGGGAAAGCAGTGCATAAGACATCTCGTGATCATAATGAAAAAGGGAAAAACAGGATCAGTTCTATGTTTTTGGGCTAACAGTTTTTCTTCGCTTTTGAGTTGAGCACTGGGAGCAAATCAATAAAAGCTCAGCTTTTAGCCTTCCACCAAGGCAAAGAACAGTGGTAAAGAAAGTGACTTGCCTTAATTAATATGAACAAAAGAGGAACATCATGAGGATCTCTGTATGATTCATAAATGCAGTGCTTCTTTTAATCTAATGATACAGAATTTCAAATTTAAGTCCATGGGAATTTTCCTTTCTGCTCCCCATTTGGTGAATTTTTTATGACTGTTTCAACTGCTAAACTAGCCTCAGATATTCTGACCTGGAAAAATCTTTTGCATTAATGGGAAACAATGTCTAAGGCCGATTGCATTGCTGACACAGTTATTAGCTGGTAGCAGAAGAGTGGGGGAGACCAAGGAATTGTGGTAGGCAGTGTCTGCAGGCCTCAGATGCACAGTCGGTTTCTCTCCATCTTGCCCAGTGGGTCTGGTCTTCAGACCTTATTCTTTCCTTATTCTTTTACCCTTTCTTCACTAGAAAATCCCTTCTCTTCACTCCACTAAGCCTGCTTCATTCCAGTGCCAGGTAGGAAGTTTTCAGTAAACTTTTCCCAAGTGATCAATTTTTCCAAGTAGATGAAAATAGTAATCAATTCTTCCTCACTTTCCCTTGTCATTTCCATTACTTTCCCCTGCCTCAGGCTCTGCAGCCAGCTCCTGGCACTGGCAGAGACTTCCAGTTTCCTATGGCCTGCATACCATGTGTGCAAGAGGGAAGAACTGCACACCTGATTATCCAGAAATGATGGCAAATTAATGTAAAATGAAAAGCTCTATGTGCACATGAAAGTCTCAGCAAGTTAGTACATTGTCATCTTCCTTTCTGAGACACCTGGATGTCCTAGCCTGCTGTGCTGCAGATGTGCTTTGTTGTGTCATAATTCTCACAACACTGCCTGATAGGTCTAACAGAGCCAGAGAAATAGCCTGGAAAAACCTCAATAAACTGAAGCTGAAAGGTAAACAGGCAGGTGGGAGCAGCAGTTCAAAGTGCTAGTCTCATTTTCCTCCTGGAACACTTCCTTATTTTTATTGTATTACTGGGATCTGCTATTAGGGCCCAAATTATGGCTCACAGTAATAAGACCTGATAACAAGTCACGGAAAGATGATAATTCACCTTCAGCCCACCAACAACCTCTGGAACTCAGTGACCAACTATTAAGACAAGAACTGCAAGTTGTTCCTTTCAGCAGCCTTGGTTTTTGAAGGGTCTGATGAATAATAAACAAGACAACAGCAGAGTTGGTTTTGCTGGCACACTCCTGGAGCAAAAATCAGCAACAGATATAAGACATTTATCTGTGGCAGAGCACCACCATATTTTCTGGGGATCTATGGCCTGGCATAGTTGCACTGTGAAACCGTTTAAAAGAAATTACTGAAGTGGACAAAGTTTTGAGCTGATCAAGTTGGAAAATGGTTTTGGAAAGGTAATGAAGAAGATGGCAGAGATTTTGGTGTCTCAGAAGCAGTGCTAAGGTTTGAGCTGAGGGTCACATTTACATTTACATTTACATTTGTTTCTGGCACTTGGGCCATTTAGGTATTTGGGAAGATTGCCTTTTCCACTTTATTATCTCAATCTGAATTTCCTGCTGCACAAAGAAAGTGCACTGAAGTCTTAGTAACTCATTCTGCATACCTGAGCATGAAAGTCTTCATCAGCACATATCCAAAGGAGCAAAACAGCATCTTCGGAAGAGAATACTCATTTCAGGTTTCATGCTAAAAACACCATAAAGCGGAGGTTAGCAGAGCAAAACGCTATGTAAGAGCTCATCTTCCTTCCCTTTCTGTGTCCATGGAGGAATACCAGCCTGCTGATTTCTGCCAAACAGCCATTTCCCTGCATAGGTCTGTGATGCGTATTTTAACCACGGACAGAGGCTGGCTTGGCAACACCTTTATTTATTTATTTATTTATTTATTTATTTATTTATTTATTTATTTCCTTTGGTGTCCAACATAAATAAAATCCAACCTATTCATTTAGTCCTGCAGTTAAGAGACACAGGATGCAGCACTGAAAGGGAAGAATCTTTGCCAGCTTGAATCACAAATGTCACATGTAGCTTTCCACAAAGACACAGCCACTGCCAATTTTAGCAGTTTCTGACATGTCAAAATATTCAATGGATGCATGACAGAAGACAAAGGCACTGGTAATATAGTTGGCTTTTTAACCTTTTCAGTGACTGTCTCCATAAAGACAAAGTAAAAATCTGTCTGTAATTTCATTATCCATCTTATGCGATTCTTTCATTCATCTATTAAGAATTGATGACTACAATCCCACAGACTCATCTGATGCTTTTATTTGGGTATTTACTTTCCAGGAACTTTCAGACTGATGTCTGACCTTCTTGTGAAAACCTTCCTGTGACCTTCTTGTGAAAATACTGTTTTTTCTGCTTAGCTAATTGAGGCAGGCGGCAAAGAATTGTGAATGACAGTACTACTCACTGGGAATTTCTTCCCTAAGCCAAATATTTCCTTCTAAAAAATAACAAATGCTTCATCTTTCCCTCCATTTTGTCTGTTATAAGCTGAGCTCACTGATGATACAAAAATGCTCCGGCCCCTATTCCCTCAACCTACTTAAGATGTATTCAAGGACAGATTTGAGCCAGAAGGGTAATCCATAGCTTGTTACAACCAGTGTTGAACACAAACCTAAGATAATGATAGAGAATGAAACCTAAGATAATGATAGAGATGTATGGTCATACTGTGTCCATGGGAGTGTGTCTAAGGAAAGGATCTTGTCTGAACAGCAAAGAAGTAATTCACTGTATGGGAGAAAATTTGACATAAAAAGAAGAGCTGCTCCTGTGATGTTCTTACCCACTCCTATCTACTGTAATACTTGTTCTAGTACACTGAGATACCCGCTTTCTTTCTGAGCTCCTTGCTGGGTTTGAGCAGCAACTGAAAGTTTCTTGCTCTCCACCAAGGAAGGCAGTGTTCAGATCCTTTAGAAGACTCCTTAAGGGCTGTTTCTCAGCTCTTTGTTGATTTGACCTGTGGAGTAGATATAGAGGGTAGGTCAGTATAGTGAGGGTAGGTCAGTATAGCTGTTTCTCAGCTCTTTGTTGATTTGACCTGTGGAGTAGATATAGAGGGTAGGTCAGTATAGTGAGAGCAAGTGATCTGAGAGGCAAGGATGAATAGTTCCTAGATGAACTAGATGATCCTGGAGGTCTTTTCCAATCTTGGTGATTCTATGATTCTATGAAACTCAGGAGATTTTGCCTCCAAGTGTCTCAGCCAACCACAACAGCCATTCCCTGTAAATGTCTGTTCCCAGTGGAAATGGGGCAGATGGCTCCCTAACAGTTCTCAGTGTCATGAGAGGTGATAAAGCTCCTGACAGCACAGGAACATCACGCACAATGCTACCTATCATAAAGCATCAGAAATAGCTTGGGACAATTTTGGCAGAGCCCAAGGCTAGCAGGTATTTTTTGAAGGACAAAACCTAAAAGCATGAACAGCAAGTCTGGTTGATCCTCCTCACCAATATAACCCTGTCCCAGCCCCTGAAGGTGCAAAGCTGAGATAGTGTGTGTTGCTGCACAAGCTAAACCAGTTATGAAGCATGAACAAGAATCTTGCTGCAGTGCAGAAGCTCCTGAGGAATGAGGAACAGAGTAGCCACAGCAGTGCAGAATAAACATGGGAAAAGACTCTGCCTGTCATGCCCATACCTATTTATCAATTACAGGGGCTGACAGCATCAATCTTGTTCCAGACTTGTGTAAGGTTCTCAAACAAAAGTCTGGAAAATGCTTGATTGTTAAATACTAAGGTTCACATTGAAATAGAGAGCCTGATAATGGCCAAAGAAAAAGTTATCTTCAGAATATTCCATTGGCTTCAGCTTAAAGTTGTTTACCTGCGACTGTAAACAAACGGGAGTTCACAAACACCTGCTGGCACTTGCCTTTGCAATTGATGGTAAGAATCTGTTAGTCAAAATGCAGTTATTGTTACTGCAGTCATTACATTGTCTCAATTTCTAAAGAGAATAGTCAGATTTTCACTGACAGACTTCTCAGCCAATGTTCTCACCAGCCTGACTTTGCCACAGAGCAGAATTTGGCTCTTACACCTAGAAAAATCTGAGTTTTGCCAGTGCAGCTGGACTGGATTTTAGCACACCCACACCGTGTCCTATCCCCTCATCCTTATACTTCCCCACCTTCTACCCCCATCTCTGCTGATTTCATCAGTATTCACAACACTTTTCTCCAAAGAAGTATGAACAAATGAATTAAAGGAAGAAGGAGACAAATGAGAAGTGTTTCAAGGGAAATTTATCATAATAAAAGCTAGCAATTCTTCTGAGGTTTTCTTTTGAGGTTTTCTAAATGTAAGGACTCTGCACACCAAACACACAGTCCAGCCTTTCTGGACATGCTCATCTAGGGTCAGCAAAGATATTTATCCACTTCTTCATGAAAAATCCCATCTGTGCCAAGAGATAGGGAACTAGAAACTACTGTAATATCTCATCCAATGTATGATTAATAGCAGTTCTGTATCCTGACAAACAGGATGAGAAAGAAAAATCAGCTGGGCGGGCAAGATAAACCTCTGCAAACTGAAGCATCAGCATCTTCAGAGCCCCTCCTATCAGCAGTATGAATGGGTGAACCACTAACTGCTGCTGCTCACTGAATTATTATAGAAAAGTCATGGCAGGATTAATCTTTCCACTTTATTCCTACTAGAATAATAATTTTATTTTTTTATTTTAATAAAGTAAGCCATCAGCTTACTTTATGTCAAAAACTGTATGTGCACCCAAGCTGTGTAAAGGCTTTTGTTCCTTTTCTTTCCATACATTTTGACCATGCATATTCCAGCCCAATAAGTCATGGGAATTATCTCCCATAATCTCAAATCAATGATACTTACCAGGTTTACAACATTATCAACTTCTCACATACATAGCTGTACTTTACTGATTTCTTATCAAGCTTAAATAAGTTTTGCGGTGGCAGAAACACATAGAATAAATGAGTTTGTCAGTTAGAAGAAAGTAGCTGCCATTTTCTAAGTTCAGAACCGACTAACTGCATAAGGGTTCACATGCAACATATATTCTGAAAATAATTTTTCTGAAACTGATAAAGAAAAACGTCCAGCAAAAGAATTCTAAGAGCATAACTCTGGAAATCCCTCATCTTTAAATAAAAACAAACCAAGAGAAAACAAAAAAATACACACACACAAAAAAATGTTTAAAAGCTAGAAAAAAAAACTGTGAAAAAAAAAAAAAAAAGGGTAAATATGTTTGGTTGTTAGGAAGTGGTTTTTACTTCTGCCTTTTACTTTAAGCAGTGGCCCTCCACACAGCTGACAACACCCACTTAGAAATATCAGCTGTAGAACTGTTCTTGTCCACTGTTTATCTGCCCTAGGTTTGGGTACAAAGGATGGATCTGAGCAGCTCATGAAGTTCTTTGAACAGCATTAACAAAACCTGGGAACTACTCCTAATTGTCGCAGACATTATGCAATGGGGGAAAAGCAAAGTGAGCATAAATGTTAATTAATCCTGCATGGACTGAAAATCTCAAAACTGAGTTTCAGGGGTGTGCACGTTCGCATTCATGACCTACACACTTGCAACAAGAGAAGATGAAGCCCTTCAGAAATCCTACACAACAAACAAAGGAAAATACGACAGAAATTTCTCTGCTTTCTTGGTTTTAAGCCTTCCAGGTTTCACACTGATGCCCCTATCTCAAGCATTCTGAACTGCAGAACATGACTTTTTTTCCCTGGGTCTGATTTAGGACTCATTGCTTATTCTGCTTGAAGTCAATAGCTTACCAAGGGAAGTTTTCACACAATTCATTCTGTCTCCTAAATGATCTAACAGATTCTAAAAACAAAGATTTATGTGGGAATACTTTGGGGATGTTGTGTTTGATTGTCTTCATCATTAAAAAATATCACCACCTTGTGTTGCTTCCATCCAGCAAGACAGACTTTTATATGTAAATCATCCTCTAAGCATCCTAATGAGGTACATAAAACTGCCTCCTTTTTCTGAGCAGAGACTCCATGGAGAATTTTCTGTTCAGCAGCTCTGCTATAACTTATGAGCAACCTGGGGAGCATACTAATGTATCCAAAGCGGCCTTAACCTTTATGGAGTAGTCAATAAGTACCCAAATCTCAATTTCTTACTCAGTACTAAGCATGCTTTCATGTCCTTCCAAATACAAGAAAAGGTAGAAAGATTGGAGGCAGTTTTATATTTTCAAGATAAGACTTCCTGGTTAAAAAACAAAATCAATATGTTTGCTGATTGAACCTTCTTGTCATGGGTGTTTCAGTGGTAGCAAAAGGAACAAATATTTGACTTCTGTTATAGGACACATGTCAAGTGCTTTGTGAAGAATTTATGACAGCTGAATACTGGGTGAGAAACACCATAAATCCTCACAGGGGTTGGGATAAAGTGGCACTTTCACCGCCCTTGGAACAGCAGGAAGGCTTAGTGGGCATCAGAGATTTCTTTATACAAAGATAGGGACACTGCCATATCGGGGGGTTGGAGATCTATATGTTTTTGTTTCTGACATTGTGGCATTAATTCTGTACACACCAACTCTTCAACAAAGAAAGATTTTGCCAACATAGTCTCAGAGGGCAGCACAGGTGTACCCAAATCTCATATATCATACTGCCTCAGGACAGGCTTTTGTTCTGTGAGAAGATGCCCAGAGATCTATACAGGTGATCATAATATCCATCAATACTACTAAATGCCAATGGTATCCAGCTTTCATGGGATCTGGCTGTTGGCCTCTGGAACTGTAGGCCACTGTAGTGACCTCCACGGCTTTGTTCATCCTATTTCAAGTTTGTAAATTCTGTGCACGGACTCAAGCTTCTCTCATCAGAAGGCCAGACAAGCCCAACTGAAAGGCACTGTGGGCGTGCAGGGGTGAAGGCACCAAATAGGTCTGCAAGGCTTACTTTTTAATTCTGGTGGTATGGCCTCAGAGTGCGTGAGATAATTCCAGCAGGATTCTGCTTGCATGGCTCAAAGTGTGCATAGATAACAGGCTTAGATTCTGACACTCCAGAAAAACTTGGTGCTCAAACTACCAGCCAGCCTGCCCTCTTGGGGAGGCAGGGTTAGTTATTTGTCCTCCTTAATGGGCAGTCAACCAAAGATTATTTATCTGTGGCATCTCCACCAAACACAAGCCATGCTGAAGCACTGGGACAATGGACTGCACCTGTCAGTATGCGTGCAAAAAAGCATACAGTTTTCATCTGCATTAGCCAAGGAAAAAAATGGAGGGAATGAAAAATCATTTTGTTCACGAATTGATAACAGATCCTTGAAGCTCTTTTGACAAGAGGTGGCTTAAGTCAGAAAGATCAAACAATGCATTAGTGCGCCACACATTCAAAAGTGCCTTGCATATCCTCAGTAGTCACAATTAATGGATTAAGAAGATTGATAAATGGAGTTCTAAGGGCAGATGAGGCCCTTGTACATTGGAGAATAGGGCGGTGAGGTAAAAGATAAAACGCAGATAAAATGCACACAGAAAAGTCCTGAAATCATTGCAGATTAAAAAGTAAATGCAAATAGCAGTCCGTGGAGATAACAGCAAAACATTTGGAAAACTGAAACACAAACATCAAAAGACATGACAGGAGAAAAAAAGCTCAGTTGCACAAAGTTCAGACTTAGTTAACGGCACAGTAATTAACAAAATATAATAAAAAGAAAATAATAAAATAAAATCTATAAATCAAATCCAATAAATAAAAATGAAAATTAAAAAAAAAAAAAGAGAGAGAGAGAGAAAAAGAGAAAAAATGAAAAAGAAAAGAAAAAGAATCTCATTTTTTCAACGGCATTCCGTGAGCATGGGAAATGTCTCTATTTAAATGCTTTTATTTTAAGACACCACTGTGAGCATCTGCAAGAACAAAGAGCACATCAATCGTTAAAGTCCTGTGTTAGTGAACTTATTTGGTCAGGCTTCTCCAAAAGAAAAGCATAACAGAGAAACGCTAGAGACTGCGTAAACTGTCCAGATGCAGCCCTTCTCCCAGCAGTCCCTGATCATTAGCATTAACAGTCTGTGCTTGCCTGGAAGGTGTTTAGGCAGTAGAATAAGCAGAACACCTCTCTACTTAAATCTACTTTGAAGAGAGGAAGAAAAAAATATGCTTTCATTAAACCACAATTCTTAATTACAATCAGTGACATGATAAAAGAGACCAAAGCGTTGTGTCATGTAATTCTGTCATAAGTAATAATCAGCTTCTAGATTTGCAAAACCATGCAAATTTTTCAGATTGATTTTCCAGCATCATGCGCAGAGTCGCTTTTTAACATAACAATGACCATTTTTGCTCTAAAGCAAGGGAACACTTTGCCCAGCTTACCCGTACCAGTAAACAATAGCAGAAGTGTTAGAGCTAAAGAGCTGTGAGAGAATGCTGCAATGCTTTAGAAAATACTTTTCTAACCACCAGTAATTTTGAATTAAAAGACTTTCACAGTCAGAGAGGATTTGTTTGTTTGTTTGTTTGTTTGTTTTTAACTTTAGGAGAACGAATGAATTCTATGAATCTGTCTAGCTGCCTTCTGAGCCTGAGCAAATTTTTAATAGCTAGAACATCCTGTGACAAAGAGTTATACTAACAGTATCTCATGTAAAGAAACAGTTCTGCTTTGTCCTATTAGGAAGGAAATTGGATATGCGATGTACAAACATTTTCTCACAGTTAGGGATAACCATTCCTAGAATATACATGATCACACACAGATTGCCCCATTTCCAGAAGTATCCATTTGCCTTTGTTTAAAGCAGTAATGACAAAAGCTATTAACTTACATTTTACTATTTATTTCAAGCCTCTTCTCTGAGCTCCCAAGACCAGGTTTTCATAGGGAAATGCTGAGATTCATTGTTGCCTCTGCAGACTGGAACCCAATTTCAATTCGAGCACCACTGGCAGCTTTCTGAGATTCTCAGTTCTATTATTACACAAAAGAGCTCCATACAAGGTGCAATATTCCCTAGCCCTCAAGATTACAGCACAAAGCTAGATAATGTGAGTCAACAGTACCACAAGAGCTCAAAAACCATGAGGAAAATAAAATGAGCATGGCATCACAAATCATAAGCCAGACTTGCAATTTCACAGAGAATGATGCAATTTTGTATACTTCAACTTAGCCATACTTCCAGATTAGTTTAAAAGCCATGGCTAAAAACTTCTGATAAGCATAAGTGAGAAGAGCGTAATTGCACTGACTACTGCAAGAGTATGAAAAAAGATGGCAGGAAACCATCGGAGGTTTTTCAGAAGAGAACTGAGTATAAATCCTATAACTGGAGTATTCAAAGTGAGAATAAAACTGCCTGCTGTGGTTGGAGAAAAACAAAACAAGACAAAACAAAACAAAACAAAAAAAGCAACAACAAGGAGATCTGGAGGAATCACTCTTTTGAAGAGTCAATGTAAGCTTACAACAGTTACAACCAGAGCTGGATCATGTCTCAGTCACTCAGTGAAGTACAAGCATCACCTGCAATATGGAAAGATTGTTTCTTTCTAATGGTATGAGCTGCAAAGCTACCGAACAGGATGAAACAAAACCAAAGAGCAGTAAACAGACCCGTGCTACTTTTCCTGAGGGGGTCTTATTTAGAAGCGTGGCCATGATTTGTCATTATTCATAGAATTTTAGAGTGACCTGAGTTGAAAGGGACCGCAATGCTTCCCCTCTTCCAGTCTCCTGGAGAAAGGCTCTGCTTCTCAGTCTGTGAACATCACAGAGTGGTACTGGTCAAGTCAGAAAGCCATAGTTAAAGCAGTAGGTAATCCTCACTCCTTCAGAACTGATGTTTCTAAGATTGCAGTCTCAGACATAAGCAAAAATAACTTAGTGCAACTACTAAAAAAAAAGAAATGGTAAAACAGGGGAGAGAAGGGTAAGACCCTCATCAGTGGGGCAATGTAAATATTTTTGGCGTTGAGGTATTTACTTTGGAGGGAACATTTTTTTTTTTGTTTTTTCCTAATTGCTAAGCCAACATACAAATGGTGATTCATTAAAAAAATTGCCCCCTGCACTTGACAAAAGCTTGAGTCTAAGAAATTAAAAGGGGCCAGCATGTTTCAGAAGGCTTTAGTAATAAAAAGTTAGCTTTACCAGAAAAACTAAATTCAAGGTAAAATGGCCTAAGAGATAACCACCAAACTGAAGGATTAAATAATCAGTGAAACTTTCCAATCTGCAGAATGAAACTGCAGTGATAAAACTATTACTGGGCAACTTATTAAAAGGAAATTAAAATGATCAAAAGAGAACATAACTGACTGCAATTTACCATAAAAATTATCATATCCAGTCATCTGGATCATTCAAAGCAGTGTTTGTTCTTTATTTCTCTGTGAAGTAGGAAGGTGCCCTGTCTTAAATGACAGACAGCCCCATCAGCATTGTTCCCAATGGCCACATATCAGGAGAAGGTTGTACCTTTTCATCTGAAACAGTCAAAGACAATTCTTTGGATAGTATTTCTGCACAAGGTGCAGAAAAAAATTATTAAAGATGGAAGTTTTTACAGAACTGGAAACTACTTCTTTTAATGCAGCCTAGCACTTAAGGCTTTCAGTAGAGAAAGAAAAGCAAATTTTCTGTATCTTTCACTAGATCCTTGGAAAATAACTAAAAAAGTGAATGTGAGTCATCACGAAGAAATGTATATATGTATAGTTTCTAAATTCACAGTAACATTCAAGACAGTGGAAAGCCAACAAAACCTAATGAAAAGCACCAGTTTTATCAGAAGTGGGGTTCTTAAGAGATCACCAAAGTAAATATGTATCTGCATCTCTAAAAAACAATATAAAGAATACATAAAGCTATGAAATGTCAATCTATGCAAGCAGCTTTCCATGCTCATACTTTAACAAGCTGATCTGAATAGATCCACCTCATGAGTTTTAACTATCCTTCCTGAACAATGATTGTACATAGTAAGATATGCTCTTGAATTTCACCTTTTCCACTGCATCATGGCATAAACGTCCTGCAAATGCCAGGGTACAAAAGCTAACAGTGCTACAAGAAATCAATGCATCTCCATCTATTGAAGCAGAAATATTCTATGAATATGTGACTCATTAAGTAGTGAGAGACTGAAATCATATGGCAGTATATCTCATTGTTATCACTCAGTTTACAACAGAAAATTGCTTGTAGCGGGTTTAATGAAGACCCAGTTGACAGCAAAGTGAAAAAAAAAACAAGAAATAACTGAAATTAATGAGGAAGCAGAATGGGAAGCTGAAAGGGTAGAGCTGCTCTTGGTCAGCATGGTTTGATCAACATCTCTTCTCATTGTCTGAGCTCATAATCCTCATTATCATGAGGGCAGTGAATTTATTTGCTGCACACACTGTGACCTTTATGCTGACAAGCATGACATTATTCTATCAGTTCCAAAGGCTCAAAGGAGCCTACATTTGCCTACAGTACTGGGCTGTTAGTTTGGGGCCCACTTTACTCTTAAGTGTCACAGTTTTGCTAGGGTCTGAATCCTCCAAAACTCACTTCTACATCTGTGGAGGAAATAAAAGAAATCCCAGCAAATTTGAATATGGCATACAAATCATTAAGTGAGATTCTTCTGTGCATATCTTTCCATCTGAGCATACAGCTAGATGCAGATGTTGACCTTGAATGATTCTCTGTTTAGTTAAACAGAGGAAACAGCACTTTACAATTCTTATTAGTTTAATTTCCTCAAGTGGAAAACATGCTATGGAACACAGTGGCCACAGTTTTGAGCCTACTAGTTCCTTCTTTCCAATGTGACGTGGAACCTAAACAACAGATCAGTTTTCTCATTTATAACTGAATTTTCTCCAGAGAACTCCACCAATTTGTGTATGTCCCACCTGCAAAAGTTTCTTGAGTATAATTGCTTTGTCTACAATAGGCTGTTATCATTGTCTTTTCAATGTTGCCTTTTTTGTATTGTCTTTTCCATGAGGTGCAGTCTTCACTTCTTTCAGATATGTCTTCACATTCTGTCAGTACTCTGCCAAATAAAAATAGAGTAGAATAAACTGAAGTCTCTTAATTGAACTGCATTTCTCACTCTGATGTAGTATTCTCATTGATCTAAGAGGAATTTTTTATATATGTTCTGCAAATATAAATGAAAACATTTCCTCTGTCTTGCACAACAGACCAACCTAGAATCTTACAACATGTATTTGAGTCTCAAGCCTCTGAATCTGACCTTTATCTAAACAATACACAGATCAAGTGAAAAAATCTACAACAGCTCTTATGTTCGACTGCAAACTGTGCTAGAGGTCTAGTAACCATCATATAGAAGAAGGTGGTGGAAGTGATAGAAGGGCATTGGACTGTGTAGATGCACTTGTATAGAAAGAACTTCCATA
Organism: Centrocercus urophasianus; assembly: GCF_019232065.1. Classification (NCBI taxonomy): domain Eukaryota; kingdom Metazoa; phylum Chordata; class Aves; order Galliformes; family Phasianidae; genus Centrocercus; species Centrocercus urophasianus. The sequence continues at coordinate 20,610,431 of NW_024884767.1, forward strand.
ATCATAACTAATCTTACCTAAACAGGGAGTCTGGAGAGAATGAACCATGGTCATACAATAGAAACTTACAAGTAATGGCACCTGAACTGCATGATATCCCACCAACAAACATAGCAGAGCAGGTGAACTATACTGGCCAGGGGTGAGCTGACAGGAGACTTATAGTCACTGCAGCTACTGAAACACTAGCTAGCTGAAAAGTGAGCAAAGATATCAAAGTGACAGAGATCTATGGGCACCCTCAGTCACTTCTAAGCCCAGAAAGTAAAACTTTTCACAGGATGATGGGGATATAGAGAAAAACAAACACTGTCCCATACTCCATTACGTAGCCCATTCCATGAATTTTGTGCCAGCTGAGTTCTGCCTAGTAAGCCTGTGTCATGACCTGAAACTGGGTGGGAATTTCAGGTGTTGAGAAGTCCAAAACAGTCACAAGTAGGCTCCATGTCTGTTCCTCAGGTGGGGGTATTACTCTTTTGTTTGCACCATTTGACCTACTTCAGTTCATCAGAAGGGAAAATACAGGGTGCAACTTTTGGAATTCCTCTCTGTCCAGCTCCCCACAACTCAGTTGCCTGCACTGGCTTTGATTTTGACCTCTCTCAGGTCACAGAAGAACTTGGGGCAGTGGCAGAGCTGCTATTTATCTCACCAGATTACACTAGTCATTTACACAGAGCATGTTGTGACTATAGTGACATGAAAGCAATGCCATGTGCCTTCTGAATGCTGTTCTCTTGTGTCTGAATGAACATACAGACAGGTGGACAGATACAAACAAACACAGGATATCTTGAACAAATTCTGCTTACTAACATTTATTTCTAATTATGATGTTCAGTTATTCTGGGTCAAAATCATTCCTCTGGAACAAAATTTGAAGAGCACAGAGGATGTAACAGTCACTTTGAATCAGGGGAAAATGGAAGAAGGGACAGCATCTCAGATTCAGAGAACTCCACCAAATTGTGGTGGAGCATCTAGCTGTATGCTCAGATGGAAAGATATGCACAGAAGAATCTCACTTAATGATTTGTATGCCACATTCAAATTTGCTGGGATTTCTTTTATTTCCTCCACAGATGTAGAAGTGGGTTTTGGAGGATTCAGACCCTTGCAGAACTGTGACACTTAAGAGAAAAGTGGGCCCCAAACTAAAAATGATTCAGTTCTGAGACTGAACTAATATTACTGAAGGCAAAGAGCAGGGAATCAACACTTCCAGTACTGACAGTGGGGTCTGCAAAAACATGAAAAAATATTTAGGAAGCATTCAGTTCAACTGCACAGAAGCTTCTCCAAGATCCCCCACTTCAGGGTGCTGAGAATTAAAATGTATTTCTGGTCAAACACCAAAAACCTTTTATTCTCTGGTGTGAGCACAGTCATGCAATTCATTTCTGCTAAGGATACTGACAAACAGACAGCTGGCTCTGGATTCTCCATTCCACTGTAGAATGAGCAATCATACATGCAGGCTAAATGTGTGCAGGGAAAGGAAGATGAAATTGAAATGGGAGCATGCAGAAGAGCCACACAGATGAAATGGAGATTATTTGAAGCATATTTGCCCTGATGCAACTCTTCCTCTCTGTGCCAAAGATTCTTCATTTACTACGAAGATGCGTAGCATAGAGGAGACCTCAGCTTTCGCACTGTGAGAAAAATAGTTAAAGATTAGGTAGTATCCAAGGAAGACACAAGGCTGCACACTTAGTCACAGTTCTTTGACACACCTGCATAAGGGGAGAAAGTAACAGCCATTGTCCATAGGTTTTTTTTGCTTCCAGAAGCGAAAAAAGCCAAAAACGTGGTCAAGAGTTAATGCTTTCAGGACTCACAGGGTTCCTGGGTTGGCAGTAAGTAACAGGGAGGCCCAGTGGTAGCCTCTGCTGAGAGAAAAGGGTTCTGAATACAGCACCATCTCATTGACATCTTATGACTTTTGATCGTGAAAGTAATTTATGTTTTCTTCACAGTGAAGCAAAGCAAGACACAAAACAAAAGGACAGACCAAGAGAACTGCTTCCAGCTGCTCAGGAAAACAGGGACCCACAAAGAGAAATCTTTTAATCATCAGGAAAAAATATGCAAAAAGTTCATTCATTATCTGATTGAAATATGGCAGAAATCAAGGTAATGGCCTTCCATACCTTCTCTACATAGTCTAAGCCTGAACTGTGCTAACAAAGAGCATCAAGCTGATCAGGCAGTGACACTGATCAGCTGACATCATTACTTTTGGGTTCAGAGAGTGGCTACTCCTTTACAAGTGATGCTTCTCCAATAATCATCACCTTCTGACATGCTGTGAACACACACGCCTGGACTCTGCCTACTGTTGGTATGAGTGAGATTTTTGTTTTTCTACACAAACAAAAAGCTATGCTGTTAATTAGCCTTTCTGCAACTAAAGGTGGGGTGTGGAGAGATTACCATGTATCACTTAAATCACCTACAGCAGGGTAGTAGACAACACAGCATGCCATGATGTGCTTCCCATTGCAAAGAAATGTGATGTATCTTGTTATATGTAGACTATCGTTAAAATTTCACACAGGGGAACACTGTGGAAATCATCAGGGAATCATCAAACAGTAAAGGGACAATCGTCTTTCTTAGAAAATTCATACAACTGCTTTTGATATCTTTTTTTGGGATTTGTGACTCTTTCTCTTCTCTGCTTAGTTCCGATCCTTCATCAGGACTCCTTAATTACGAGGCATAGCTTGAGCCTCAATAGTTTATCATCTTGCATTTTATTGAGTTCTTATTCCAATGTTTTATTTTATTTTGAACTCTAATTCATATTCTCAGTACAGGATAGAACTTAACATTTTAATTTATAGTAACCCATTTCCAGAAATGGTACTGTGCACCATAATTCTGTTATTCCTCCATATAATTCATTCTTCTCTAATGATCTTTGGTCTGTCTATGCAGGAAGCAACAAGAGACCATGTTCTCTCAAACACATTTAATAAGACCATGAGATTGAAAGTGCATTTCCCCACATACTTTAATTTCATAAACATTTTTTTTCCTGCAGTAGCACACAGAAAAATGAGAAACTTAATTTGGAAACATCCTGTCCTTCATAGAGCACATGTTTCCTCCTCAGATCGTGACCTGGCACAAAAAGAGAGACTACTCTATGCCCTGCTGATGATAGCTGGATCACAGTCAGTCGGCAGACACTGGAGGCTCATGATTCAGCACAAGAAGAGCATTTCACAACACTCTGCAAAAAGAAAATTTGCCTCCTGGTGGGTATTCATCAGCTGCATGCTTTTAAGAAATATCAGACTTTACTTAAAAGATAAGGAGCATGACATCAATCTCCTTAAATACACAGCATTTGACAAGACTTGGGAACTTTAAAAAATGAGTAACTGCTTTTCTCATTTCACTGTAAGAACTCTGTATAAGTACTTCATTTACACGCTTAAGGTTCTGCCTCAAGCACTACGTGAAAGCTAATGAAGGTGAGAGATGCAACAAGAAAGATCGATATTAGACACTGCTTCAGCCACGCTCAAGCCAAGAGGATCCCGAGGGACTTCATTGGAGCCCACTTTGTAAGTTAAGAAGTTAGTTTGGCCAGGGGGTTCTACTGGAGACTTCATGTGAGTGACAAGAATCACAGTCTGCAGAACCCAAACTCCCTGCTGCCCCTTGGATCATGTCCAATGACTCTATTATAGAGAAGAGTTGAATTTGCACTGTCTTGCTCAGTCTTCCTGAAATAAAACTCTGCCAGTGTAAAACCTTCCTTGAAATTTTACCAATACAGTCTGGTATTCTAGAGATTTTTTTTCTCTTGGAGGTATTCTTGAATGTCTGGCAGACTGCAACAACACATTCATAGCTTTTCCTGCAGCAGAGGTGTCAGTACCCTCTCCATTCTAGGCAGTACAACATTTGACCTTTTGTCACTTTAAAAATCTCGAGAAAGAAGACTCTCTGCAAATTGGACTCACTTTACAATCAACATAAAGCTTAACACAATTGTCATGGGGAAAAACTTCTGCTTATACATGAAGTCTGCCTGTCTCCTTTGCCTCACTCACACTGCCTTTTTAAAGGTGTTTCCTTGCCACCTCGTGTAAACTTTACATGTGCTCATGAGCAAAGTTGCCACCTGCCTTCTACTCAGATTGACAATTTGGGTGGCTTCAAACAGTGGACTTTCGTCCCCTCAGTTTCCGACCTGCCCAGAGGCACAATAAGTCTTATAAAAAAAGTTATGGCATGGGCCAATGGTGCTGCTATACACATGTATGAAATGCAGCCCTGAGAGTCTTTGTTTAAAAGGGTATGATTGAAACTGGGTGCAAGTGAAACTTCTCCAACTTCTTTTACTTTTCTGCTCATTCTCTGAATAAGCAAGGCTCTAAACAAGAAAAAATAGAGCACACTTCTGTCTCCTCAGCTAGCCTGCTGAGACCCAGGGGCAAAACAGCATGGCAGACAAACCACATGATCAGAAGAGGGCTAAGACTTCAAGACTAGGTGGCAGGCAGGGCTAGGTATCTGCCAGAAACAGGGTGTGAGTCACCCACCATTTCTCAGTGAGGGCAGGGAAGACTACAGTATGCTTAAAGAGTTGTTGGAAGGTCTTCAGGTGTTGTAGGAGAGAATTTTGGACAAGCGCAAGGAGAGCAGGATAGGGTTTCACATGCTGAAAGAGTGATTAATCGCTTGGCTTTTTTTTTGTTCAGTACACCATCTCATTTTATTTCTCATGGAGAATTCCAGATAATTCAGAATAAAAACCTATTCTGTTTTCCCAGTATGTGGGATCAGCTTTCCTTAACATCACTGTTACTTACCTGCACGTATCAAGAGACCAATGGATGGGAGTGGGTTGTGAGTGACCTGGAGTAAAGAGGGGTTAAGTGGTGAGTAGCATTCTGAAAGTGTCATGGTACTAAGTCTATAGCTGCACAGGAACAGACAGCACAGCTGTGTCTTTCAGTCATCCCCTGTCTTCTATTTTGTCCCTTCAGCTTTGTCAGTGGAAATGATACGTTTACTGAGGCTTAGTACAAAAAAGCTCTTCTGTCATATCTGCTCAAGAGGTTTTTACAGATTGACCTCAATTGTCAGGTTCATTCATCTGCTTTCAGTGCCTTGTCTGTTTGCCCAGATTTTCCCTGAACTTGAATGCGTATGAAGCAAGAGGGAATATGTGCAGGCTGAAAATGCCATCAGCTGAACTATTACGTAAAATCCAGATGCCCACATTTAAATCTTTTTTTCTGCCCTTTCCTGGGAAAAACTGGATCTCCAGGCTGTGCCCTGATGTTCAGTTCCATCCCTTGCCTGGTGGACAAAAGCATTTCAGCAGCATTTTAGCAGCAGACCGTGCATTTGAACACATACCAGCATTCCAAGACAGTGGAAAGTGACTCATCATATAGAGAAACCCATTTTCTTCTACTCCGAAACAGCAAAGCAGATAACTAGAAGAAGCAGTAGGAGAGCACTATAGGTGTAGCACTGTGTTTAAAATGATGTTTTTTTCATTAATTGTTTCTCTTTATTGTTTCAATTGACTTCTTGTCATCAGAAAGCCAGAGCCCAACTACTCCAGTAAGATCTTGGCTGGCCAGGGTTAAACATAGTGATCAGGACACAAGTGCCATCATCCTCCAGTGAAATTTGCTGTGGGTGTGCTCCCTGGAGATCCAGAAGCATTCCTGTTATCAGGAGAAGAGAGAAACATGATTTCGGCTAGGCCATCAGTCAAGCTGAAAACAGACACCATGTTCTCTGGATTGCAACCTGGTGATTTATCCTTTTGATGCTCTCTTAATCTGGTGCAAAATAAATATTGAAGTCCAAGAGCTGCATGAGAAACAGCCTTTCCACATCAAGAACACAAAGCACGGGCTTTGCTGCATTTGTAAACTTTGAAGTGGCTTCGACAACAGGTTCCTACCCATACAGATCCTGAATTTATCTTCTGGGCATGCAGGAATTGTCCAGGAACTGACCCCCGTCCTCTGAACACGATCTGCTCATTGACCCTTAAGTTTCTTTCCACACTAAGGAATAAGAGCACACTCACATGCAGAAGAGAGCTCCTGCTGGAATCATTCTGTCACTCCTCTCCTTTGCTCCTCTCGATTGCTCCAAACTCTACATGATCCCTGCAACTGCTATGAAATCCTCTACGTTTCTTAGGTCTTCTGCTAACAGCCCAGGCCTTAAAGAAAACTCTCAGCATAGTGGAAAGGATTTCAGGGATTCTTTGCTAGACCCACTGACAAACTAGAAAAAAACACTGCTGTTTCCAAGGCATAAAGGCATATTCAAGGCGTATTCATACTTTCTGTTTGTGTGTCAGACAGCTGCCTCTCATCAGCTCCCAGGGATGTCCTTGGGCTGAGGAATGGACAAAGCTGTCAGTGACACACTCTCTTCTTTACACAATGAAAAACGAAAGAAATAAACACAGACTTCTGCTGTTACAATGTCGGCACATTGCATTTTTTCCTCCAATTCCTTTTTCAAAGATCTCTCTTTAAGACTCATTTTTTCTTAAGCTACAATTTGAATATGACCATGCTGTCTGGTTAAGCATGGTTTAGCAGCCAGCTGATGCTGTCTGGTTTCTTGCAGTCAGGCAGTTTGTTTCCAGAGGCCACATTCAGTTCCTAATTTCCTGCTAGTTTTATTGATTTAGGTGGATGTATTATATTGCACGTCACAGACCTACCTTGTAGGTGAGCAGGAACTGTCTGCCAACCCTCAGAGTGGGCCTGTGTACAACCCTGACCCCAGAGCTGAGCCTTCCCACTTGTGTGTCACAACACCACTTCACATAAGCATTTCTGCCACTGTACGTTCTTGCTTGGTAGTCACTGAATTGCAGAGCAACACAGGTGTGACAGACAGCTTTTGGCCCTCAGAGAGCCGCAGGAATCAGCCATGGGAAACTCCTTTTCAGACACATGACTGTCTGAACCTGTACAGCAGCCTGATGTGCTTCTGTGTGCACTGCGTTAGAGCAGCTTGCACACTTAATCCTCATTTGAAAGGCATTAAATAGCACTGTTTGCCTCATGCTAGCTACATGAACACACACATGAAAATGAAGTGTTGCCACAGCTGAGTTGCTGTGTAGTAATTCTGTGAACTCCAAAAATCAGTGATATCTCTGAGCTCTTAGGTGCAAAGATTCCACTCCTTTTATAACCATAACCACTCTGTGTTTAGCACCTTAACAGCTATTGCTGCTCTCCTCAGCATCTGCTGACTGTGGACCATGCTCTCCTGACCCTCACGCTTTCAGACACCTCCCATGGGTGGCATGGGCCAAATTCCCAATTCACTAAAATCACCATGTCACTAATTTTAAGTCCATAAGACTGCACATTTATACTTTGTGCTGAGACTTTATCCACTACCAGAGATGACAGGTTTTCAGGCAAAAAGAGAGGCTTAGCACAGGTGCTTCAGCAGCTAGGTAAGGGAGAATGATGATGGCAGTTTATACTTTATGGTCAATTTGTGCCTTACCGGGACCATGGCAGTTACAAAGCACTGTACAAAAGCACACTTCCGTGTCATGGATGGCCTTCCCCATCTGGCACATTTCAGTAGATAGCAAGGCCTTACAATGCATTTATCCCTATCTTCCTTCAATTCGACTTGCTGCTTGCTTCACTTCCAATAGCTTGATTGCACATTCAGCCCAGCCACTCAGTATCTTATCTCCCAGGGTGGCAAAGATCCTGCTGATGTAATCACCATTATTATTCTTTGCATTTTAATCTTTTTAAAGTTTGAGATAGCAAGGGAAAAATGATGAATCTCATCCAAGAGGGTTTGTATAAAGTGTGGCAGAATCTTTCCACATTTCCACAAGCATTAAAAAAAAAAAAGAAGCCCAAACAAGCGTTATGCCTGGCATGAGGTCACCTGAATAATCAACAGGAGCAGGCTTTGCAAGTGCATTTTTTAGTTAGTTTTATTTAGTAAATCTACAAATCCCCAAAACTTTATTCTGTAATGTTGTTGGTCTGGGATAGAAGTGGTGTTCAGAGATAGAACCTAACCTGCACTACACCTACCACACAATAGAGCTTTAATCTGTCTTACTCCATTTGAGTGGTGAAAGTAAAAAATAATTGCTTTTTTAGAAACTGAAATTGGAAATAATATGCATAGCTGATGTCTTTCAATATGCAAGTGCCATGCAATTGCTTCGAGAACCCTGTGTTTGTGTCTTACAGTTTAAGGATACACAGCACACTAGTGCCTGCATTGTACTCAGCTCTGATAGCAGAAATAATTGCTGCCCCTGGTATGTGTAAGAAACTGGAGAGAAAAAGATATCATGAACATTGTAAAGTGCTTCTCTTTTTTGTTGGTTGTTCACAATCAAAAGATTCTGCTTACCTGTTTATTTATGGTGAATACACTACTGGTCTTATTCCATGCCTTTTCAGCTCCCAAGCATGCAGGAAATAAAAGATCATCTCTACGTGAAGCATCTGTAAAATAGCCAGAAATTTCTGAAATATGCAGATAATAACCCAATACTTCTTATTTCTTGGGCACTTATGAGAATGATCAGCTGCCTTGAGGCAAAAATAACAGAGAAGTTCAATATGATAATTTATTCTTGTAGACATCTCTTGATCAGGATGCTCTGTCAGAAGATAAACTTCCAATTTAATGTTTTCTTTTTTGGCTCCTTAGGTGAGTGAAAAAGAAATCCTCTTCTCTTCTGTATTATCAGATGTATTCCCCAAGGGTATGCTGTTCTGGAGCTAAACTGTGCCCTGAGGTCTGTGTTGCTTTATCAAGTTCAGCATTTTGAATACCCTTATTACTTCCTAACTTCAAAGCACATGAGTCTTACCTGTTTTGATGTGTGTATTTCCTTGAGTGATATTTTCATTAACTGTTTTCTCCTAAATACTTAATCACCTAGCACATAAATGTGAGCATGTTGCCACTGTCTTTATGGAAGTAACACATAAAGCAAATACTGTCACTGTCCAGGCCACTTCTCTGAGCCCATGGGAAAACAGAATAAGACTTCATTCCACAAATTGGAACTTGGTTTCAAGAAAGCATTGGAAATAGTCTTTGGTGAAAATGACCTCTATAGAGAGGCTTTGGGGGCACTTTTCTGTCAGGGAGGAAGCAGACAGGCAGGGTAGTGGTGTCTCTGTGGGGAGGGCTGTGCAACAAGGTGCATTAATGTCTCCTTGTATGCAGGGCAGAGAAAGGTACTGCAGTACTGCAGCAAAGACAAATGCAAGAGCTTTTTTTTTTTTTTTTTTTTTTATTGTTTTGTTTTGTTTTTCAAAGTCTATGAATCTAGTTACTGAGTTTAAATAGCTGCTTGTATTTATAGCCCTAAGAGTTCTCATGCTGCTTGGGGATTAGGTATAAACAGCTTCAGAGAAAATATTAAAGAAAGGAGGAAAGTTAAAGAGTAAAGGAAGAGAGAAAGGAAGAGAGAGAGGGAGAGGAAGGGAGGAAGAGAGCTTAAGAAGAAGAAATTTAAAATGCAAGGATAGTAAATCCAAATATATTCTCTCTAAATAAAAGGTAGTTGTATATCCTTCTAATATTCACAGATAAGCTAATGTCTCGAAAATAAGCAGTGCCTGATTAAGAATGCCTTGACTAACATACCAAGGCGCAGTGGGAGATTTATTCTTGTTCATCTTCCTTTTACCTCCTAGGAAAGCAGGGAGTCAGGCAAATTGCAATAATTTGTGACTGTAAAGCAAACATGGAGATCTAATTATACTGTTTTTCACCGACAGTCACTTTAAATACAGTGTCCTGGCCTGCATTTGCTTTTCTAAAGCACATTAATTCTGTCAGTTGTGTTTTTCTGGAGGAAAAAGTTATTCGTGCTGAGTAGCCTTTGATTATTTTCATTATTGTCTGAGATGCTTGTACAACTTCCAAAGCATTCGCTATGCCCCCTGGCCACTTCAAATGCTATTGCCTCTCTTCAGCTTTGCTTGATTGGATTTGAGAGATTTACATGTGATTCAGAAGACAGGAAAATGTTTCAGCCAGGTTTTAAAGTGTTTTTTTTTCCTTGACCTACAAATATAATTTCCTGTCAGCAGTTGCTCTTTGGTTGTCTTAGAAATTTAGACATAGATGGATGTACAGACAAGCTCTATTCTGCTGTCCCTTTATTTGTTTATCCTCCTGAATATCATGGTATATGCCCTCATACACACTTTGCCTTTCACTATGCTGGTGGTATGCACACTCTGGGCAGCAATGGGTTAACTGCTCATTATGCATTTTAGTGTTAAAATGACAGCACCAAACCAACCTGAGAGGCTGTAGATTTAAGGATGAACAAGAAATCAGGAATGCAGATTAGACAATTGTAAGTTATCTCTTATGGGTCTGCGCTGATTGCTCCTACTTGAAGATTTTTTTCTCCAGAAGGAAAATAAAATGTGAAAAAGTTAATTGTGTCATCTCTTACATGAACGCTGTGTTCTTTCAAATTTTTAAGCTGCTTCTGTATTGTTAAGGTAGGAAGGGACTACATCCTGGTACAGATATGACCTAAGGTTGCAAAACATGAAGTTACATAACATAAGGTTACATAACATAAGGTTCAGTGATACAGGTAAGTACTGTGGTGACACTCACTGTGCTGAAGGAGACAATGAGAATGATACTTATTCAAACTGAGAGGTTCCCCCATTAGGAATTTCCTGTAGATTGCAATAGCTCCACAAGAAAAGACCAAAGTCACATTTCCAGAGTCCCTCCTGCTGGGAAAGCCAACCAGCAATTTGCCTGCAGCTTGACTTTGCTCATACTCTCTTCATATATCCTAAGCCTTCTTATCTGAGATTTTTCTCTTCAGTATAGATGGGGCAGCAGATGAGGTCCATCTCGCCAGGAGGTAATTCTGATGTTTTACAGAGCAGAGATGTTTGAAAAACATGCTGCTCATTGGGAGAGTGAAGAAACACATGACAACCCTAGGATGACGTTTTAGGGCAGGGGATTCAGAAGAGGTTAGGGATTCAGAAATTGAACCACTCTAAAACTAATGCCTAGATTTCTGCAAGGCCTTTGATACGGTCCCACACCACATCATTATCTCTAAAATGGAGAAATATGTATTTGAATGTGGACAATTTGATGGATAAAGAGTTGATTGGATGGCTGTAGCTAGAGGGTTGCAGGCAATGGTTTTATGTCCAGGTGAAGGCCAATCACAAGTGGTGTCCTCCAGGAATCAGTCTTGGGACTGATGCTTTTCAACTTCTTAATCAATTACATAGGCAGAGGGTTCGAGTGCACACACAGCAAGTTTGCTGATGACACCAAGCTGAGTGATGTAGGTGATAATATTTTAGGGAGGGATGCCATCCAGAGAAGGGCCTGGACAGCCTTGGAAAGTGAGCTCATAAGAGCCTGATGAGGTTTAACAAGGCCAAGTGCTATGTGTTGCACTTGAGTTGGGCCAATCCCAGGTTACATATACAGAGAAACGAACTACACGAGAGCAGTCCTGACAAGAAGGTCTTGGGGGTCCTAGTGGATGATAAGCTGGAAAAGAGCCAGTGGTATTCACTTGCAGTCCAGAAAGCCAGCTGTATCCTGGGCTGCATCAACAGAGGGATGCAGCAGGTAGAGGAAGGGGATTGTCCCCCTTAACTGCCCTTGTGAGGCATCTGCAATACTGCTCCCAGGCCAGGAGCCCCCAGTACCAAAAAAGTGTGGAGCTGTTGGAGTGGATCCAGAGGAGGTCACAAAGATGATCAGAGGCCTGGAGCACCCCTCTCATGAAGCAGTTCAGTTTGTTCAGCCTGGACAAGAGAAGACTTCAGGGAGACCTCATTGCAGCCTTCCAGTACTTAAAGGGAATCTGACTTTTTACAAGGGCAGTTAGTAATAGGACAAGTGTGTGAGTTTTTAGCCCGTTAGAGTAGAGTGAGACCCTAGAGCAGACCCTAATGTTTCAGGTAACTTAGGAGATGCAGTCATTCCACCTCCCAAGCAAATTATTCTGTTTTTTAAGCAATCAGTCAGTGCCTTGAATGCCTGAGAGGGTTGGAAATATAATTTATATTACTTCTTCCTCTCTTGCTACTGGTACCGAACAAAAACGAACGTTCGTAATGCCTTTCTCTGTTAATCCCAAGAAGATGAAATTTAGTTGAGAAGATGTACTGCAGTTCTTTGCCTACCGCTGCAAACTCCTGGTGGTAGTTTAAATGCTAAGCATGCAGTTAATGCCCAAATTAGTACTTAGTAGCCAAAACATGTAGCCTAGTTTAAAAATATGAGCAGGTATTAACATTTCTAATTCTTACACTTTCTATACAATGTATTTTTGTGATGAAATGACTCTATTCTGTTGTTCACCTGCTATAAAGAAGAGTTACAGGGAACTTTGATTTTGCACAGATATTATTTGAAAATACAAATACATAGTTGAGAAACATTCCTCAAAGCCAAAAGAGAAGGAAATAAAAATGCTATCAAAGATAATTTTTTATTTCTGAAAAGTCAAGTTTTTTATTCCAGTGTTCAAGTAACAAAATATATTGTTTTGAAGTCTTTTTTCAACTGAAATCACTGTTCATCGCAGAAAAAAATTGACTATCTTTATTGATTGTTTTAAAATATTTTTTAAAGGAAATTATCTCTGGGATTCCTCCTTGCGAGTAATAGGTAGATTACAAGTGGGTGGTTTTTTTTGCCATTTTAACTTTATAGGGCTGTGAATTAGTTCTTTCCATTGTTCTCTGGAATTAGAGGAGTCTGTGTTTTGAATTTCCTGAGAAATTCTGATGAGGAATGTCCCTTTAAGATAAGATTTACAAATTGTCAAGACTCCTCTTTGCACCAATTTTCTTTAAATTGTTCTTTTTTGATGTTAATAATTCCACCAAACTCCACAGATTTACAAATCTCATAGATAACTAAATACAAGTGCTCTATCATATGTATGAGAAAAGAGAATAGAAGAGTTGACTATTTGTTCCTTAGTGCACCAAGGCATTAGGTCTCCTAATTCATGACATTAATTTCTAATTCATTGTACTAATTTCTGGGCCAAATGTCAGCCTCTTTTTCTTTCTGTTCAGTCCATTTTCAAATACAATATCATCCAAGCTAAAAGCCATTAGGAGCCATTCTAAGCTGCCTAGAATATCAAAACATACAAATTTATATAAAAAACATCAAATACATTAGAGTACCCAGACTTATTAAGTCCAGCTAACTTCCACAGGGATTACCTCCAATGTCTGAGTGAGATAAACACATGCAGCTGGTTTTATCTGACAACAGGCATGCTTGTCATCTTGATGCTGATGAATTATGCATTAGAAATTTTCTTTTCATATGGTTTCTAATAATAGATCAAAAATAGTCTCCTTTTCTACATTTCATCTCTAGAATTATTGATCTCCTGTGGTATCTCAAATATACATATATATTCCTTCCACACTTAAGAAATCTATCCTGTTGGTTTTATCTGTCCATTTTCTTTTTGGCCTGTATCCTCAAGCCATTTCAGCAACATTGCCCACATTATGATTTTGTATATATTCTTTCTTCCTTTGTCTTTCTTTATGTCAGTCCCTCTTCATCTAAGTCATGCTGTCCATTTCTGCTACTATGATTAATGCTTTCTGTAGTCAAAATGTTCCCCTTTGCTTCCTGCCTCTCTTCAATTAGCTAGAAATTTTGTAAACACTGAGGTTTGCTGCCATGTGTTCTTTGGGAACTGTGCAGTCCACCAGTGTTGTAGTCTTGCAAATTCCTCCACTTGGTTGAACTACTGTCCAGAAGTCCCTTAACAAGCTAGGCAGGTAGGTACTTTATGAAGTTCAACAAGGATAAGTTCTGCATCTGGGAAGGAATAACCTCAGACATAATAGGGGCTGCTCAGCTGGAAACCAGATCTGCTGAGAAAGAACTGGGAGCCTGGTGGACACCAAGCTGAATGTGAGCCAACAATGTGCCCTCAGAGCAAAGATACCTACTAATGGTATACTGGATTGAATTAGGTAAAATACTGACAGCAGATCAAAAGAAATGTGATCCTTCCTCTCCACTCAGCACTGATGAGGCCACACTTGGAATAGTGAGTCCATTTCTGGGTTCTTGTACTGTGTTGTGTACCGGAGAGAGATGGAGGTACTGGAGAGAGTCCAGCAGAAGGGCAAGAAAGAGACAATTAAGGAACTCAAGCATCTCTCCTGAGGAAAGGCTAAGAAAGTTGGGACTGTTCTGGGGAGATCTTGTCTCCTGAGGGGAGAGTACAGGTTCTTTTCAGAGGTTCCTCAAGAAGCAATGGCCACAAAGTTAAGCACAGGAGTTCCCTCTGCATATTGTAAAAAAAATCTCTATCTTGCAAGTGACTGAGCAATGGAACCAGTTATCCAGAGAGTTATTGGAAGCTCCCTCCTTACAGAAAATCAGAAGGTATGTGGACATGATCCTGTGAAACCTGCTGTAGATGCCCCTGCTTGAGCAGGGGAATTAGACCAAATGACCTCCAGAGGTATCTTCCAACCTCAGCCATTCTCTGATGCTCTGATTCAATGAATTGGAAAGGATGGCTGCCAGTGAAAACTGCATCAAGTCAGTGTTTCAAGGCTTTCAATACTTAAATAATCTTCATTTCACCTGGAGGCACAACACTGACTCCTAAGTATATTTGATTACAGGAAATTTCATCCTCAGGATTATAAGCACTATAATTTCAACTGGAAGTGACATGAAAAGCTGGTTTACAAGCTGTAGGGGTAATACATACGTGGTGAGTTGCAAACAGGAATAACAAATGTACTTTGAATTATGTGAGGTCTAAGCAGCCTTTGAACAGAACCTAAAATAGATAGAGTCGCTTTATGTTCAACAGGGAGAGAGGTATAGCCAGAGCATAACTCTTGCCAAGTGTATATGAAAAAAGATGTTTACAGCAGCCTAGTAAGAGAAAGAAGGGAAAAAGGAAGAAAGGATTAGGAAGTGTTCTGTCCTTTTTTCTTGCTTATTGTTTAAACAGGCAGATAAGATTAATGATCCAGCAAATCACACCAATCTCCAAGCTTGAAATAGCAGGGAAACTACACTAGCATCTTCTCCCTCCCACTACTTATCCTGGAGTGCGCCTGAATTAGACGTAGAAAATCCTCTCTGCATCTTCTGGATTATAGTAGTGGGTGAGTACCGGAATGCACAGGGGGCTCCTCAAACTAAATTTCTTGTTCAGGCTCAGATGTGTAAGTGCAAGCAGTAAAAGTGCCAAAGACTAGGTCTTATACACACAGCTGCATTCAAGATGGAAAATAAAGAAACAGGACCATGCAATTACTATTATCAGTCTCTTGCAGAAGACAAAAACACATTCAATAAACCAACGTAGCACTGGTTTCAGATAAGTTATTCTCTGCAATGAATGAAGGCAGGCTGTTCCAGATGTTCCAGGGCTGGAAGGAACCTCTGGAGATCATTCAGTCCACTCCTCTGCTAAAGCAGGTTACAGTAGGTTACACAGGAAAGTGTCCTTGCAAGCCTTAAGTACCTGCAGATAAGGAGATTCCACAACACCTCTGGGCAGCCTTTTCCACTGCTCTGTCATCCACACAGTAAGGGATTTATTTTTCATGTTCAGATGGAACTCCTTGTGTTCCAGTTTGTGCCCATAGCCCTTTGTCCTGTTACTGGGCACTGCTGAAAAGAGCCTGGCCCAAAATTTTTGTCAGTCAACCTTTATATATCAATAAGCATTGATCAGATTCCCTCTCAGCCTTCTCATCTCCAGGCTGAACAACCCCAGGTCTCTTAGCCTTCCCTTAACAAGAGATGTTCCAGGCCTCTCATCATCTTCGTGGCCCTCCCCTGGACTCCTTCTAGGAGATCCCTGTCTTTTCTGAACTGAGGATGCCAGAAATGGACACAATACATGAGATGTGGCCTCATCAGGGCAGAGCAAAGGGGGAGGATCACCTCCCTCAACCTACTGGCCATGCTTTTTGTAAGGCATCTTATGACACCATTGGCCTTCTTGGCCACAAGGGCACACTGTTGGTTTATGGCCAATCTGTTGTCCATTAGCAACCCCAGGTTCTTCTTAGCAGAGCTCCTCTCCAGCAGGTCACCTCATAACTTGTATGGATGCATATGGTTTTCCCTCCCCAGATGTAGGAAAGTCTACACTTGTCCTTATTGCATCTCATCACATTCCTCTCTGCCCAATTCTCCAGCCTGTCTAGGTGACCTGGTTCTATCAATATTCCATATTATGACACCATGCAGTAAACTGCTTAGTATTGGAACGGTGCTGGGGAGCTGGACTTTCCTCTGTCAGCTCCTAGCAATTTCAGCTATTTGCACTTCCTGGGTCCTGGCAGCATCAGCTATTCTTCAGTGATTTCTGGCACTCCAAGAGGAAGATTCATTGACAAGAGACAGACTACAGTTCCCAGAAGTCACAAGTATTCTCCACGTGATTTCTCATTCTGGGTAAAAGAGGTAGAATAGCACAGCTATGGGGTTGAAGGCTGTTTTCCTCTTCCGCTAGCGCAGCAAGCAACATGATCAGAACTCCTCTCACTTCCATTTGTTTGATTTACTGTAACCTCTTTTCGTATCATGTCTTACATTCTTTTGTCACTTGTAGTAAATTAGTTATCTCTCCTTATCTTAGTCACATCCTTCATACTTCTTCACCCTTGGAAGAGGGAAGAGGCAGGGGGAAGGGAGCCCTGTCACTTGTGATAGAATAAGCTAAACTGCAACACCAGTTTTCAGTGAATGGCAGCATATCTTTCAGCCACTTCTCCCAGCATCATATCATCAGCAAACTTGCTGTGGGTGCACTTGCAGAGAGCAATCTGTCAGTATTATCTGTCACCCCACTGATGGCTAGGGTTGATTCAGGTGATCTTGTTCCCTCACCACTCCATGTGCATCCCTCCTGAAGCTGTGTGTTTGATCAAAGAGGACAACTTTCCCCAATAAAGATGTACTGTTCATCAGTCAACAGTATACTGTAGCCATACTGCCTGGCTAGAACCTCTGAACAATCTTCACAGATTACCATTAAAAAGAGTACACATCAAGACTTTAGTCAGCCATGCTGAAGTTCCAAGCTGGCAAATATGCACTGTGTGTTTGACTTTACATAAAGATGTAGATATGATAAATAGAGTAGGACTGTTCAAAGTGCTGAAGATGGGCTGGATAGCTGCACCTCTGCTAGCACATTAAACATGTTCAGGAATGATCCTGGGCACATGGAAACGTGAAAAGGGCTGACCTCTTAGTAATCTGTCTTACTTTCCACAGCGGGGAGCTACAGGCTGAGTACTCATAGGGAATAATCACTATAAGGTTCTTTTTGGGATTACAGTAGTTGCTCAGGCCAAAAGTACGCCAGGAATCAATCTAACCACCCAGTCCTCTCTACTCAGAACTGGTGGTGAGGCCACATCTGGATTACCACATCCAGTTCTCAGCTCCCCAGCAGTAGAGAGATGAGGACTTTCTAACACAAGTCCAGTGAAGGGCCAAAAAAATGATTAAAGGACATTCTTCATACAAGGAAAGGCTGAAAGAGCTAGGGTTGTTCAGCCTGGACAAGAGAAGTTTTCAGGGAGAACATTGTCCATATGTCTAAATACCTGAATGGCGGAAATGAAGAGGGAACTAGCCTCTTCTCAGTGGTACCAAATGACAGGACCAGAGGTAATGGGCAAGTGATGAAATAAAAAAATCATATTTCATTATTTTTCAATACATTTTAAAAGAAAATTTTTACTGTATTTTTACTGATTGTGATTGCCTTGCCCAGAGAGTCCATGATTTCTCCATCACTGGAGACCACCCAGATACAGCCCTTGGTGAACTATTTCAGTAGCCACTGAGTGAGCAATGGGCTGATCTAGACAGTATCCAGTTGTGCCGATGTGACTTCTTAATTCTGCCATTCTGTAAGCTGGAACACAGTGTGGATTTTAGCACTAGAAATACAAATCTACTAATTATATAAATATTGCATAACTTGATTCTGATGTCAGCAGTAGACTGTGATAAAAGTTAATACCAAGATGTACATCATCCTTTAGAAGGTCTAACTTACAAAGCACAATCATTCACACCCTACCAGAGGAAGAAAGGTGTGACATCACAGTTTTTAAAATCAAAGCATTATTCCAATTATTCATTAGCTGCTGCTATACAATAAACATAACCAAATGTGACCCGTAATAGAATCTCTACCGATCTTATTATATTTGTGTAATGAACTGATATTTCTGAGCTCCAGAGTAGATCATATTTATTTCAACTTCTTTATGTTAGCACATAGCAGGTTCTTAATAATAATAATAATAATAATAATAATGATAATATAAAGATGTCTGAACTATTTACAAATATGAGTCAAATCTGGCACAAAGTTTCTTTTTTTGAGTATGGGAAGTTTCTCCCGGGCAGCTACCTGTGTAGACTGCTGTAGGAGGCCTTCTTTGCAGGGGAGCTGGACTTGATGATCTCTGGAGGTTCTTTCCAATGCCTATAATTCTGTGATTCCGTGATTCTGTGATTCTTCATTAAAAAGAAGTAAACAAAATGAAACTAAGAAGTAGCAAAAAAACCATAATTAACATTTTATTTTAAGTCAAGAAGGGTACTTAATTTGTCCTTAAAACAACTTATTGTTTGCTCTATCAGAAAGAAAAAGGAAAAAAGATCTCGCTTTCATGCTAACTTAGAATTAAGTCACTGAATAACCATTTGCTACTAATTGATATCTAGTTACTTACATAACTACAAGATTGTTTAGAAAACTATTCCATGTTCTTCACTATTTCTTCAAATTGAATACGGATCTTTCATTATCAGTCTACAATTCACAACTTCCCATAACAATCTATTACCTTTCACACCTTACTGGTCTCTTCTCAGATCCCTTGATCTTAGCTTTTAGTACGTGCAAGATAATGGATGGTTTTTAACATTATTGTATGTGATCTATTCTTTGTATTATCCTTTTTCAAAAAAAAAAAGATAGTGATAGTTATCTAGCACAGTATATGTAAAAGGCCTACAAAATTCCTATGATAATGATACCTAATTTGGGTTCTGTGTAGGTATGTCTGTTTATGCAGCCCATGTGTTCTGTTTTTACCTATCTTTCATTTGCATAACCTTCTGTTCTGTTTGCCGTACAGTTACCTATATGAGTGCCTCATCTGTCACATCTTTCTGCTGTTAAATACGCTGGCGATAGTACATCTTGCCTCCAATTGTTTCTTTGTCTAGTATCATGTTGAAACCCAGTCAGGCTCTACAGCCACTCCAGAAGGTGGAATTCTTGTCTGATATGGATAAAACCTTCAAAGTTACTGAAATAAAATACAAACCTGAGAAAAGTATTCACTTTAAACCACAGAGTGCTGGAAGGAAAGAATACTTGAAATACAATGTGAGTATTACCAGTTACCAATAAAATTCTTTGCTTACCCATATTCACAATAAAAGCCTGCCAAAAACTTTGACCCATCACAAGTATTCATTCTCTATGAAGAGTAGTATTGTATAAATTCTCCTCATAAACCAGCTGGTAATGACATTATAAATTTGGTGTAAAAGAAACATACAACATAAAAAGTTCTCCATGATTTTCAAGTTGCATCTAATGGCTTTTTCCTAAAAGCCCATAACAAGCTTGTGCAAATGGAGTTTATGAAAAGAAACTTCTTTGAAGCACACTCTGATTTCTCTTTTATTATACTTTACAATGCCAGCAGAAGCTACAGTTAATGTTACATTTCTATTTCTATTCTAAACTATTCGCTTTACATTCCCTTCTGTTCCACTGAGCTTTCTTTTTCTTCTTTGTTCTCACATCTAGGGGGGGAAAAATAGAGAATGAATAAACAAATAACAAAATAAAAAAAAAGTTAAAAAAGAAAAAAGATTTTTTTTATTGGAAGAATTGCCCTAAAGATCAAGGGCCAGCAGTTATTTTCAAAATTAGATGCATGAAATTGTGAACAAGCTTACTAAGACTGTCTTTTTAGGGCAGTAAAATGCACTCTGAAGAAGAGGGAAGGCTGTTTTACCACTGTTATACTTGGTTTAAGGAGTTTCCCTAATATCACTGAGGTTCTTCCCATTGCCAATATAATGATCTATTCTCTTCAAAATTCAACTAAATGTTTGCCAGCAAAGAGCAAATGTATAACAAAGAAACCGTGACAACATATAGGACTGAATTACTAGATAAACTCTGGGTCTGCTGGTCTATTTTACATCTTGTCCCTTTCAGTCACAAACAGAATTTGTTTTAGATGGAACTTCAAAGACTCCACCAGTGAAAGACAAGAAATAATCCCTCTTGTTTTCCTAAAGTCTCTCTTCACAATGGTGCTACCTGATTCAGCAGAGACGAAGAAAGTGGATGAGAGAGAGTGGATGAGAGGCTTAATATTAAATTTGCCTTTCTGAGCGTTCATAAAGAAATACACAAGCACAATATGATGAGATAGAACTGATTGGAGATGTAGTTAGAAGAGTAGTTTTCAATAATAACCTCTTAAATTAACAGAGTAATCAAATGAGATCCCACTGGTTTTCACTTTGATTCTGTTGTTCCCAATTTATTAGCATCTTTGATAACACTACTTACAAAAGTTGTAGCTAATAACATGAGCAAGGGCAGAACATACCAGCTATCTGACCTCAGGTTCCCAAGATCACTGCAGAAAAGGTAGTCAATGTCATCAATGGCAGAAAGCCCAATAATGAGTCCCAAACATAAGGAAGGAGAAGCTAAATGTGGAAATAAATGGGGAAGAACCAGTAAGCCAACTGGAAGGCAGAAACGGGTTCTTAGCTATATCAAGTAACAAACTACATGAACCCATGGTGTCAGGGAGATAAGGCACAGACAACACTGGGGTGTATTTACAGCATATACGTATATAAGGAGTGGAAGACAATTATTCTTTTCCGATCTGTTCGGCAGTTATACTAACTCAAGTAGTCAGTACTTTTCCAGGTAGATCCCAAAGACAAAAAAGATATACACAAGCTGAAAACTCCAGAGAGAGCAGAAAACATAGCCTGTTAGAGAAAGGTTGAAGGAGATGGATTATTTTAACCTTAGAAAGAGGACACACAGTAGGTTTGATTAGTTCATCCCAGTAACAAGGCTTCCCTGATTTGTAATTTATGCAGTCTAGGCAACCTGCTTGTCCTTGCAAACCCTCTGATGTCCAGTATCAGTCATGCTGTCAAGGAGACATTCTGCTATGGAGAGGATGACTTGTTATTGTCTTAGGGTTGTGAGGTTTGAGCAAGGAGCAAGAAGCCAGCATGTGCAGGAAAGATCATAATTAAAAGAAAGTGAAACATCCTTACTGTGGAAGTAACAGTGTTTGGTGGCTGGGATTAGAGGGTGGATGGGGCACACTGTTCAAGGAATGATGTTACTGCAGCAACTACCAATACCTTCTCACAGAAGGAACCAAATGAATCAAAGATCTGGCTACCCTCTTTGCAGCATAGCCACAACAGTGATACAATGATTCATTGCGAAAATGAATGAAAAGCCTGTCAATCTGCATGGCTGACATACAACTGTGTTTCCCCAGGAGAAGATTTCAAATACTCTTAAGAATTCTCTCAACTTATTTATCTACCATCTCTTAAACTACTACTATTTCTTGGGATCTTCATTTCCAGAGGCTTTTCTAGTCTCTTTTTCTGACATCAAGGAAATGACCTATATTCATGAACTGAAATTATTATTTACTGACAATAAAATATAAAGAGCTGATAATGAAATCTCCAAGACAGAGAAAGTTTTTCAAATTTCCTCCAAAGGATTTTACATCATATCCTAATTTACAGGAGAAATCATGTGGAGTACATTTAAGGATGAGATTAAGGCATTGTGCAAATGCATTCAAATTTTACATAATTTCCATGATTACGTTCCTGCCAGTCAGCATGCATTTTAAAGCATTCTTCAGCACCTGGCCCTGAATAACAACTGAATTACATGCTACCAACACAGCTTATTTGCCTTATTGAGTTACAGCTGGATGAGTGAGAGAACAACTCAAAATGTTTTTGCTTCAGGTAATTCAAGTTTATGTTTCAAAGGCAACCGGTCTTCCTACTCGTACTTTTCCCAGCAAAATAGACCAAGACATTTTCAAGCATCTGCAAGAATTCTCTTTTGTTCATGCTTTTCCATCATTTAATTGAGTCCATATGTGTGTCTTCTTGATGTTCAATAGCTAAACACAGCAACTGAAGACTGAAGAGAGGACAGAAAACCAGGCAAAATGAATCGCAAAACACTGGAGGATCCTGGATGCTGCTGCAGAAACTGCCTATGTCATCAGGAGTTGGTCAAGGCAACATTAAATTTCAGTCCTCTGGCCTTTCAGTCTTTGATTGTGAACTTCTGCTGAATATTTTCCAGGCAGTTTTTTGTTTTGTTTTGTTTTGTTTTGTTTTTCATCGTCTCTCTTTATTACAGAATTTCGTTTGTTAAACTACAAGCAGTAGTTTCTCTGGTTTCAAATTTCTACACAAATTCTGTCAATCCCTACCACTCACAACTTAATCCCAGTGTTTTCTGGCTCCTGGATTAACATCATGAGATGAAAATCAGTTTCCACTAAGACAGAGAAGGAAAGGAAAAAGCAAAAAAGTTTGTTTCTTAGAGTTACAAATAAAGACTTTAAACTGTACATTCTCACTCTTTTTTTTTTTTTTTTTCCCAGCACTTAAAATAATTGTTTTTCATAAGATTAGCTTAAAAATAAATATTCTTAAGCTACATGTGGTTTCTTTTTACGAATATTTGAATTTTTCCTGTTTTGAGTCTTGAAATTTAAATATGCTTGATTCTCAAATGCTTTGGTGCACTGGGAACATCTGAAAGAATATTATTTTAATGAGCAAAATGAATTAATCCCACAAGTCTAGAAACTGATGTTTTAAAGCAGGAAATCTGATTAAATGCCAAGCACTGATCATTCTCTATCAGTTCACATCTCTCCAGGAACAAATTTATACCTCTAAAACTCTTCTTACCATTCTTCCACTGCCCTGTATTTGAAGATTATCAATTGCAGGAAGAATTATGAAAGCAAGTTACACAAAATCCCAATCAAATATTACTAAGACAACTCAAAAGATGCACTTGGCAATTCACTGCACCAGAGCTGCCTTATTCGTACTGAGACAATGCTAAAGAAACTGCCTGTTGTTTCTGAATAGTAGTACTTACAACTTCTCTAATGTTTTACACAGAGCATTAGATTTGCTTGACAGTTTCACACCTTGAGACATGGTTTAATTAATATTAAGAGAAAAATTAATAGCTTTTTTAATCTTTATGCATGCAAGTATCTACACTTTATTGATGAAAGGTGTTACTACAAGGTAATGTTGCAACATCTGTCTCCTTCATTTTCTTTCAGAATCACCAGGCATAATAAACAGATGTGTAATTACACTGAAGACTCTGCTATTCAGTGCAAATTGGATTGCCGAATGTATCTCTAAGAATTTCTGGTTTCTGGCACACGGGTTAATATCAAGTGACAACGATCATCAATTAGAGAGCGGAAGAAATTAAAAACCTTGAAGTAAGATAAGGTTGACTACGACTGTGCATGCCTTACAGAACTAGCAATGCAGCTTCAGTACGCTCTGTAGCAATAATGAAAAGCCAGATGACAGATACAGTTTCATTGGCTGGATATAGTTCCAATGATCAATCAGCTTCTGTGCTGAGAAAAAGATGTCACCCAGTAGAATATGTAGTAAACTGGAAGTGACTTGATTTTCTGTAAGATTTTCTAGAATGACCAAAGTCACAACTGAAGAGCCATAAAATCTGGATTCCTATGATAGTAACCATTACATCTGAGGCTACACATTATTCTTCTGTTTATGTAATGGCACCTTGGAGGTGAAGTGTCTCTGTTAGACTCCGAAGTGATACACAGTCAGAAATAATCACTTCCCTGAAATGTCTGCAACTCATACTGATGAGAAAGGATGGGATTTACTGGTGCCAGGAGTAAGTTCAGCAGCAGAAGCTACCTTAGGATTCACATTGCCTTAGTGAAATACAAATATCTGATATGTCTTATGTATCACAATACATGAGATGTCTGCAGTCTGAGTTTAGTCTTGCATCATGATAGAATCAATTTAAAAAAAAAAGGAAAAAAAAAAAGAGAAAGAGAGAGATCTCATAAAATAATTAAGCGGTAGCATTTCTAGCCTTCAAAACCAAGAACTGCAGAATCTCTGCCTCCTTAGTTTCACAACAAAGAATTAATATGTGCGAGATGTGATGCAGCAAAAAGAAAAACTTACATCATAACTTAATCTTCACCAATTGCCAGTGGGACAAATTGGATTTCAGTTAACCTTGGAAAATGAGGAAAAGCCTTGAGGGTGGAGGTTTTACAGCCCACTAACCTTTCCTGTGTTACAAAACATCACTATATTCAAACCAAGCAGTAGCCTATCTTTGAATTTCTGCTCACAATAGTTGAAAATTTGCTTCTCTAAAGTCTGAAAAACATATGAGAAGCAGAACAAAATAGAACTTCATCAAGTACTGAGTGCAAGATACTTAGCACTTTAAAAGTAGATGTAATTCAATTTAGTTTCTTAGAGATAATAACACTTTTTTATCTTCTTACTTAGCAAATAGGCAGCTTGTTGGACATTGAAGAATCTAAACTCCACTTGAACTTAACCTGCAGTTTAATGGCAATACATTCCCTCGTGTGATAGCAGCACATTCTTGACTTTGGGTATTTCTGAAAAGTATGCAGTTCACTGACACCTTCTGAAAACTCAACAGTGCATGAATTGTTCTTCATGATGAGTAGCTTCTCTGCAGATCTTATTCTGCACTGGAAAGCCGAGAAGCAGAGCCTGGATAAAAGACAGCTCTGTAACATAAACCAGGGGAATTTAGAGGAATATAGGCTTTTTTGACAAGCCTACTTCTGGGTAGACTCCACACTGGATAAAATTGATCCTAAGAAGGCAAAGTTGGTTTTACTATGGAAGCGCATTTAATCTCAGCTCATCCTGCCTCACACATTCGTTTAAAATCTCTTTTAAACAGATCTCAAAAATGAATTTCTTGCTCCTTGCAAACCTATGCCTAAATTCACAGGCTAGTGATGGAAAGTCAGCTCTTTCTCCATTGCAGAGAGTTGTTGTCTGGCTGTACATGGGTCAGCCAGGCCTGCTAGCTCTATCAGTTATTGATGTAGTTATCAGGAGCTGATAAGATTTCTTGCAATTTCCAAGCTTTTGCCTTCTTCTTTTTGAAAATATAATGGCAAGAAACAGCTTAGGACTCTTATGTATCTTAAAACAAAAAAATTTGCCAGTTAACAGAAAACAACCTCTTTCTGGAGGTGCTCCCTGGAGACACTCAAGGCCAGGTTGGAAGTGGCTCTGGGCAGCCTGATCTGCTGGATGGCAGACCTATCCACAGCAGGTGGTTGGAAGTGGCTGGTCTTTGAGGTCCCTTCCAAACCAAGCCATTCTGTGATTCTATGATTCTTCCTGAGAACACTTCAAATCACATCATGGAGTGAATTCTCCCACCATCTGAAGTCCTCTTTATCTTCGCATTGACTATTAAGTGGGTCCAGGGCAGCCAAATTCAGATGCTTTGTTGAAATCAAGATTTATCACACTTTCATCTAGAAGACCAGACATATTGTCAAAGAAGAAAATCATATTGGTTTTATATGATTTATTCTTGATGAAACCATATCAGCTGCTTTCTGTCCCTTAATATGCTCATGGGATCTTGTAAATGTGTTGCTAATAATTCGCCTAGGAATAGATAAAGTCTGGCTGGTTTTTGTTCCCCGTGGTCTCATTTTCTCTTTTTACAAAGAAGTAGAATGACAGAAATTTCCAGACTCCTGGGGCTTTCTCCAGCCTCCACAACTAGTTAAATATTGTACTACGGTCCCATGAGGCCCTGGTAATAAAATATGGCAGCAAAGAATTGGATCTTAAGAGCTGTTTATGGAATCCTATCAATCCATGAGTCCTTTTCCCTAATTAAGTTGAACAGGCTGTCTTGCATCCCTGGTCATTTCTAGTCCTTTATGATCTAAAAAGAACTTAAAGAGCAGTCAGAGGGGACTGCACAGACAAAAATGAAGTGAATAATGACCTTTGATGCCAGTATAGATCAAAGTAGTCAGGCAATCTGAATTCAGTCCTTGATTCCTTTCTCTCCTGTAGGAGTTTCTCTGATGCAGTCCAGTTAACTGGTACAAACCATTTAGCAGCATGTACCATAAATCAGTTCTTCAGGATTCACCAAGTAGCTGAATGTGAAGATCTAGTCCGAATTCTGTGAGAAGCTATGGGAAGGAAGAGCTGTCACACTTGACTTAAAATACCACTGTTTTAGTAGCATGTTTTTAGCAGCATGTTTTGAGTGAGCATTTCCACAGTTTCCTTTCTGTTCAGAATGTGACTGAATTTCCTTCTGAGTTCTGGCAGTGCAATGGAGTTCAAGAACCTCAATTTTTTCAGTCAGTTTTTGTTTTCAGCTTTTGATTCGTCACCTACCTCATGGCAGGACTATAAGACCATGCATGTTAGGACAGTCACCACTGCAAAGTGTGAATCATGAAGGTTGGAAAAGACCTCTTGGATCACAGAGTCCAACCACACAGTGGTTGCAGTAAGCACGTCCCCCAGAGCCACATCCACACAGTTCTTGAACACCTCTAGGGATGGTGCTCCCTGGACAGCCTGTGCCAGTGCCTCACTGCTCTTTCTGAGAAGAAATTTAGTCATTAGCCAACTACCATGACTGAAGTGTGGCCTGAACAAATATAACAAGAGAAGACACAGTGAAATGATATGTGTATCTGACATATAAAATAGAGCCCATGTAACACATGCAATATATATAATACAGGGATAATAATATACTTTTTTCTCTACGAAGAAATCTGTACATAGTTCAGCTCTTCTGGACATCCATCTTTGTTCTGGAAGAAGTATCAGTTGGCCTTCCTCTTTCTCATGTCAGAGGACAGAAGTTCTGACAAGTTTTCATTCCTTCAGAAATAATCTGTGCCACAAGAAATTATCCTGTGGTTTTAAAAGGTACAGTTAAAATACAGATGCTACTGCATCTTTGGAAAAGTTCCTGAAATTGTTTGTTGTCTTCCATCTGAAAAGCAGGAACCTTACTCGTAATCTGAATAAAGTCTAGCTTTTGTTTCCAGACAGCAGCTTTGCATAGCAGATTTTGCAGCTAATCTAAATCTAAAGCTAATGCCTGACAATCCTGATGTGTGGATCTCATGTGTAGTCCTGCTTCTTAACCTTTTTACAGACTTAAGTGGAGGAAGGAATAGCCTTCTGCAACTTAACTGAACTTTTTTAATCCTTCTCTTTCTCACATATATCATCACATCTGAAACAGGTCAAAGCAGTAATAACCCTATGCTATGACTCAATACTGGAAATCCTTCCTGGCAGAATGATGTCCTTCCTCCAAAGAATAACTATGTGACCTCAGACTGAGAAGATGAACTCAGAAGTGAACACCTGCTCCTCATAGTTTTGGTTTTGCTCTTTTCCCTCACTTGCAAGAGAAGAAGTAGAAAACTGTTTCCTTTTCTTTCAAAGATGCAAAACCTCCACAAAATTTCAGATATGAGAATACCTTTAAACAGTGCTTACCTTGAAGTTCCACATGTGAAATTCAAGCTCTCCCATTTACAAGGAAGTCCTCATCTATAAACAAAAATAAAGCTATATATTAGTTTCCACTGTGTCACAGAGTACAGTGCATTTATATTCAGTATGTTACCATTTTTAACTTCAAATATCATCACTGAAGAATATTCTCCTTCTGTATACAAGTAAGAATAAAAAAGTTGCTTTGATATTGAAATACTGAACATATATATATATGTGTATATATATACAGAACGTATATGTTTCAGAACGTATACTCTTTCAAATAAGAAAATGAATACTCACGTTCTCACCAAAGTATGTCAAAAATATTTACTTGTGATTTTTGCAAATATGTTGAGACACAAATAGACCTTTACTTACCAACCAGTCCATATCTATTAACTCAAGCAGCATTGGATGGACAGGAGGACAGACGTGTAGGCCAGTGGAAAAACTGAGGAATTATTTCACAAACAGGTGATTAAAGTAGGTGAGATTAGATATGGCACAACAAGAACTACCTTCAAAAATTCAAAAAAAGATTAAATGAAAAATCGCATTGCCTTTTATACCTCACAACAAAAGATACATACGAGTGATCTGTTCTAAATCATTATAAGGATGAGGAGAGGCCATTCTCATAATTACCTTGAAAATGATAATTTACATTACAGCACATTAAGAACTATCATGCTGTGATGCCCTTACCATCTCACCAAAGAAAGGTGTAATCCACAGAGACTGTAAATCTACAGGGACTAAAACTCCTGGGGCTCTCAAAACATAGGCACTAAAGTTTGAATAGTGGATCACATTCCATTTGCAAAATATCAAGCTTCTCCAGAAAAGCGTGCAGTAGAGCAGCCTGATCTGAAGGAACAGGGACAGCTAAAGACAAAGCATGGGCTTTATCCAACATTCATAAAGAAATTCATTAAGAGAGGTGACGACAAGAATATGAACAAGAGATAATCTCAGCTCAACAATCATGGGGGAAATAAGGTTGCTTATAGTTTCATATTTTCTAACAGATCCAACTGTTCAAACACCAGTCGCAATATTCAAAAGCTTGAGCTGGGTAATGGTTCTCACCGGAATAAGTGAAACTCACACCATGTGTATTTTGCTTCCCTTCCTTCACTCCTAATGCCTCTTCTAAAATAATAATAATAATAAACAAAACAAAACATAAAATCAGAAAAACTATTCCTGCTAGACTGTTTCCAGTGCTTTGTGACGTGCATTATTATAAAACAAGAAGTCAGCACTTTCCATTGAAATCTTATTGTATGAGGCATTTTCAATAGGAAAGAACTGTTCTCCAAGGTCAGTGATCTCCAAACTTTTGATTGCACATCCCATCAGTAAAAATTTGGAGCACACACACACACTAAATATGTATAGTTAGGGTACATATGTATATATAAGTGTTCTCCTATATCAGTATACAGGAGGACTGCTCTAAAAGTAATGCCTCCTGTTTTATGATATTGGCCCACAGCATCAGAGGATGTTGGTGATACGGCAGTAGGGGTTGAAACTTCCCACCAATATTGTATTACATGTTGTTGCCGTGTGACAGATGGCGGCAGATGGCAGCAGAAAGACACTCTGACAGAATGGCAGCTGACATAGAAGTACAAATGAAACAAAGGTGTGTCACTGAATTCCTCCATGCAGAAAAAGTGGCACCCATTTCTATTCATCAGTGCTCACTGAATGTTTGTTGAGACCAGTCAGTAGCTGTCACACAGTGAGGTAGTGGGTTGTGCACTCCAGCAGTGGGGACAGAACGGGAAGAACAAGCTACATTCCAGATGGCCATGCAGATTTTTATGAGCGTGGCATGTAGGCCCTTCCTTGCTGGTTAAAACGCACAGCTAATGGCAGCTACTTTGTTGAAGAGTGTTTTGTAGCTGAGAATTTACTGAATCAAACAGCATCATTGTCCTCTTTGTATCTGTAGTAGTTTCCATGGAAATTAATAGGAGGCATTGCTTTCAGAGTGACCTGTGTATATAAATACATAAGCTTCTTCCCACTTGCCTAGTCCACTTGCTGGGGCTTTAAAGAAGACTCCACTCTCAGGTAGTAACAGAATTGGCAAAGACATTTACAAGTTTCCCTTCCCTTTTAAAATGGTTAGTTTGACTAAACAATTTATAAGCAACAAAAGCAGGACAGCCAGCTCCTGAAGCAGATGGCAAAGAAGGTAACACTGCACAAACCTGCAGGGCTTCTTCTCTTACCATATGTTCTAATTACTCCTGGTGCTACTCGAAGACATGAAAAATTTGGCTCACTGAGCAATGCCTGAAAAGCTATCACTTTTCAGCAATGCAGGTGGCTCATACTGACGATACATTAACTATTTATATTGCCATTCAAACACACAGTAGATCCTACACTAAACGAGGAGTTCTCCCACTGGCACGCAAGCTTTTGTGAACTAAAAAAGCAGAGAGGTTATCAGGTAACCCCCATGTCTCTTTCATGAGACGTGACCGTGAGAGGTGACCGTGTGCTGCACAGCTGACAGAGAATGTGTTGGTTTCACAGGGATAGGCAGCTCAATTCCACCATGCTGTGCTCTCACTTCCCCATCTCTAGGGAAGAAGGGGAGAAAATACAATAGAAAAAGTGCTCCAGGATTGGTGTGAGGACAGGGAGATCTCTCACCAATAACCATGGAAGGAAATACACACTCAGCACAGGGACAATAATGCAATTTATTGCCAATTAATAACAGACCAGAACAGTGAAAAGTAAAAGCTCTGCTGGTGTTCACTCGGTTTCACCTACAGCTCAGCTCAGGCAGTGGCAGGGCACTGCTCTGACAAGGGGCTGCTGGGCACTGTGAGCACTGCCCTCTGAAGCCTCTGGTACCAAAACATGGCCATATAAGCCCAGTACAGAGAAGCAGGAAGAAGTACACATAGTGAATCCACCTGATAAGTTTGGTGAGGCCTGTTGCCGGTACAGCCACTGCAGCCTCTGCTGCCTCAAATTTCCCTGCTGTTGCAAATGTCTTTACCAGATGGATGTTAGCTCCTCTTGGATGCAGTGTATTGTATATATGTAGTTGCAAGTGTTGGCATCACCTTAAAATAGGTTCCAGGTCACAACTACACAGCCTACATTCCTCTTTGAATCCAAAGCTACTGGACCCTTAACAACGAATGGTAATTAGAAAGACAGAAATGCTTTTATACATTCCCAAGCTCTTTCTTCATAAACCTATAGCATGGGTAGTACTTTCAGTACCATTTCATGGTTTTTACTAAGTGACAGCTAAGACTGCTGCAATGTCTCTGGCAAATGTTATTCTGAAGCTATGTTGAAGCTTGTCTCCAGTTCTTATATCTGCATTTTTTTCCTCCACAAAGGTATAATTTTGCAAATAATTTTGCAGCCTGGTCAAAAATTAATTTTTGCCTCTTTGCTCCCCCCTGAGGACCCAAATCCTTTCCTAGTCACAGGCACCCTCCTCATTCTCTGCTATCCAGCTCCATATATGTATGATTATTAAACGCAAGGCCAATTAAAGGGAAATTGGAAAATGAAATTGGAAATGTTGTTTGAGTATTCCAATCAGTAGACTTCTGCTGGGAGGGAAGAAACACAAATGAAAACAAAACAAAACAAAACAAAAACAAACAAAAAAACCCACCCACTTTACTGTGTTTGCCATAAGGATTGCTTCTTGGTAAATACTGCAGTATGAAAAATCCAATGCAAAGCTTCTAGATTCTCAGGAAAATACTTCTATGACCATAAGTCCTTCTCAAAAGTAAAAGTTCGCAGCGTTAAAAGCTAGGGCATAGAAGTCTCTGGTCTTTTGGAGGCTATCTCACGTCATAAAGGAGTCATGTCCCCATCCTACTTATATTCAGAAAGTTGCTTATTTTTTTTCTGTTCTTGCCTGTTGCACCCATGCGCTCCTTATCAGACATAAGAACCCTGCTGTTATGTCCTCTCTTTCCCTTTTTTTTTTTTTTTTTTTTTTTTCAGCACAACCCATCCCACTCTAGCTCTCTTGCAAATGTTGGATACTACTCCAAAGTTTCACCTATATGTGTTACAGCTATGTTGTCCAGCAGCATCCAGAGAGATAAGCTCTGAGGGCACAGTTTTGTACATACTATGGCTCAGTAGTCATCTCCTCCTGGGAAGAGTTTTCAGTATTGTTATTCAGGCAAGGTGTGAGAGCCAATTATTATTGCCACCCGATGTGGAGAGCAAGGGCGTGAGTTTTTCCATGCTGTACCAGAAGGCTGTGACAGTGCTGAAAAATGGAATGTCCTTAAGCTTATTTCTCATGCTACTATCATTTTACATATCGACAATCTAACAGTTCAAAATTCAGGAAGTTACATTTTTGGACTTCTGCTTCTGTTTTGCATTGCTGGAGAAAGACAAATCCCAGTTGTCTACCAAAATTAGAACTAGGCCTTCTGTGTGTTCTGTAAATTATACAGAGCCAAATGCTTTCATGCAGGAAGGACAAACTCAGAGCTCTCTAATTCTTCTCAGCTTTGTGCATGGTGCTCCAAACTTTTAGCAGGATTTAGGAATTGCATTTTATCCCACAATTTTGTGCTTCACAGCTTTTATAATGTTTGTTTTTTGTTTTTTTTTTTTTGTGTGTGTGTGTGTGTGTGTGTGTATGTTTGCATTCATATGCATCTTATTTTATAAATTATGCTTTACTTTACAGGGAAATAAGAAGAAATGGCAAAAAAATCTTCAGCCGTTAACAAGCACCACGAAATACCAGAAGTTTAAAATCTCTTATTAATGTATTTTTAAAGCCTTCCTTGGGTACAAGTGAAAAAAAAAAAGATCAGCAAAATGTAAAATTCTATGTTAAATTTGATGGAGTTCTTTGTGTAAAGCCTCACAGAATAATGCTTCACAGACCTAGATGGACAGCAGAGCAGAAACTTTATTAATACATTAGGACCAAGAAATGTGAATGGGTTTCATTGCAAGCTTTGAAGGACTAAAGCGCTGTCAATGTCTCTGGTGACCCTCTCCTTTATACCACTGAGTATCTAGTATAAAGCAGCAAAAGCTTGATTATTTTGTACCTTTTCAATATTATGTTTACCTTTATTCCTTACCCATAGAATTATGTGCAGTGCGAATTTTGGCTACGTAAGTGGTTTGTAGTAGTTTCACATGAAAGGTGATAACTCTCATCTTGCTTATGCAATATGACAGAGTAGAAAAGCTCCAGGACTGATTGGTGGATGATACCAGATACTTGCTAATATCAGAACTACAGCATACAGAAATTTGCCTCTGGTCAGAAGCAGGAAGGTCAGGAGAATGTGTAAAAAAATAAATAAGAGTTTATCATGTATTTGAAAGACAGTGTCATCGAACACTGTGAAAATACTGGAAAGCAAAAGCCTATCTTAAGTGGTTCAGTCCCTTGGCTTCTATTCCTTGGCTTATAAAAAAGCAGCAAGCTGTGCTCTTAACCTCAGGGTAACCACAGAGCCTCACAACAGTTGTAGAAGTTAAGACCAGGAGATACATCTGCAAAAAGATGAAGAAAGCCACTTCAGTTCCGCTCTGACCCTTTGGCCAAGCAGTCTTGTGTTGAAACAAAAACATGCATTACTTTTCTTCTTTTTAAGATAGCTCACACAGTGTACTTACCCCAAGATTAAACAAAAAACAACCAACCAAACAAAAAAAAAAATCCCATATTCTTAATCATGAAGGCAAGTACCATCTCTTGGCTCTAAATCACCTCTAAATCACCTCAGCATGAGGTTACCATAGCAAGACTGATGTCAGACTTGCCAGAAGTTAATTTGTTTCCCATCCTTGTGTCTCTCCATCATTCCAATGTGAGCAGGAGAG
This sequence comes from Centrocercus urophasianus, assembly GCF_019232065.1. Lineage (NCBI taxonomy): Eukaryota > Metazoa > Chordata > Aves > Galliformes > Phasianidae > Centrocercus > Centrocercus urophasianus. Next base: position 20,644,067 of record NW_024884767.1, read on the forward strand.
CTTGTTGTCACAGGCCAAAAATCTTTAAGAGATAAATGTCGAGAACATAGCAACTCAAAAGAAGCAGTATTCGGGAAGGGATAGAGAAGAGACAAATGCAGGAGCTCTTTGGAACTATATGATCTGCATGAAATTTATCAGTGACTTTAATTTGGCTGAACAGTCTAGGCACTGTACTTTATGGCAATTCAGATATTTTCCAGGTGCAATGATGAAAACAGCACAGTACTTAAAATCATGCAAGAAGAGAGCATGAGTAAAGATGTAGATGCAGGGAAGTCAGTGGATGTCACTGACCTCAATTTAACAAGACTTTCAGCCCTCTTTACTGCAGCATGTCCAGGAGAGGTCTACATGGGTAGATTACTATGTGATGGAAATAGTGATTGGATTGTTGTGTTCAAAAGCAAGTGCCTGATGGGTACTCAGAATCACAAAATAACAGTATGGTTGAGGTTAGAAGAAAAATCTGGAGGTCAACTTCTCTAGTCCTCTGCTCAAGTGCGTCCAACTAGAGCAGGTTACTCAACACCATGTCCAGGCGCCTTTTGCAGATTCTGAAGACAGATACTCCACCCAGCACCTCTGTGGTTAACATGTGCCAGTGCTCTATCACCCAAACAGAATGAAAGTGCTTCCTAATGCTTAGGTGGAACTTCCTGCCTCCCATTTTGCACCCACTGCTTATTGTTGTGTTACTGGTAACAACTGAAAAGAGCCTGAGTCCTCTTTGCACCGTCTCTCCAGATACTTATGTACACTGATAAATTTCTCCTGAGCCCTTTCTCATCCAGGCTGAAAGTCCCAGCTCTTTCGCAGGAGAGGTGCTCAGTCCCTTCATCATTGCAGTGGCCTTGCACTGGATTCTTTCCAGTGGACTTACATCCCTCTAATACTGGAGTCCAGAAAAATGGAGAACAGCACTCCTAAAGTGACCACATCAATACTAGCAGAGAGGATGGATCACTTCTCTTGACTTGCTTGAAATATTTGTCTAAGGTGTCCAAGAATACAATTAGCCTTCTAGTCCACTTGGGGTCAGTCACAGGTGACTTTCCTGAGTTTTATCCAGAAACCTAGTTGGTATTTGATATTGTTACCAATAAACTGAACGAGGAGATGTAAAGCATATCCACACATCTGAGGATGACACAAAACTGGGTTATAGTTTATCTACTCGAGGCAGCATAAGCACAGAGTAGAATAGGACAACCTCTCCCCTGTCTGACTGGCAGTGCTGGGCCTGATGCACCCCAGGGTACAGTTGGGTCTTTGGGCTTCCAGAGCATACTGCTAGCTCACGTTCAACTTCTCATCAGCTAAAACCACCACATCCCTTCCTGTGGGGCTGCTCCTCAGCATTATTTTTTTTTCCAGTATGAAATCACAGAAATTGGAAGAGATTTCCCAGAGAGACTGTGCACTCTTCAATTTTGGACACTTTCCAGGCTTCATTGCTTAAAAACTGATGCAGTTTGATTTGAATTCACTACTAGACTTGAAGATGACGTTGGATTACATACATATGAATCGAATTGAGAAATGTGGGAATTTCACAAGGAATGAGACTTCTGACAGCTTTGTGTCAGCTGGCTTCCCAACTTCCCAGACATTGAAGAGCGTCACTTGTCCAGACTTAGACAAGATCTATCACTTTGGTACAGTGAGGGCCATCAGAATAGATACTCTTGAGGAGCCATCAGAATAGAAGACATGCAGTAAAAAAGCACACCGTACCCTTGGAATGATAGGTAATCCCATCAAGGACCATCTGCAGGGAGGGTCCTCTGCAAACATCTGCCATATCTTTTTACAGATTCAGACTGCAAATCATACCAAGGATTATTGTCCACGTAGTCTGGAAAATGGCAACTGCAAGTTCCACAGATAATCGGTCTCAGTTATAAGCCATATATCCCACACTTCACGAAAGTACACACAAAAAGCAAAATTTTTCTCCTCCAAATTAAATACCTCCCAAAAGAAGCTGGCTTTTCTATTCTAGCATCACTGAAAGGAGGAGTTTCACTGCGTCACTCAATATGTTCCTCCATATCATAAATATGTTGGGGTTAAGAACTTATTACTCTTTCATTTATATCAGTTCTCTAGACCATACGAACCAATACCTTGTAAAGCATCTATCATCTCAATGTATGTCATCTCTATGCATCTTTCTCATAAATATTTTGAAAGAAAAAAAGTGAAAAATCAGCTTTTGTTTAGAGGTAGGATACAAGCTGCCATTTGTAATGAAATGTGAATGACATAATTACAAGTGAAGGAGAAAGAAATGTTGAGCAGGCAGGCCTTTGGACCAAGACCCAAGAAACTTAGCTTTAATTTCTCTCTGAGTTTAATTCAGATTCCAAGGACTTAAAGCAGCACTTCTATCTCCATGAGAATCTTGGGGCTGCACTATAAAACATAGAGTTAATAGTAATCATGTGGAATTTATACAAAGAAAATTAATTGATGAATTAAGGCTTTCAGTTTTTGAGAAGAAAACAGCAAGTGATTATATTTGATGACAGTATCTTCAGTCATAGATACTGTGCTATTCTTCATCTGGAATTTGCCATGAAGACAATGAAGGCAGGAGCATGGCCACCATACAAAAGACTTAAGAATTGAAGGAGGGAGAGTTGGAGAGCAAAATGGTTAATTGAGAAAAAACCTCTGCCAAGTTGTTCATCAAACATAACTACTTGCATTTGAAAATTCAGCCCCAGAAAGGATCTCTCCAGTTTTGCTTATAAACACATGTAATTAGGAGTTTGTTTATTGTGCCCTCAATAACAGGGGAATCTACATTGCCAGCTGAAGTCAAGATCATCCCCATCTGAGGTAATGAATTTTATATCTTAGAAGTGAACTGACTCAGAAAATTAGAAAACATTTCATAGACTTCTGACATCATGATAGCTTTCTCCTCAAGTCGTCCACTTCTTATCACCGTTCATCATATTTATGGTCACATTTATTCCCTCTCTTATTTATACCTGTTGATGATACTATAATGAGTTGTGTGCAATTCATTTTTCAAGAAGAATAAAAAAAGAAATGTATCTGTGTTTTGTTTCCTATGGAGCTATAAAAATCTTCCTACGATGTTCTAGTGAAATTAGACAAAAAAAAAAAAAAAAGGAGATAGGTAGAATCAATTTAGAGAAATATCATTGTTGCACTGAGGAAATCCACCTTAAAATACTGCATAGTAAGTAAGCGTGTTACAGAAACAGAGGAATATATGTAGCTGAGAGACAGCATGGCCATCTTTAGATTTATCAGCACTGAAGCTAGTATTGCTGTATTACAAACCTCTCTCTTGGCATGCCTCTCACATGGCAGGTGAGTGAAAAGCGATCTCATGTTTTTAAACCCACAACATTGAGTTTTCACTGGGCAAGCAGAGTCATGCTGTGTGCAGTATGATGCTCTGAGGTGTACCATGCTCTGTTTATTATCTGAAGGCTAATAACATATTTCCTTCTAGTGGTGACAGATTTATACTGTCTTTTCCTCTATGTGATCCTTTCCATTTCCTCAAAACCTATGAAAACAGAGTATGGTTGGACTTTTCATTTCTCTCCACAATGTGGTGACATAACTCCCCACTTACAGTTATTAAATAAAGTAAAATATTTGTTCAGATTTATCAGAAAACTGTTGGGTAACATAGTCTCTTTTTTTTTTCTGAAGGAAACGGTAGAAATTGAGTTTCATCTTAATCTATGCCCTGTGCTGGTGTCTACTTCTTCATCTCTTATTAATAAATGGAAGAAAATCCTATCAACCAATGGTTAGATTAATGAACTGCCTAACACTGCATAATGGAAAGAATATCTAATAAAAGCTATTCCAATTAAAATACTCTCCTTCTTTAATTGAATATTAAACTCATATATTTTTAATCATGTATTCAATTCCTTTACTCCGCCTTTCCTATCACCAGAGCATAGAATTTCTACCACAAAATCTGCTTCTTGAATGTACTACAGAAACATTAAGTTCCTGACCATATGAAACAATTTAAAGTAATCTAAGTACACCTGTCATCAATGGCACCCTTTTTTCTCTTTTAGTACAACCAGACTTACGTGAATTGATCATGCTTTTTGCTTTAGGATATTTCATATTTTTGTCTTTCAAGACCACAAGGAGTAACCAATTGTGACTGCTTACTCTGCAGAACTTTCTAGTGTTGGTAAAAACTCTGTGAAAACTTCGTGTCTACAGCTAATAAAATATAATGCCACTGCAGATTAGGTAAAGACTGCCTTATTTCCCCTGAGCTACACCCGTCACCCCCATTGCAGCAGTACTGACAACTAAGTTACTATCCTGATACAGTAAACAGATGGCTTGGTGATTCTTCTCAGTTCTTTCGTTCTCTTCCAAGATCCTTGATTACTTGGCAGACACAGAATCATAGAATCATTTGTTGGCAAAGACACTCAGGACCATGAAGTCAAACCATCAACATGACCGACTGAGTCCCATCATAAAGTTGTGTCCCTTAGTGCTTCATCCATGTGATTCTTAAATACTTCCAGGGTTAGAGAGTTCACTACTTCCTTGGACAGCCAATTCCAATGACTGCACATCTTCTATGTGAAGTTATTCTTCCTAATGTTCAATGTAAACCTTCTCTGGTGTAACTTGAGGCTGTTGCCTTACATCCTAGCACTTGCCACCTAAGCAAAGAGACCAAGACCATTCTTAATCTCTTTCTAGGTAGTTGTACAAAGTGATGATGCTTTCCCTCAATTTCCTCTTCTCCAATCTAAACAGCCCCAGAATACTCAGCAGCTCATTATATGTCTTGTTTTCTAGTCCTTTCAGCAGGTTCCTTGTCTCTACACACTGCAGCAACTCAGTATCTTTCTTGTAGTGAGAGGCTCGGGTTTAAAGACACTATTTGAGGTGTTCTCACCAGTGCCACCTATGAGGGCACAGTCACTTTCCCACTCCTGCTGGCAACATAATTTCTGTTGCAGGCCAACTGAGCACACTCTGATTCATGTTCAGAAGGCTGTCCTGCACCACTGGGTTCTTTTCTGCTGATTGACCTTCCAGCTACTCTTTCCCCAAGCCAGTATCACTGCATGGGCTTGTTGTGACCCAAGTGCAGCACCCAGTCCCTAACCTTGCTGAGTGTCGTGTAATTAAGTTTCAAGCATCTATCAAGCCTATCCAGGTCCTCCACAAAGCCTTCCTACTATCAAACAAATCAACTCTCCTGCCTAACTTGGTATAATTTGTGAACTTAATTAAGGTTCATTTGATCAGCTCACTCAGATCATTGATATAAACACTAATATATATATATATATACATATATATATATGCAACTGTCCCTGGAACCAAGCCCTCGGGAAATTTGTTCAGACAGGAAGGATTTGCAAGCGCTCGTTAAAATTAAAATACATTCTTTGTGACTGGCAGGGAAACCATGCCATCACAATGGTGAGGTTGTTCTCTGAGTGACATAAATGAAGAAACAATTAGCTTCAGTGTGGAGAAGTGAAGGCTTAACTTCCAAATACTCAATGAAAGGTAGAGTCTGGTACTTCCCTGATGACAGAATTTCTTTCTGAGGAGTAAGGCTGACAGCAAATTATAAAAGAAGGAAGAAATACCAGTGCAATAACTAACTCTTCTTGGAAGAATTTACTAAATAGTGACCAGTTGAAGAGCAGCTAATTGGAGAAACTGCATCCAGACACTTCTCACAGCGCAGTAAAGGAACAACATGCATCACGTAAGTGATATTGTACAGTCACACACTCAGACAAGTCAGTTCACCTAAAAATGTGACATGGAGTAAATTCCTTTGAGTTGGATGTGGCCTCTACAGAAGTAGTTCTTCATATTCTTCAGGATCTTCAAGGTTCCATTTTGCATTTTCTGGATATTACTGACTTGAAATCAGCACTCTCTCATGCACTCTATATAGGGACGTGGGATTTCCCTGATATTCTACTGCAAGCAGAGAATCAAAGATGAACCTATTGGCATATCTACAAAAACCATAACACCAAGTCATGGTCATGCTTTCCTTTTCTCGGATATGTCAGTGTATCTCTTTGAGATGAAAATCCTGGGACAAATTTCGTAAGATACCCCTTAAATCAGAAATAGAAGAAGCTAAAATAAGTCCATTAAACACAACTAGAGGGGATTTAAACAGAAGAAAATACAAATATTATTTTGCTGTTTACAAAAGAATAAGAATTGCCAGAACAGTATCAGCTTCAATGACTATCTTTCATAGTTTTAGGCATGATTTTTACTCTTATGATATGCTTTTGTTAAATGAGCTTCCAGCCTGCTAGACTTCAAGACAGTTTTCAACAAACAGTATAGGAAGGAAAAAAAAAAAAAGAAAAAAAACATACTGCGATTGGACACAATTTTAATTCACAAATAACTGTACAATTTTTCCCTTTCAGGCTAACTGAACCACTTTTTCCTGAGTGGCTGCAACACTGCAACTCAAGAGTTCACACGTCCTCAGTTCTCTTTCAATGTGTTGACCACAGTATCTTATCTGCATTTCACATTAGTTATCACAAAACACAGCCGTCATTGTATTTACACTGGATTCAGGCTGGAAAGCAGGAAAAGATTCTTTACTGAGGTGGTGGGTATGGAACAAGCTCTCCAAGGCAGAGCTCAAGGCACTGAGCATTCCGGAGTTCAGTAAACATCTGGATAGTGCTCTCAGAAACGTAGTCTGATTTTTCGACAGTGTTTTGTGGAGCCAGGATTTGGATTCTGTGATTCTTACAAGTCCCTTCCAGCTTGAGATGTTCTAAGATTTTATGATTCAGGGAAATGTAGCCAGACATAGTAGTCTGGGATAGATAGGTCATAGGAGGCACTGTACACTCTCTCTCATGTGAAATGACATATGAGAGAAGCAATCTCTTTTTATTAATAAGTTTAAACCAAAATAAACTTTTGAATTAATTTGAATAACAAAAATTAAAAAATTTAAAAATGCCCTTTCTTCCCATCAGAAAGCTGAGTGTATTTCGCTATTTTTTTTACTTTTGTCTAATTAATGTAAATGATACCACATTTTCTCATTATTTTCTGGGTTAGTTTTTATCTACCTACAATTTACACAAAGATTGCTGCAGCGTATAAATGCTCTCATTGTACACTCTAAGAACATACATAACTCTGAGTGAGAACTACTTCATGCAAATAACCAGGAACAACAAAGTTATGCTGATCTGGATCTCAGATACCAGTATGTTTGGAAAAAGCCAGCACAAAAAAAAAAAAAAAAAAAAAAAAAAAAAAAAAAAAAAA
>NW_024884767.1:20651489-20661187 GCF_019232065.1 Centrocercus urophasianus
AAAAAAAAAAAAAAAAAAAAATTGCAATAAATCTCTCTTATTATAGCAACTGATTAAAAAATTAAAAGTGTTTGCATCTATGCTGAACATTTCTGAAACATAAAAACCCACAAATTCTCAGTCCCAAGGAAGATACAAAAATCCTTAGATATATTTGTCATTAGACTCTTGCAAAATCACCATAGCCATTTCTATTATTCATAAGCAGACGTGCTAAAATATAATCTGTTACTTATAAACTGTTTACTGGGGTTTTGCATTGATATTTTGATAGAAATGTCTCTTAAAACATAATTCATTGCATCTTTAAGCTGTAATCTGATCTGATTTCTTTTATTATCTGATTCTCCAATGCAAGTCTCTATCTGTGTGTTCCAGAACAGTCACATGCAAAAGGCAAATGCCTTCAAGTTACTAGCTTCTTCCCTCCTTCCCTTTTTATGAAGGAAATAATGCTAAGACTGGCCTTATAATTTGTTCTTTTTTTTTTTTTTTTTTTTTTTTTTTCCTCCAAACATCCCGGAGGACTATAGTTAGAATAGAACCCCTTTAAAGAAGGTTTCACTTGCTTTTTGGTGAGTTAGGATTTGTTTCAGAGGATCTTTTTTCATTTTCTGTCTCTGCTGCAGTAAATGTTTTAGACTGATCAGCCCACTGGTGGATGGTAGAAGAACTGCAGAGCTTTCATCCATTCTAGGCTGCTTTTGATGAAGGTATATTGTGGATTCTTCTAAGCAATGCAACTGCTGAATCTCCATCACAATTAGAACTTCTATTTTTATTAATTTTCCCTAAATTAGTGTTCATGGAAACTAGTAATAGCATGTCAAGAAATGATCACTCAATTGTTCTGATGGGTTTCAAGAGTGAACTAAAAATGATTTTAATTGTCATCTCATATATAGTCAAAGAAAAATCTCTTCACCCTCCCACATGTCAGTCAGACACACATTTCTAATTCCCTTTAAAGGATACTTTTTCCCTGAAGAAAGATTTGCAGCGCAACGCAATATGAATTAATATGTGTAGGATTGCAGCATTTTCCTTGTGACAAGAAAATGTTCTGTTATTTAAGATGTTTTGCTGTTGTTTTTGTTTGTTTGTTTTTACAGTGTGCCATGCATTGCTAACTTCTGTTTTATAGATTTTCCTTTTTACTTTCCTTTTTTAATTAAGAAAAATCTCTCTTTAAGACCACCATTACACTTACACCGGTAATACAAAAGCAAGAGCACATCATAATTGTCCTTTTTCCTCTCCTTGACAACAGATGGATTACAGATGAAATATATTGGAAAGATTTAATGGCCAAACAGAGGGACAGTCCCTTCTAAACGTGCTATGTGAAGAATAACTGAACAAGAAATATGCCAGACTGAAGCTGCATGGACATCTCATTTCAAGCTGTCCATTGTGTTAAAAGTGCTAGACTGGCTCTTATTAGTTTGAAAAGCAGTGGGTCTTTAAAAATAGGTTTCTGGAGAATGGTTCTTTCTGCCGGCTTTAGAGGAGATATCAGCACTTTGCAGTCAAGAGCATTGAGCCTATTTTCCACAGAGATGATCAAAGGCTTCATGGCAGCTTCACCACTTCTTGATCTTTCTCATGAACAGGAAAGTAAATCACAGAAAGGTCATTCACATTGTTTTCCAGGAGAATGAGGACCAGAGGTAAGTGCCTCTTTGTTTAAAATATCCAGAATTTTTGCATGACTGGTTTTATCAACATATAGCTGTTCCCCTCCTGCTGTTTATCTCAAGAAAAACAAAACAAAACAAAAACTTGGGAACAATCTTCCCTTGTCTAACCAAATGCCCACTTGCCATGAGAGATGTCCTATGCAGTGATCACGCCAGGGAGCTCACAAGAACATGGTATGTGCTTCATCCACCACTTTCAGGTACATATTTCTCAGCTTCAGAAATTCCAGAGCTCTGGTTCTTCGGAAGGCTTTCAGTCTGGCAGGGGCTGATGTGCCAGGCAGCAGCGCTGAGGGAAGATACCAACGCTTTGCTAGGAGAGACTTGTCTACAGACAAGAAATTTTGGCAGTCTACTATTTGCTATTCCTTTCATTTACAGGGCAGCGTTCTTTGTACCAGCATTTGAGAAGGAGCACTGCTTTGCATAACTATCTATGCTTGTCTATGAATGGGGCATATTTGCATCTGATCGGGCTTATTTGCATCTGAATACACATCTCTAACAGAAGTTCTTGTCTGGCCGCACCACGTTACTTCTGGGGACTGCAAGGAGAAGCCTGAATATTAAATTCATTCGATGGAGACCAAACCGGTACCATCTCTTCTGCTCTAAGAGAGGCACAGACCCCACTGCTGTTAAATGTAGGTGCCCAGATGCATCAGAAAGTTTTGTGCTGTCTAGTATCAATATACTACAAGATTTTAAATGTGTAAGGCCAAAATTAGGCTAAGCTATCTCATCTCTTCTTAAAACACTACCTTACAGAAATTTCTTCCTGGATAGAGAACTGGTTTATATAAACAGGACTATGTGAAGAGACTACAAGACCACTACCCCAAGATCTTGATGACCAGAGCTATTAGCAGGTATGTAAACAATTTCTTGCATCAGCAGACTTCCTTAAACTGCCCTTCTTACCTTTCTTCAGTCCAACACCATCTGAGAGTCTCACTGCCATCAGGTTCTTCTGATCAAAAACTAGTTTTCAGGTGCTAGTTTTCAGCCACCAGCACCACCTCTCAGTGGTGGGAGAAGAATGGAAGAAAAGGCTAGAGCTACTTCTGTTGCTCCTTATCCTCAAAATCCAGCTACTCACAATCACAGAACCTCTGCATGGGCCCTTCCCAGCTTTGAGAAAGATAGAGGGAAAACTTCCAGATTCCTTCTAGCTTTTCTAGGTCATTCAAGGAAAAAAACATCAGCACTCCTATCAAGCAGGAATTTATTGTTTTGTATCTGCTCCTTGGTCTGTGCTGCTGTTCTCCCATCCCCTTACTCATATATACTGAATATATACTGAAGAATCATATAAAATAAAACTTTTTTTTTTTTTTTTTTTTCATTTTTGGAAAGCAATGCAACAGCAGACCTCTTTGGTGCAGTGCTTGGGTGTACATAAGGAGGCTGTCAGAACAGCCCCCTTTTCTCCCACCTGACAAAGAAACAGAGGATTAATTATTGCAAGTCTCCTGGCTTTTATAGAAATATCTGAAAAGAACACAGACTGCTCACAGATGCCACAAGAATGGCAAAACAGGTTTAATCCCACGGGTGAACACTTTGCTTGTTCAACCAGATCTAACTTTCAGTTTTTCACTGCAGCTTTTCAAAAGCTCAGCAGCTCTGCAGTGTAGCATTGCAGTCTTACACTGCAGCCTCCAATGCCTGCATTGAGAGCTGATGACCGTGCACTGCAGTGCGACGCTCTCCTTCCACAGTACTGCAGTCTGTGCAGGCTGAGGGCAGCAACAAAGCAAGAGCTCCTGGCAGAGCTTGGTATCCTGTTTATCTTCAAGGATACTGCGTTGAGGAAGCAGGACTTCGTTGTTTTAATGCAAAACCTGAAAAGGAGAGGGCTGCTTCTTTGATTTCAGTTCTGACAGGCAGTCTGTGGTTGAGGTTTAACTGTGAGATGACAGAGGGGGCATGGGGCATTCCGTGCTGTATTCAGCTCCATGTTTTCCTTTTACTCTGATGAGGAGAAGTTCCTGGCAGATCTGCTTAGCACTACATAAGTTTCCAGGTGGTACTGGAAATATTTCTTCCTCGCTTTGGGTTTTTTCCTTTTTCGCTTCCTATCCATCTTCACAGAGCAGCATTTCTACACAAACAGGCAGAGCTGTGCTGTGAAAGGCTGTGGCATACAGCCCCATGCAGAGGGCAGCCCGAGCACTGAAGCCCGAAGGCTATGGTAGTTCCTTGTCCAGAGATATTGGATGTATAAGAATAAAACTGAGTATGAATCCCAAGGCATACTTTGCAAGAAACTCTGCTCTTGACTAAAAAGCCCGAATACACAGACGATAACACGTATAAGATGAACAGACAGATTCAGCCCAGCCCTTTTTCCTACATTACAGGAAAATGTGCTCACTAACTCCAGACTGCTGAGATCCTTCACCCTCCATTTAAGTCAGTGGGAGTGTCAGATTTGTTAACTCATTAAGTTTGGCCCAAGTTATTACAGAGAGAATGAAAAGATGCAAAAAAAAGTAAAGTAAAAACATGACCTAAATCCCATCTTGCTTGTTATGCTGCCTACTTACAGTCAGAAAGTACTTTTCCCTCTACCACGCAGCAGAGACTATTGCTTTATGGGAAGATGGAGTTTCAAGCACTGACACAGTCAAATGGTTTTCATCCTGAATAAAAAGGCTCATGCTTGGCATTCATTCTTGGTTCCTATTACTGGTGTGAGTCTGGTGAAGAGATGTAAGAGAGATGTCAGGCACTTTCAGGAAATACTGCATAACAGATTGATTTTGCTAATAACTGCTGCCATTTTAATGCCTCAAAGCAGCACTATTTTTGGAGCCATTTAATAATGCAGCTTCAGTATTCTCAGAACAGAAAAGTCTCACAAGCTGAACACTTGCAAACTGGGGACAACAGGAACAGTTCTCTCTAAGTACAGAAATAACTGGAGAGCAGCTCATTGGATACCTTTAAACCACACAACAGAGACTGTGAGTTTGGCCCGACCTGCTAACAAGAAAGGAAGGAAATGCTCTTTGCATTTGACCTTAGGAATTTTACTTTAGCCAAGGCTATCTTCTTCTATTTCAATTTTTCAGCACAAGAAATCGAGCTCCATTTTTCTTTCTCTTCTAATTTTCTGATATGCTATATTCCTCCACCAGTTTCATCATGCATATTCTTTTACTTCAGAAAGGTAGCACAAATTATCTTGAGCCTTTTCTTATGGAGTCTGTTCTGCCTTTTAACACTCAAGCTGTGCTTCTCTGACCCAACCTGACAACCTGTTAGACCAGAATTTAACTCTTCTCCTGGCAGGTCTGCTGAGACAACAGGTACCTCCCAGACAGGAGTTTCCTGAAACTCTGTGTTCAGAAGTTATGCAACTTGTTGTGACAACTCCATTCTACTTGCACCCAGCTGTGCTTACAAATTCTTAATGCGAAACTGTGAACAGGGAGGTCTCCAAGCAGGTAGTTCGCAGTTTGTAGTTTACACTCAGATGCAGCTCTTGAGATTCCACAGACAGTATAATAACAGATCTGTAACAGCAGCAGTCAGCAGGTCACTTCATTGCTATCGTGCTCACATGCTTTTCTCCATTTCAAAGTTTCTTCCATGCTGCTGCAGGAATCATGCTAAGGCAACAGATCCCATTCCCCCAAAACCAATTTTCCATACGTGACCTCAGTCCTCACTCAAAAGAGTTCCTCCTACACATCCTGACGTACCATCATTCTCCAACAAATCTCTTCTTTAAAACTTGCCACAGGCACAGAGGACTATGAGTCATAATAACTCCTTACTACACTAATCAAAATTATCCACTGCTTCCTGTGATTCTCTTCTGCACCTACCAGTTCTATCTTGCCTTCAAATACAATTATCTCTTTTTGTTTAACATAATGTCTGTCGCAATAGGATGAGTGTACCTGCCTGGTAGTGAAAAATACTGCAAGAATACACATAGCAAACCTGTTCTGATAATCCACTCTGGATCTTGTGGACAAAGTTCATCCCAGAGTGATGTCAGCAAGACAGAGGTGTAAATGTACTGCTGATGCACAGAGGAAAGCAATACTGAGAGTTAGCAAATACAACTGTGATGCTACAAGACTGGCTCCTAGAGATGCAAGCAATTTCAGCAAATGAAAATTTAAAAGACCATTTAAAGGCAGGGAAAAAATATTTTTCAGGTGGAGTATGTGGAGCAAGATTCTGCAGATATGTTCCATATTAGGAAGATGCACAGCAATGACAAAATAATAATAACAATAATAGGGGGATGTTCCTAAGAAACAAATTCCTGTTAATATGTATTTTATATTTCGTGTGCTCTCTTGCCACACAGTGAAATGTCCTTGTAGTTACTTTTCTGCTGGTCAGAAAAGTAATTGTATGATGGCAGGAGCACAAGGGACTGGTTAACAAACAGGTACCACTCCAAAATTGCAGCCTATAGGGTGAAAGTTTTGGGAGCAAAAAATGCATTGTTAGAGAAGGGATCAGAAACACGTCCCTGAAGTATAGGCTTACAGTATAGAGAGAGAATCAGAGTAAACATTATCGCAGATTTGGGTGCCACATGCCTTCCCATCACCAGTAGCAGCCCTAGTGTTAACTTATGTCCTTCTGTGAGGGTGCCATCCCTTGCCAGCAGTAGCACTCACATTGCCCATATATAGGCAGAGGCATTGGCCCTGGTAGAAATGTGAGGGCTGACTCAAGTACATCAGAGCCACCTCCTCTGTGTACACCACAGGGTATGTGGACCAGCTCTCATCCAAAGCTGACATCACACCTAGCCCACTGACCACTGGAGCTGGGTCTCAGAGCAGTGGGTAAGAAGCTCTGGGAGGAAAGCTGTCATTTATATAAGGATGCCAGAAGCTAGCTGCTCCCTGTGAAGCACTGGCTATTGCAAACCATCCATGAAGGCTGATTCATCAATCCTGACTTCTACCCAGAGCTGCATCTGACCTAGATGGGGATTTTTCTCTCTGTTCCTGCCAATAAACAGGCAGATGGATTCCAAGCATGACTGCTCTGACCTATTTTGGTCACCTATGTAAATACATACTGAATCACAGCACCTAGTTCTTCCCTCAGGCTATGATGGGAGGATAGGGAAGTACAGGTCTAGGCATAAGTCAGGCCAGAGCAAGTAGCTCCATTCCCCTGGAGCAGAGAAACAGTGGGCTGTTAAGAACATACCGGCTTAGGTGCTCCTCATCACTAAACTGAGAAATATGCTGAGGAGATCAATTTCCCTTCACAGGCCAGAAATGACTCCAGTTCATGCTTTACTGCAGTGGACAAGCAGAAGAGCTAGTTACATGGGAGCTTTAAAAAACACCTTTTAAACTTGTACTCATCTGTACATCGCTATAACATTATTAATTCAGGTCTCATTCAGGGTACATTCTGAACTAGCTTTCAGCAGTCTAGCTGGCACCCAGCAGTAAAGAAAGTGAGTCACTCTCTCAGTTTTGTGTATGTGAATCCATTTGATGTGTGTGAGTGCAAAGTGAGAGTTGCACACAGAGATCAAGCACACGCAAAAGCCTCAGGAGCCATGTGGCAGATCTGCCTGTGCCTTATCAGATCTACAAATGCAAGCTTGATTCTGGCCACATTTTATTTTCTTACTCCAACAAAACACTGACAAATTAAACAATGCACCACAAAGAGTGGTTGAAAGGATACTAAAGGGCAAACTAAAACAATTCTCAGTGTCCATAAACTGGAAATAAAAAAATGGAAGCAGTTTCCTGAAATAGAAATTTAAAATAGAGAAAACTGAGTAATCACTCATTGTTTCAGGAAGCTTATTATACATACAAATATCTCTTCAAGGAAAAGAGTTAAACTTCTGTTCTTGTTTCTCCATTCAGTACTCAAATTTTGCAGATTGAAGTTGGATTTTACTGTGTGAATGAATGCTTTCAAACAAAAGGACACTGCTTTCATCCACTGCCTACAGAGCTACTGTGGTAAACCAAGTCTCAGAGATGACAGTCTAGATTACACTGCTGTGATTCACTTTGCTGGTACATAACTAGTCTGTTTTTCAAAACTAGGCACAGCTTTAAAGACAACTTATTCTCCATTTTTCCTCATTCTTCTTCCCAGTCCTTCACAATTTACATATGAAGATTTCCAGCTCTGAGCATGTGCATGAATCTGGCATATGAAAGGTCCAGTTCTCAGTCAGTGACTGCAACTGCTGAAGTAGCGTAGTGCTGAAAATGATACAGATATGGATATGGACATAGATGTATTTGGAAGCAGAAAATGCCCAGAGAGAAATTGTACTTCAGAGTTTAATATCAAGGGCAGCTGTTTCAGTAATGCTTTTGTGACCTTCCATTTTTAATCATTATGCTTCAAGTTCTCAACTAGCCAAAACAGCAGATTGGTTTTAAAATGTCACCCAGTAGTTATTTTAAATAAAAGAATCTGCCAAATGCTGAAAATTGTATTACTAGGAAATCAAAACCATTAATTTGACATTAAAGTAACCTTTAAAAATCATTCCTTAGAGACAAAGCTAACCTTTTTACCTAAGCGATAAGGAACATTGCCCAAGTCCATCTTAGACCTGATACTTCCCATCAGCTACACACATTGAACTGTGAGTAGGCAACAAGCTACCTTTAACCTCCAAAGGCAGCTTGCTCAGACATATCTGGCCATACTGAGTCTTTCAAAGATGCATAATTTTTTTTCTAATAGAATTTTTATTAAACACAATCCCAGATGATGAGTAAGGGCAGATGTGAGACACACTGATCCATCTCCTATTGAATTTCCCAAGGGACAGAGGTAGAACAAAGAGACAGTCTGTTTCCAACCAGTTGCTAAACTGAAGTACTTAGTCCATACTTACTGGTAAAATCCTCCCCTATGGCTGGAATCTGTTGCCCTGCGCATGAACTCAATTTATGGCCCATTCTGATCAGCATGTGGATCAGCTTTAGTCCTGAATGAAGCAGGGGATAAAAGATGAACCTTGGTCTTGAGTGTCTCCAGAACAGAGAGCAATGTTCTGGATTGTTTCTGTTATAAAGCCTGGGTGGCAACAGCACAGATGGAAAATACTTGCATTAATTAATCCGGTGTATGAGCGCCCAATTAAGCAAAGAACAAATAAAAAGTGGCATTTTGCAGTGTGTGCTGGCAATGTTACAGTTAATTCATGAATTAACATGAAGAAAAAATTCTGCACCTGGTATTTAATTGAGAAATAAATGGCTGTAGTGCTAGCCACTAAGAGAAATGTGTTTACATTGCATGAGCTAATCAAACTGCATGCTATCTACACAATCATCTAGCTGGGTACTCTCCAAAGCATTTTTTATTTATCCAAGAAATCTGGCAAGCATGGAAAGGAGTATAGCAATATACTTCACACCACAGCTTGAAGTGTTTCTGTCTAACCTTGTAGTTTTCCTTTCTTAGAATCCTCCTTTTATCAGTGACAATACTACAAAGCAGACTAGTGAAAGGAACCATATTCTAACGATTCCTCTACAAATCTGGGCAAGTGAAGGTTCCCATATTCCCCCACTTCACGAGTTCTTAGTGTTGCTCAAGGAGCCCTTGGGGGTCAGAAACATTTATTTGTCTTAGATACGAAAAGCTTGCCAGCACGTTTTGGCTGTACTGGCTCCTCTCTTGTGTGATCTTCTCTTGCAAACACCAGCTGCTGTGGCTTAGTGCTCTTCAAGAAGTGGTAATATGTGCAATAGCTGACCTAGAAGCTCCTGGAGTGCTAGCTGGTGATACTCTGTGCAAACAGGATTACTGTCTGGCTGCTGCCCTCAAAGAGAGCTGTGACCTGCATGCCTTTCTCTCAGCCAGGGATATAATATTTGGATGTCTTTCCTGAAAGAGACCTCCTCAGCTCAATCAACTTCAACTCAGCTTGGTAAGCAGGTTTAAAATTAGATGTAGGAAGAGGAGATTTTTCAGCAGAAGAGATGTTGAATAATAGCTGGGTAGAAATAGTAACTTTAT
>NW_024884767.1:20661287-20663770 GCF_019232065.1 Centrocercus urophasianus
ATGCCTATATAAAATAGAATAATACAGAAGCATAAGGAAAGCCAGACAAAATATACTTTTTCTCCTTTGGTTTCTGATCAAGAAAATGTGAAAAATGCATCTATAAGGAGCTCTCCCAGAAATGGCATAGAACCAGTTGCTGGTTTTGGAAAGGGTCTGGCATCACTCATGAAGATGCCAAGGAGATAGCAGAAGCATATCTCTGCTAGACTAATTAGTACGGACTGATAGTTGAACAGTGTTATCTGTCAAGAGTGAAATGAATTATAGAATAGCCCTCATGGAAGAATAGGATGTTGGAAATACACTGGAGTGGTATTGAACATGCAGAGAGTACCAGCAGTCCCTCTGTGCTTCGTAACAGTTGTCTTAGCTCGGCAAACAGTAGAAAGAGTAAATGTGTCTCAGAACAGTCAGTTCTGGGGTAGCTGGTATTGTAACATTGAAACCTCACTATGAAACTGCCTAGGAAGAGGCTGGGGAGTCCTCTGCGTGGAAGTGTAAGATAGGAGATAAGTTTGGGGGCTAATCTTTCTTCCTTTTTTGTTGCTGACTTATTATTATTTGGAGGTTTTGTTTGTTCTGTTTTGTTAAAATAATGCAATAAGAAACCAGAGAAGAAAAAAAGTTTGCAAACTGCAAGATTGTAGAACTTGTCTTTCAAGTAGGATTGGCTGTAGGATTTAAGATCATCATAAAATATTACAGTGACAGAGATTTAGGACGCTGTGTACAGGAGGTGTTGTTAGGCAAAGGAGCCATTGAAGACCCCAAGTTAACATCTGATAAAAATAATAATTTTCTATTCTGAGTAAGTCTTGCATATCAGCAATAGTTTTGAGGTGAGGAGCACAAGACTTTACCGCTTTGAGCATGAAAGCCAAAATACTGCAGACAACGTGAGACAAAACGTATCCAGAGGTCACAAAACAGGGAATAGCCTGCAGACTGAGACTGTGCTGGCACAAGATGTGGGAACTGGCAGAGCCTCATCTCCCTACAAGTGTCTTTGGATACTCATAAGTGGAATAGCACAAAAAAGCCAGCAAACAACAGTGGAGAGATTGTGTACAGGAGCAATAGACAGTGCTGTATTAGAAGATGAATGGACACTCAGGCTAGAGACAAATGGGATATTTATTCATTTTGTGTTGAAAACAAGTGCACCAGCCAACACATGGAAGTTTGCAAAAAATGATGAAAGCACTGGGGGGAAAAAGGAGATTTCAGTAACAGGTAAGCAAGTAAGATCCTAGGTTCACAGTAATGGTATTGCTCCAACTAAGTACATAAATTAAATCTGAATGGACAAAAAGCAATTAGGAAAAGAGTTGTAAAATTGGAAAAGTACCACTCTTAGACAGAAGTGTCCTTTACCTCATCAAGTTGGTACTTGCATTGAGGAGACAGCTGCACAAGGATTTCTGGGAAAGAGAATAGCCCCAGCTGAACATGGCAGTTGGACATGAGGTATTGTCTTGTAAACAAGAGTTAGTTAACAGCGTAAGAGATCCATGGCACAAAGAGTCGGGGGCTACTGACAATCATATGCCAATGATCTTAAACAGTGTCATTTCTAGACTTCACACAGAATTTGCAAGACCCCTGAGCTGAGGAGTGAGGCTTGTCTGGTCTGTCCTCTCTGCACATTCCTTGACCCACTGGTAGATTTGTTTTCTGTTCTTACCTGTGATAGTATAATTTTTTTTTTCCAATTAGCCAGATGCCTGTTGAAATTTTCCTGTTGTTCCTTTTCTTTTTTTTTTTTTTAATGAAATGCCCTCAATCCTAACATGAGATCGAGGTGCAGAGAAACACAGGCCTGGTAAAATAGCAGAGGCCATGAGAACGGGAGAAAAAGAATGTGACAGCACATCCTAGGGTTACTTCAAGTACTTCCAGCCTGGAGCTGGACAAAAGGGAAAAAAGAAATAACATTTTGAGGTGGCACTGTATGTAGACATTTGGGTGTAATACAGAAGAGCCTCTCAGCAAGCATAAAAATGATCTCAAGTTGCTGCTAGAGGAAAAGAGAAGAAATCACCAACATGAACATCATATTCTTCCTGGCAAATGACTCTAGATGCTGACAGCTCTCAGTCACAATCCCTCACTACCACCACCAGTATGAAACCCTCGATCCCAGGGTGCAGGGGAAAAAAGGAAGGGTAAGTGTAACACAATTATAGAAGTTCCCTCACTGCATGGCTACTCCTTCATTTTCATAACAATTAGACGTGGATTAATACTGAATGGACTCGTTATATTTCACTTACATTAACAATGTATCCCTGGCTTTACTAAAATATGAGAGATGCATTCTTCTTGACCATATGCAATACTTTGAGTATAAGCACTTGGTTACTGCATGGATCAACAACAGTAAAAGTTCATTGTCTGAAACAGACGAGTACCCTTTTATTCAAGCCTCTAAGCAAAAAGGAAGGGAAGGGAAGGGAAGGGAAGGGAAGGGAAGGGAAGGG
>NW_024884767.1:20706339-20787758 GCF_019232065.1 Centrocercus urophasianus
TGGATGATCTTGAAGGTCTTTTCCAACGTTGGTGATTCTGTGGTTCTGTGAAAACCAAGTGCCGGATCCTGCACTTTGGTAACAACAACCCCATTCAATGCTACAGGCTTGGGGCAGAGTGGCTGGAAAGCTGCATGGTAGAAAAGTATCTGCGGATACTAATCGACAGCTGTCTGAACATGAGCCAGCAGCGTGCTAGGTGACGAAGACCAAGAGCTTCTTGGCTTGTACTGAACATAGCATGGCCATCAGGAACAGGGAGATGATCAGCCCATTATTCAGCACTGGTAAAGCCACACCTACAATACTATGTTTGGTCTTGCGCCCCTCACAAGAACGACATGGAGGTACTAGAGTGTGCCCAGGGAAGGGCAACAAAGCTGGTGAGGGGTCTTGAGCTTACAGGGGGCAGCTGAGGGAGCTAGGATTGTTCAGTACGGAGAAGAGTAGGCTCAGGGATCACCTTACAGCTCTCTACAATGACCTGAAAGGAGATTTCAGTGAGGTGGGGTTCAGCCTCTTCTATCAGGTAACAGCAGTAGGATGAGATGCAACGGCCTCAAGGGAGGTTCAGGTTCCATATTAGGAAAAATTTATTTTCAGAAAGAGTGGTCAGGCACTGGCAAAGCCTGCACTTGATTGGTGGAGATGAGCCACCTTGTGCCCTGCGTAGAAATGAAGCAGTGCCTACTCTGTCATTTGCCTTTGCAACGTGTTAAGGGAGGTTGTAAAGAAGCAGTAACAGCAGCACAGGAGGCCTCCAGGCCCAGCAGAGCTCAGACCTCCCTCGTGCACAGCGCTGACAAAGGCACTGGGAACAACACGGAGACTTTTCTGTGATTTTATTGCAGTCAACTCTTGGAAAGGGTAGATAACAGCGGGACAAGGGGAAATGGTCTGAAGGTGAGGGAGGGAAGGTTCAGGTTGGATGTCGGGCGGAAGTTCTTCACAGGCAGAGCGGTGAGGCTGCCCAGAGAAGCTGTGGATGCCCCGTCCCGGGAGGTGTTCAAGGCCAGGTCGGGTGGGGCCTCGGGCAGCCTGGTCCGGTGTTACGTGTGGAGGTTGGTGGCCCTGCCTGTGGCGGGGGGGTTGGAGATCCGTGATCTTTGAGGTCCCTTCCAACCCGTTGTTGGCTGTGCCCCAGCTGCAGGCCCGGCCCTGTTCTCGCCAGCTGCTGGGGTGGTGTCCTAGTGCTGCCGGCGGGGTGGCCTCTTGGCAGGAGGTGCAGAGGCCTCAGAGTTGCGGGCCCTCCTCTTCGGAGCTCGCCGAGGCGCCCTGCGTGAGCGCTGTGTGGCCCTGCTGGTGCCGGAGGGACCTGGCACTGCCTCCCCTGGCTCCTCCTGGGCTGCTGCTTGGCTGGTCCGCAACGGAGCCGGGATGGATGGAGGCTGGCTGGGACCCTCCTCGTTGTCTTCCCTGGTGCTGCTGGAGGGCTGTGGGCCGGGATGGGGATTCTGTGCACCACGGGCAGCTGCGGGGCTGCCCTGCTGTCTTGTGGCAGCATGGGAGGCCTCGGGGCCAGGCAGACGTGGCACCGGCCCGTTGCACACCTGTGCAGCTTGCGCAACAAGCCGTTGCACAAAGCTGGCTGCCCGGCTTTGCAGGAAGCTGAATAGCCAGAAAGTCAGAGCTCTCTGGTTCAGGCCAAAGAAGCACAGGCCAGAGATGACTTGGCGCTGTGCTGCAGAGGCTGCCCTGTGGTCAGACCCAAAGAGCTGACTCAGCTCCTGGCGCAGCCAGGGCAGCAGGGGCCGGAGCACAGCTGGAGTCTGGCGGGAAACAGACGGCCAGGTGGGCACCGCCCCTGTTTGCTCTTGAGCCGGCGTTGTGCGGTGGGCTGCTGTTCCGGCCCTCTCCTGCTGTCCGACAACAACCTCTTCAAAGTTGTTGTCCGCACGCACGGAGTGCAAGATGGACTGCACCCTGCGTTTGCAGAGGGGGCACGTGGGCCTGCTCTCAGCCCACCGCTGGATGCAGCCAAAGCAAAACTGGTGCAGGCACGGCATCACGTAGCTGGCGTCATCCATGGTGTCCAGGCAGATGGGGCAGCGACGGTCCAGCTCGGTGGCCATGCTGTCCAGCTGCTGTGGTGGGCAGGAGAGCAAAGGGGATGAGGATGCTGCAGCTGCAGGGGTCACACTAGGAAAGGAAGAGAGGCCATGGTCACTCGCTGACCCCGTCAGCGGAGGAACGAGTGCCCGGGTCCCTCAGGAAGGAAACCCTCCCAGTGGGCTGCCCAGGCTGAGGCGTCCCCTTACCGGTTCCCTTTGCTGCTGCGGCCTCCTGGGTGCCCCGGCTGCCTGAGCCAGGCAGGGCGGGGAAAAAGCTGTAGTGGCTCTGGGGACGAGCACTGAGAGCGGCTGTCAGCAGCTCCCAGAGCACGAGACCAGCACCAAGGCTATCCTTGCTGCTCGCTCCAAGCCTCACGGACACGCTCGGCTGGAGTGCAGGCACAAGCCAGAGTGAGAGACTCTGCGCCCGGCTACAGGCAGTGAGGGCCAAGAGGTCACAATCCCTGCTGCGTGTGTCACTATCCCTCACGGAGGGCGTTGGTGCCAGTGATGTCACAACGGGCGAGCGTCATCTGCAGCGCTCCAACCCCAGCAATGGCATCCGGGTTTTCCGCGGTGCCTCTGTCCGTTCCGTTCCCTATATTGTGTCTGCTCGCTGTTGGCATTTTGCAGCAGTGTCTGGGGCTTTGATTGAGTCTTCCCATGTCACCCCAGTCGTGACAAATCTCCAGATCCATTCAGCACTGGGGTGCCTTCAACAAAACCCATGTCTTCCTCTGAGGCAACAGGACACGGGCCTCACTGACTCTCCCCCCAAGTCAGCACTGCTGCCCTGCCCTCTGTGTTGGTTCCTTCCACACCAGGACAAAGACGGCCCGTGGCTCGCCCCTGGAGATTGTCTTCCATTCTTCTCCCCTCGCTGGGGGCAGCAGGGCTGATCCTCTCTGCCCAGCATGTACCAGGCCTAATCCAGGCTCTGCCTCCTGTCTAGGATTGCAGCCAGGAGTGACACTGCCCATCCAGAGAGGCTCGCTGGAGACTACGGAGGCAGTGAGGCTGGAGCACTTGCCCAGCAGGAGCAGCTTGTGTGGCCAGCACCATTCAGCATAGGGCAGAAAAGGAGAATCATAGTCATAGAATCATGGAATCATAGAATTCTGTGGAATCAGAGAATGGCCTGGGTTGAAAAGGCCCACAGTACTCAACTAGTTTCAAGCCCCCACTATGTGCAGGGTCATCAACCAGACCAGGCTGCCCAGAGCCACATCCAGCTTGGCCTTGAATGCCTCTATGGATGGGGCATTCCCAGCCTCTTTGGCAACCTGTTCCAGTGTGTCACCACCCTCTGTGTGAAAAAATTCCTCCTAATATCTAACCTAAACCTCCCCTATCTCTGTTTAAAACCATTTCCCCTTATACTATCACTATCTACCCTTGTAAACAGTCATTCCCCCCATTTGTATGCTCCCTTCAAGTACTGGAAGGCCACAATGAACTCTTCCCAGAACTTTCTCTTTCCCAAGCTAAACAATCCCAGTTCCCTCAACCTTTCCTCATATCAGAGGTGCTCCAGCCCTCTGATCATCTTAGAGGCTCTCCTCTGGATCCATTCTAAGAGCTCCACGTCCTTCCTGCACTGGGGGCCCCAGGCCTGGACGCAGTGCTACAGATGGGGCCTCACAAGGGCCGAGTAGAGGAGGACAATCACCTCCCTCTCCCTGCTGGCCACCCCTTTTTTAATGCAGCCAAGAACACAGTTGGCTTTCTGGGCTGCAAGAGCACACTGCTGGCCATGTCCAGCTCCTCGTCTGCCAGTACCCTCAAGTCTTTCTCTGCAGGGCTGCTCTCAAGCAGTTCTTCGCCCAATCAGTATAAACACCTGGGATTACCCCTGCCCAAGTGCAGCACCTTGCACTTGGCCTTGTTGAACCTCATTAGGTTCAACACTCTCATTCGGATGGGCTGGTGGTTGGACTTGGTCTCAGAGGTCTGTTCCAGCCTTAATGATTCTATGATTCTGTGTGTGGCAAATTCATGGAAAACCAACAGAAAAACAGGAACTGCCAGTAGCAGGCAGCATTTCCTGCCTCACCATGAAACTGATACCACTAATTAGAATTTTCTCTTGCAGCAACCATGTCTAAACACCGATATACCATATTTCCCTCAAACCAGTTTTTCCAAACAAAAGTAATATGTTGGTCTGAGGTGATGCTTAGTATTCACTGGCACATAGCATTACCATAGCATGAGTGTGCAATGCCACTGATTCACTTAGGTTGTGTTACAGCAAACAAAGTTTCCCTTGCTGTATGGCTGGCTGCTCAGCTCAGGACACCTGACACCCTCAGCAAGGCCTGTTCATTGCAGCAAAGCAGGGACTGCTTTACTCCACTCTGCACTGAAGTCTGGAAGGAGTTACAGCTGGGAAAGTAGTGGTAGGTCACAGTAGTCTGAGTATAGTGCCACAACCCCATAGCAAGTTCTTACATACCAGTAAAGTGCTTACTCTACTATTTACACACCGTATTTCAACTAATGATGAGGAGCACTACCAGGCTAGCAGTGATATTTAATTGCTAGAGATACTTCAAACAGGTTGTATCAAACTATTTGCATGTTTATGTACGTGTGTGAGTCCATCTGTGTCTGTGTAAAATGTTTGTATTTGTATCCACAAAGAATGGATTAA
Organism: Centrocercus urophasianus; assembly: GCF_019232065.1. Classification (NCBI taxonomy): domain Eukaryota; kingdom Metazoa; phylum Chordata; class Aves; order Galliformes; family Phasianidae; genus Centrocercus; species Centrocercus urophasianus. The sequence continues at coordinate 20,711,044 of NW_024884767.1, forward strand.
AATCACAATAAACAGAAACAGTCTATCCTTGCATATTCTTTTCCAAATTATCTGCCAAAATTAATTTTCAATATTTTCAAGCTTTATAAGGCTGTCTTGCTTAATCGTTTCATTGCAAATGCCTTACGTACAAATGCAAAGTGGAGTAAACGACATTACAGACATCCTGTAGGACAAATGAAAACAACATATGCAGCAAGGCTCTCATATGATTCTAGGCACAAGGAAGAGGTTTACTCGTCTTGATCGTTTTCTTTTGTAGAACACAGAATGCAAAAGAAACACAAAAGCACTTAGCAGGACAAGATGTTCCTGCCACTTCTCATTACTCACTTTGAAATACTGTCTTGCTCCAGAACAAAAATACCTGTATGTCTCAGGAAATACCTGTGTCAGAGTACCAGTTCAGTCTGTTGCTGGGGATAAGGAAAGAGGAATTTTATAAATGGCAGGAGATAGACAATGGCAGTGAATTGTCACCACCCTCAAATTTTTGCCCCATTACTATCAAAAAGTTACCATCAAAAAAGTATTTACATTTTCAGTACATGAAGAAAAATGAGAAAATTTTCTCTGTGGTGATGCCTTGCCCAAAAGACGGGTCTTCATTTCCTTAGAAATGTGTAACTACAGACAAAATTCATACTTACGCTTTTCCAGGACATTCCTTTACACACAGGTACCACACACAGGTACCAAGCTGGTTTTCAAACAGCCTGCTTGGAAAACTTCACTAGGGTTTTCTGAGAATCAAGGTTTACTCTTACCGACTTGTTGTCAACAGTTTACGGGCTGGTTCGGCCCGGTTCCGTGACAGGATCCACAGAGCCGCGCCTCCGGAAAAAAAGGAAACAGGGGACCCCAAAATAATTGAAAACAGTGGCACCGATCTGAGGAGAAACAAACTAATTTACTAAATATATTATCGGAATGCAAGATAACACACTATGATACAATATAATCAGAATTGAAGCTAATACATCAAATATAATGAGAGAGAGAATGTCCGAAAGGTGGATAGGCCTCACCACAACACTGAGGTGAGATGCACAGTCCAGTTGAGCAGCGGGGAGATGGGAGCAGCGCCCATGACGAAGGGCAGATGAAAAAAAATGTCAGGTGACCTTGCAAGGAGTTAAATCTCCAAACCCAGCAATGGCATCCGGGTTTTCCGCGGTGCCTCGGTCCTCTTTACCTCTTTACGCAGCCATAGCAGTATGTTGATCAAAGCCACTTATATTTGCTGTGCCTTTCCTGTCTGAACACAAGCTGTTTCACTCTATTTATCTGTGTTGGGACTGTAACATTTCTTACTGTCTGCGCACCATAGTAAAGTAGTAAAATAGGACCCTGAGTGTATCACGGGACCACTGTCCAGATGGAATGTCCACATATTGAAGACTGAATTCAGTACATACGTATTTACAACTAAACTCAGTTTCCAGACACAGTCTTAGTTTTACATCTAGAATTCAACAAAAAACATCCTCTGAGAAGTGGAAGCTCAGGCCTGTGGCACGTACAAAGGAATTATCCTGCAGGAACTATCCACTTTATAATACAGTTTTTTGACTGATAATATTGCCGTTGACCTTTCTGAGAGGGAGTGTAGGGAGATCCCTACACTCTTCTGAACGGAATTGCAAATAATTTCAACTATCAATGAAAAAATCCAGACCCATCATTTTCCTGCTCTGACCTCAGATGTCCTTTACCAAAGGTAATGTACAGGAGTTGTCTGAACAATGTTCCCTGAGAACTGAGAGGAAAACTTTGCAATCAAGCACTCAGCAAACAGTTACAGCTTTTACTGTTGATTTTACTTCAGCTGCATCATGAGCAAAAGCTTTTTCCATTACTATCAGGTCAAACCTGGACACATTTTGCTCCATGCCAAAATAGAGACAGAATTGCACTGCTTTTGCTGCCAACAAAGAGGGAGGAATAACAGAGAAGTCTTTCAGAGAGCACAAAGCCATATTTGGTTCATTCTTGTAGCAGCTGCACACTCCTTCCAGGAAGGAAGATGTCTGATCAAACTGTGAGTGGATGCACTCCATCTTGAGATATGATTATGCAGATAAATCCTGAGAGGAAAGAGAGTAAATTGGGAACACTGTCATCAATTCATCTTCATCAGCAAGTTCTGCTTTATCTCATATACCAGAGCAACCTTGCTCAGATTTCAAGCCTTATTCAGAGATCCTTCTGTAATTCAATCACATTCTAGCCAAGCAATGGTGATTTTGATCCTCATCTGTTGTTAGGATGAAGAGAAGATAAAAAATTTTTATTCACACACAATGTTTCTGCAAGTACAGACTTATTGAGGGTTAATACACATATATTACTGCGACTGTAAGAACTGTGACTGAGATAAATACATTAACAAAGGCAGAAACACTGGTTTACTAAAATCAATCATCTTGAAAAGGAGAATGATCCTTTGTTAGTGTCAGTGGACCCCAGGGTGTCAATATGACAGGTGTTGTGCGGTTGTGTTGGATAGCTTGCGCTGTAGAGCAGACAGACCAAATGTGGGCAGGTGACCTGAGCTCAGCTGAAGCTGGAGCTACAGAAACGTCTTTGGCAGAACTAAAATCTCTGAAGCCCTTTTCAGTGTTCTGGTCAGCTGTTGTGCTGCTGAAAACTGCCCTGCATATTCTTCTTATTCATGAGTTATCTCAGCTCACGTCCTCAGGAAGAAAGTCAAAATAAAAAGGCTATGACATGATGCAAGACATATATATATAGGATGAACTATCTAATGTTTCTTACATGGGGGAAGCATCAGGACAGATACAGAAAATTTGCTTAATTGGGTTAGATTTTTCTGGCCTGATCCATATTCTAATTCAGCTGCATTCATTTGTATTTACTGTTATGGAGAAAATCAGTTATTCTTAGTGAGTAAAATTTGTGATCAGTTTTTAGACCTTTAGATGGTAGCAGTTCGATCCTCACAGTGCCAGTTTCTTGCAGTTTGCTAGAAGTCTAGGTGGAGATAGTTTAATACATTCAAACAGGCTCCATACAGAACATCTTACACTACCAGGCCTGTGAGAAGTGACTGTTTGCATCACTCATTTTGGCTATGCAAGTAATGTGCTTTAATTGGGGACACGAAAGTGCTCTCTGAGAGTTAAGACATACATTTCTGACAGTATATGTTTGGCAGCAGTGTGTTCAGTACCTATTCCCTTGTATTTGGGAGCAATATCATGGCTGAGGGATGAGAAGGGAACTGGAGACAAGGGTCTGTGCTCATTTGCCAGTAGTTGCTTGTATGGATGGGAAGCAGAAATGGATTATGTAGAAGTTTAACAGTAGTGGACATGTATTAACGAGAAATGGTGATAATATAAAATTCTTTTAAAAAGTGAAGTTAAGTAAATCTGCACATTATAAGGAAGATTTTCAGGTGCAGATGAATCACAGAATGGCTCGGGTTGGAAAGAACCTCAAGGATCATGAATCGCTACCCCTCACCACATGCAGAGCCACCAAACTTCACATGTAATATTACACCAGGCTGCCCAGGGCCCCATCCAACCCGGCCTTGAACACCTCCAGGGATGGGGCATCCACAGCCTCTCTGGGCAGCCTGTTCCAGCACCTCACCACTCTCTTTTCAAAGAACTTCCCCCTGATGTCCAACCTAAATCTTCCCTCCTTCAATTTAAAACCATTTTCTTTCTATCCTTTCAAAGAGTTGACTACCCTCCTGATTATAGGTACTGAAAGTTTGCAATTAGGTCACCCTGCAGCCTTCTCTCTCCAGGCTGAACAAACCCAGCTCCCTCAGCCTGTAGTGGTCCAGCCCTCTGATCGTCTGAGGCCTCTCTCACTGCAGTGCTCCCATGCTTGCTACGCAAATGGTCAAACTGGAGGTTTAAAAAGTGAGTCTGTAGACATGCAGTTCTACACAGCCATACTAAGCTTTTATGTTTTCTGCAGTAGCATACACTTAGCCAGGCCTCATTAACTGACATTTTTTATGCTGAGCTCTCCTTTTCCCACCTGCTGTTTGGGATATTCCCACAGGAGTGTCTGAACGTTAGCCGTGCTCTTCCACTTTTCTCTGCTCAGGAACTCCCTTGATTCATGGTGTGTGACTTTGACATCTCTCCTCCATTCAGTCTTTCCATGGACTACATGCAGTGATGATCTCCTTGCTCAGTAGCAAGGTGATGAGGTTTCATTCTTGTATATGTATTTCATAGGAACATAGGAACATAGGAACATAGGAACATAGGAAGTAGAGTCAGCATGTCCTATATATTTGTGAGCTCAGTCTGTATCCAAGTGATGTTTGTAACTCCAGTGTTGTTGACAAGCAGCAAGCATTTTTGAAGCTTCACAGAAAACAACAACAAAACAGAGTAGCTTTTAATAGAAATATGGAAAAGAATGATAGCAGACAAATCTGTATAATGCTTTCCCTGTACCAGAGCATAATCACTTTTTCATACTCTCGTCGAACTCCAGGTTTTTGGCACACTTCGTAAAACACATCTTTAGGCAAGAAGTGTTAATCAGCCCAGCGACATGTTGTATGAAGAGTGCCTTCCACATGTTTATTTTGACCCAGTGTTCCCCTTTTTTTGTGCCACACACTTTCTTGGAAATAACGGAGAGCTGATGATCACTACAGGAGATCTCCCTTTCTTGAGTAGCTGACCTCACCTACATCATCGCTGAAGCCCCAGTCTGCTCCAGCCATTGCATGCTTTAGAACACATAGGATTTGCAAGCAGTTCCGCAGTACCAAAGCATTTGTCCTACTTCTCTCATAGGTCAGGGGTTTTCTGAAATGCTCTCTGGCCAAAAAAATTTGCCCTCCTCTGGACCCCCTCCAGCAGCTCTCTGTCTTTGTTGTACTGGGGGCTCCGGACCTGGATGCAGTACTCCAGATGGGGCCTCACAAGCTCGGAATAGAGAGGTACAAACACCTCCCTGCTGGCCATCCCTCTTCTGATGGAGCCCAGGATACCATTTGTTTTCTGACTTGCAAGAGCACACTGCTGGCTCATGTTCAGTTTTTCATCCACCTGGACACCCAGGTCCTTCTCTGCAGGGCTACTCTCAAGGATTTCTCTTTCTAGTCTGTATATATGCCTGGGATTCCTCTGGCCTAAGTGCAAAACCTTGCATTTTGCTGTGTTGAGCCAGGTATATATTCACCTGGGTCCTTTCAAGCTTGTTGATGTCCCTCTTAATGGCATCCCTTCCTTCCACTGTGTCAACTACACCACTCAGCTTGGTGTCATCAGCGAACTTGCTGAGGGTGCACTCAATTCTGTCATTGATGTCATTGATAAAGATATTAAAGAGCACTGGTCCCAAGACAGACCCCTGCGGGACGCTGCTCGTTACCGGCCTCCACTTGGACACAAAACCACTAATCACCACTGTTTGTCTGTGGCCTTTCAACAGATTCCTTATCCGTTGGGTGGTCCACCCACCAAATCCACATACCTCCAATTTGGATATAAGAATGTGGTGGGGGACCATGTCAAAGGCCTTGCTCAAGTCCAGGTAAATGACACTGGTCGCTTTTCCTTTGTTCATCAATGCCATCACTCCATCATAGAAGGCTACCAGATTGGTTCAGCATGACCTTCCCTGATGAAGTCATGCTGGCTGCCTTGGATCACATACTCATTCCTCATGTGATTAAGCATGTCATCCAGGATGATCTGTTCCATGATCTTCCCAGGCACAGAGGTGAGACTCACCAGCCTGTAGTTTCCCAGTTCCTCCTTGCTTCCTTTCTTGTAAATGGGAGTGATGTGACCATTCCTCCAGTCATTCGGGACCTCACCTAACAGCCATGACTTTTCAAATATGATGGAGAGCAGCTCAGCAGCCACCTCAGCCAGCTCTTACAGAACCCTGGGATGCACACCATCCAGCCCAATCGGCTTATACGCATTCAGTCTCATGAGGCAGTCTCAGACTTGCTCTGCCCTTACAGTGGGGGGGATTTACTCTTCCAGTCCTCACCTAGAGGTTTTGGGATGCAGGGTTCAGGGATGTAAGAAGTATTAGAATCCTGGCTGCCAGTAAAGACTGAGGCAAACAGCTCTCAGCCTTCTCTTCATCCATTTCAAGCCAGTTCTCCTTTTACATTTACTGAGGGAGGTACACTCATTTTGGCCTATCTCTTCTGGCCAATGTACCTGTAGAATATCTTCATATTGTATTTCACATCCCTCAACAAGTTCAGTTCTGCCTGCGCTTTGGCTTTCCTGATCCCATGTCCACAATTCCAGACAGCATCCCTGTATTCTTCCCAGGTGATACACTCTTGTTTCCAGAGCTTGTATGCACCTTTCTTTGCCCTCAGTTTGCCCAGCAGGTCCTTTCTGAGCCATGATGGTTTACTAACTCCTCTGCCTGCTTTCTTATTCAGAGGAATGGAGAGCTCTTGTGCTCTTGGAAAGGCATCCTTGAACACAGCCAGCTTTCCTCGATATCTTTGTCTTTAAGGACAGCATCCCAGGAAATTTTTGGCCAACAATTCCTTGAACAGCCTAAAGTTTGCTCTTCTAAAGTTCAGGGTCCTGACTCAACTCCATATTCCTTGAGATCGCAAACTCAACGAGGTCATGGTCACCACAGCCCAGGCTGCCTCTAACCATAATGCCTTTAATGATCTCCTCTGCATCGGTGACCAGCAGGTCCAGCAATGCTTCATCTCTGGTCGGTTTGTCCAATACCTGAACCAGAAAGTTACCATCAATGGATTCCAGGAGTCTCCTGTATCTCTTGTAGGTCGCTGTGTGGTCTTTCCAATAGATATCCAGATGGTTGAAGTCCCCCACCAGGACTAGAGCCCGTGAGCATGATGTCTCCTGCAGCTGAAGCAAGAAGGCCTTGTCAACAGTCTCCCCTTTATCAGGCAGCCTGTAGTATACCCTTATCACTAGCTGATCTTTATTGGTCCTATCCCTAATTCTAACTTATGGGCTCCCAACCTGCTTATTTCCCAGGCTGTGTTCATTGGTATAAAGGCATTTCAGCTGTGCTTTCTGTCTCACCATCTTTCTAGTGGATCTAGAATCCCTTAGAACAACAGTATCCTCCTGCCCTTCTCCATCCCTTTGTACTCCACCCTATTCACCCATCAGGTTTGGTATAAGCCTTTGAACTACCTGCTCAATCCCAGTGGCCCTGATTTTGTCCCCTTCCCCCTTTATATCTAGTTTAAAGACTTTTCAATGAGTCCCGCAAGTTCCTCAGCTAGGATCCTCTCACCCCTTGGAGACAGGCTACTTCCACCTGCAGCCATCATGCTAGGTGCTGAGTAAATTGCCCCATGGTAAAAAAAAAAAAAAAAAAAAAATTCCTGTGATTGCACCAACCGCTAAGCCATTTATTTATGAGATAGGTTTTTTTTATCCTCTCAGTATCCCTTCCCACAACTGAAAGTATAGAAGATAAAAACACCCTCAGCACCACTCAATCACAAGTCTGTCACCAACTCTGAGACAGGATCAAGAGAAAGCATGTTGCAGAAATAAATTGCTGTAAATGGAGGGTGTCTGATGGTTCATGTAACTTCCAAAAGTACTTTAGAAAAAACATTTGCAGAGTGAAGAATTTTGGGACAAACTATGAAGGCATCTGGGAGGAAGGATCATTCCACACTTCTGTTTCCTTTTTTCTGCAATCATTGTTAGCAAGAAGGCTGGGTATTAGGGGATTAGGAAAAAAAATCCTTCCTCGAAATAGCATCCATACAGTGGCACCGGCAGCCTAAGGTGTCACCATCCCTGGAGGTGTTCAAGAACTGTATGCATGTAACACTGAGGGACACTTTCCAGATGCACTGGGTTGTGTTTAACCAGCAGGAACTCTAATGGCTCTTTTCGAAACTCCAGAAAAAAATCTTTAAAAAACTTTTTAATCAGGAGCTCTACTGAAAGATTTTACTGGGTCTGGCTGGGCTCAAGCTATCTTCCCCACAGTGGCCCACGCAATGCTGCACCTTGCACCTGAAGTCAGAGCAGCACTGTTGCTGAGCAGTTCTGGGACTGCAGCCAAGCAGTGTGGCACAGCATTGGGGCTGGCTCTCCAGCTGCCTCCAGGGGCCAGCAGGTCAAGATGGACAAGAAGTCGGGGGACACAGGCAGGACAGTTGAGCCAAGTTGACGGGAGGGACACTCCATTCTGTGTGATATCAATCTCAGCAAAAATAAAGCTGGGGGAAGAAGTTGGGGGCACTCATTGTAAAGGTATTTGTCTTCCCAAGTGACTGCTATGTGTAACAAGGCCATGTCTCCCAAAAGGTGGCTGGGCATCACTTGCTGGTGACAAGTTGATAATTTTTTTTTTTTCTTAATGACCTTTTCTTTCCTTTCTTTCCACTACCTCAAACCCAGAAGTATTTTTTTTCTCCATCTCATTTTCTTTCCCCCAACCTGCTGAGAAGAGAGAGTGAGAGAGGGGCTGAGTGGTAATGTTGCTGCCTACTAGTGTTAAACCATAACAAGAACTCAGTGTTTCATGTAGGAAGTAGAAAACACTTAGGCTTTTTTCTTGATTGTATTCAATTGTAAACAAGTCTTAGAGCACATAACAAGTACTTTAAAGTGGGGGAAGGAGAAATACAGAATTTGTGCTTTTATTATATGCAGTTCACGTCGCATTGAATTGGTATCTGTCACTGATCACCTACTTCCTAGAGAAAGGAAATTTGCTAGTGTTCTTTCACATGGATTTCAACAAAGCATTGGTCAACTTGAGACATGAAATTTTTACTTAGAATGGAGAGGTGGGGAAATAGCAAATGATGCTAGAGTTAAGTAGATGACTGACAAAAAGAAGGACAGGAGCAGATAGCACCAGAAGCGTTGAGAAAAACTAAGGATCTGAAGCAATTTCAAGGAAATCACATCGACCACACTGATGCCGGTATGTGACAGAAGGTTTCCAGTACAAACAAGTATTTCTATGGCTAAGAAAAGGCAGCAGAGGAGCATGAGTCTTTTAAGTAGGTTTCTGGTATCTTGAATAGTGACTAAAACAGCAGTCTTTTGCATTTATTTAACTTTGATAACCATTTTATCAAAAGTTTAAAGCAATTTTTGTTTGAGACCTCTGCCTTGTGCAAACTTGGCTTAAAAGTACCTGACAGCTTCAAAATTTTGGAAGGGAACAGAAGAACTGGCAAATACACCCACGCATATTTCTCCATAGTCTTTTCCCTCTAGAAAGCTTGGCTTAAAATATTCATCTATGTATAAATAATGTGTTAAATTATTTATAATGTAGCACATTTAATTACAATTAAATATTAATTATAATACTAAAAAGAAACAGACTAAAAAGATCATCTGAAGCACTGAAAGTACAAAGCATTAAACAAGGTTGTCATAAAGCGGTATTCTGCATCGCTAGCAGATGATCAGAGCTCTCACACATTAACCCCTGCAGCTGGCAAACCTTTTGTTTGAAACCAAGTTTGGGAACTGTTCCTTATGGAGGACAGAAGGGAAAAGGACCATGTGAGCTGGCATGGAGATGTTCTCTGCTATTGTTGCTTACAGTGTTGAGTCCATCTGCCTTGAAGACAGGATGATGTAAATGTATAAGGGGAAGAGAAAAGCCAACATACAATTTGGAAAACAAACAAACAAGCAAACAAAAACCCTAGTGCTTCTGTGGCTCAGCACCAAGTGATCAGTTTTGCAGTTCCCCCGTGGTGGTGGGGGGCACAATCAGCACCTGTGCAAAGCTTTTTTGTCAAACCTGGAAGAACTCATGCCATTGTTGGACTGCTCCACGCCTTGCTCTGGATACATCTTCGGTTACTACTCACAACAGCGCTTCAGAACAAACAACATAGTCCAGCTCCGTCAGGCTATGCGCAGCACTGTGTGAAAAGTAAGGCTTTAACGGAAGATGGACACACTGAAAGCCAAGGAGATAGCAGGAAGATACTTCTCCCATCCAAGTGCAGTACTTCAGTACACTGCAGACTCAGACCTAGATTCTGCCCTTTTCTTTGGCTTAATCAGATTATTCAGAAATTCAAAGTGTCAAAATATGACCCGGGAAATGGGACTCATTATGTAATTGTATGCAATTAACAGGTCCATTTGGGAGACATCCAAGTGCAGATGTAGCACTTCACATTGTAATTCATTAATAAAATAAATTTAATTTTCAAGGAAAAAAATTTTGTTTCCTGCTATACAGGACATAGTTTTCCTCTCTTTTTTTAGATTTTCTCTTTTTTTTTCCAAATCCACTACCCATTTTCTTAGCACACATTCCAGTCATGATCAACAGGAATTTCTGGCATTAGATGACTGTATTTAGTTTTTGCTGACTTTTATAAGCAATGTTATGTAAGACATCTGATCTGACTTTTGCTGCTCTGATACATTTCAAGCATGGAAGACCACAAACTTGGGTGAAAATTTGAGACAGAAGTGATCTTACAGAAGTTAAGCTACGCTAGCTGTATGTAGCTGCATTTCCCTCTTTTTGTTTTCTTCAGTAATACAATCACACTGCTGGAGGTGCAGTAAGAGAGAGCAAAGTCCTTTGAAATACTTTGCATGACTCTCAGATATATCTTCGTCAATTACAGACAAACAATATGCTATGACATGAAGACTACTGGTTTTCTCACTCAGAACTCCTCTTCACCTTTAAGTTTACCTTTAAACACCCTTTTAGTAAACACTGTGATTCTCTTTGAGTTTGCATATGTTAGCATCTTTCTCTTTGGTTTTCCAGTAAAACATCTTAAAAATAATTCTGCACTTTTTCCTTTCCGTTGTCATCATAATTGAATTACACGTAGTGGTATGCATATGACTAAGAGCCACATGTGCACTCAGAATGACTGCATAAATAAATAAATAAATAAATAAATAAATAAAATTAAGTTCAAAGAATGCCTATAGATTTGGGGCCACTAAGTTGAACAGCAACAAGCTGAATCCAAATTTCCAGTGAGATATGTACATTGCACATTGTGATATTCATGAATTCATTGTTTTACTTGACAGAAAATATTGAAATGTGAGCCTGCAATAATTTATTATACAGGTCTTTAAGTATAGTTGCTGTTAAAAAAGTTTTCCACAACTCACAAAAAATGGTATCTTCCGTCAGTCCTTTGATAATTTGGCAGATCCTGTTCTATCAGACAGGGCCTGTTCTCTCGGGAATCCTTCTCACAAAAGGATTCCCCAGAATCTGAGAGACAATCCAATTGTAAGTTAAAGAAACTCACAGCAAGAGTGGCTGACTAAAGATAGCACTCTCTGAGACTAACAAGAAAATACAAAGAAGGAGTAAAAAAAGAAAAAAAAAAAGCTAGAGGCAGAGAGAAAGGGAGCTTCCATGTTTCTCACTTCCACGTGAGGAGAATTGTAGGTGTTATATTGTAGGTGTTATATGGGGTGAGTGGAGTCAAGATCCCGAGAATTGAGTTTGGACTGGTTTGTCTTGCTTCCTTTCTTCTTTTCTTCTGCTTTTCTCTCTCTTGCTATCTGCAAACTCCACATTTATATGAAAAACTTGCATTGATTCTATTTTTTACACTTTTTAGGTTTACATGGGTTGACAAAACAGGGCTCCTAAGTTAAAGGACTTTTTGGAGCAGAAGAGCATGGAAAGTTGGTGTCAATCCTGTGCTGACTCAGGGGAATTGCAGATGGTGGCTTGTCCTGGGAACATGGGGGAGGTTACAGAGAGCCATCATCTTGGAAATCCATCCCAGAGCAGGCTTATCCAAAGCTAACAGCTCTTCCCAGCTCTCTGTGGTACTGCGAGATGCCCAAAGGAGGGAAGTGTAATGTCATGCCTACAAAGCAAATTAAATGGCCACACCTTCCCATCCCATGTCTGTCACAAATGGTTTGATTTTGATCCCTAAACTGTTATAAAAAAGTGTCCAGTTAATTCAGAAGCATTTGAGAGAGACTGCTGATCAAGCCCATTTACTCTTCTTTGTGATTAAGAGCTCCTGACTCAGGCAGGCTGGGCAAACCTTACTGTTCAGCCCTTGCAGGCTCAGAATTGTCCTTCTTGCTTCAGATGGCATCACTGTGAGTCAGCAGATTGCCTGAGTACAAACTGGGAGCTCTGTGTTAGATCACTGTTCTCACATGCACTCCTAAAAGTGATTAAATTAATACAAACATAGCTGGGCACAGCCTGTGTTGGCAGCACAGCTTCTGTCAAGCATGGGACAGATGTTACACAGTATTTTGTCAGCAGATGCAAGTTTAGTCCAAGAAATATACTTTACTTCATCCTCTGTAGTCAGAAATTATGATGTTCAGTGCAAGGGGGAAATAAAATGGAGGGAAAACATTGGGAGGAAAATCTGGTTCCCTTTTGTCTGTTGAGTGATCAGAACTTAGAAGTATAGTCCATAATTCTGGAGTCTCAGAATTTGTCTTGGTCTACTGAGATTTTACTCTAGTTCAATGAGATTCTCATTTTAACAGCAATTTTTAGGAAATTGTCAGTATTTAATAAATACTAATAATGCACACAGCACAGAACCATGGTGGGAAGGTCTGCATTATCATTTTCCGTCTTTCAAATGCTTTTCTATACAACTTTCCCCCTTTCAACATAGGTTATCTGGGGGAGTCTGAAATTGTTTGTGAACTACTCTGCACATGAAAAGCCTCTGTTTCAAATGTCACATATCTATTATTAATGGCAATAATGCGGATGACACAGCAGACAAGCGTAACTGCCTTTTTGTGGCTTATAGATGCTTCCCACCGCTAAGAACAAAGAGGTGTCAAGTTCTAGCTCCAACATAAATATATATAACCCCTTTGGTGCAAAATTTTTGGCTTAGCACTAAGTAAAATAGCAGGATGCCAGAGTGGCACAAGGAACAGTTATGCAGGCAGGAGCTGAAGGTTAATGTCCTCTACATTAGGGGCACTCAGCGGTCCATGGTAAAGAAAGACATCTAGCACTTAGGCATGAAAGAACAGTTTCTTGCTCCCTGTACAGTGCAAAATAAAAAAAAGGTTGTACATTATTTCACATGATACAAATAAGAGCAGAAGCAACACAGTTTCTAGAACAAGCAAACAAACAGTACATGAGCTGCTGCCTGCAAATTCAGCGAACTTTTTCCCTTTGTCCCAGGAAGAAATGTGTGAGAGGATTCTAGTCTGAAGATGCCAGCAAGGTCTCCATCCTATTCTGCTTAATAGGAGAAACTGTGACATCTCCTTCACTTTCATCCTTCCCTTCCCACAGCCCCAACCAGCTGCTTGAAGACAAGCTGAAGGGAATAAGCCCAGACATCCACACACCTCCTCACACCTTGCTGGCATAATGAGGAGAAAAGTTGTCCTCTGCTTCCCTCCCTGGTCCTTTGTATCACAGCTGAGCATCCTTAGAAAAAAAGGAAAGAAACCCAAAGGCAGCCAAGTCCTCAGCATCCAACCAGCAGGCAAGGCAGTTTCATAAATCGCTGCTCTGAAGAGTCTTATGGGAAGCAGGGAGCATCAAGTGGCACAAAACCCCTGGAGCAGCAGGCCAGCTGAGACATTATGGCTCAGGACTCAGGGCTAGATTGTACAGTGGACTCAGTCATCATTAGATAACTGTGGACTATGTCATCATCAGTACAGTTGTACTCAGCCATCAATATTACTGGTCAGCTGGCACCAGACAACCTGCTCTCCTTCCAGAGGGCTGGAGATCAAATCTCCGATTTAATGGCTCCAATTAGCAAGCGTCAGCTAAGCAAGCTCTGACAGACGCAGGGGAGTTTGTTCCATCAAGACCCACTTTAGTTTCAAGCCTTGTTCTGTCCTGACAGGCTAGCCTCCTTCAGAAACTGCTCCCACAAAAGCTCTCACTCCAGACTCACAGAGAATATGTAGGTAGTTCCTGAAGACAAAGAAATGAATATTAAGCAGCGTTCATCCCCGAGTTAGTGATTAGTTTCCTACACCTGCACATGTCTAAATTAATCTCCAAATTACAAGCTGATAGTCACGGTTTCGTATACTTCCATCCCCTGGATATCTATATTCAGACTCATGGGTACATCCCTCCTCCTCTCTGCGTGAGTAAAATGCCAGTGGGGCTGCTGATTGTTTGATGGCAACTTGCATAGTGCATCCACACCTGCCTCAATCCAAGAATCACCACCAGTATTTGCTCCAGCTCCAAACTGCTCCGGGGCAGTCAAGTTATAAATTGACTGTCATTTTCAAAAGATAAAAATAAAAATAAAAAAACTTAAAAAAAATAAAAAGCATGACAATTCTGCTTCCAGAACTTTGAGTGAAGACTGCTGTTAGTGCTGTGACAGGAAATGCTAGCCAGGAGTAGCACTCAGAGTAGGAATATGGGCTCAAAGCATGGTCTTCCATCTGTTCCCCACCCTGCAGCTCTGGGGAATGCAAGAGCAGAGCAGAACTACAGGCCCAACTCTGTTCCTACAAGCCAGATGGGTATGTCATGTGTTCACAACACTATGGCACTACTTTCTTACTCCCATTTCCCTGCGGGCTATGACTGGGAAAAAAATGAGTAAGGACAGCTCATCTCCCATTTTAAGAAGGCTGCATTTTCACTTTGCCCTAAAGAGCCCGAACAGTGAAAGGTCACCCTGTCAATTGATCAGGTCTCTGAAAGGCAGTTGTAACTTTTGCAAAGATGAGAACATGAATTATACAAGCTGATGGCCAGGTATGATTTCAATGGCATGCAACCTGTTCTGATGGGCAACTCGGAGCAATGTACAGATCACAACAATCTCCTGCTGAGGTTGAGGCTGAGACACAACCATTCCCAAAGGCATACAAAACTTGTGTTTCTGTAAACCTGCCTTTGTTAGATCTCTACTGCATAATGAACTATTGCAAAAAACATTTGAACTTCTCTTGCACAAATCATCTGCAGAATTCTGATCAGCTAAGTAGTACCAGATCTGTTACATAAAACATGAAGTACACATCTGTACTATTTTTCGTGCCAACGTAATGTGACCGCGTTTCAAAAGTGTGACCCCTTCTCCATAAACCTGTGCTTTTCTCTATGAAGGAGATGGAGCATCCAGGCAGCCCTGCTTATGGCTCTTCACTCATGCAAAACTAAAATTAGGCTTCTGCCTGGGTGCACACATGGCCTTCTTTTAATCCACTGTTATCTACTGAATGGCCAGTAGAACAGGATGTTTTCACTTGTTTACGTAGTTGAATACAAATATGCGAGCTATACTCAGTCCATCAGACAGTTGAATGAAAGAAAACGTACCCTCTAATTCACAGTGCCCTCTCCAATTGTGATACCTGTATGGAGGATCCATGCCACATCAGTAGTAAAAACGAACAGCAGGTATTGCTTGGATGGCTGATTGTGAGCTGCGCATCAAGATTTTCATTTACCAAGGTGCTGGAGCAGGTGGAGCAGTGCTGCTCTGACAACTGCTGGGCTCTGTGAGCATGGGCCTTTCAGCAGCTCCTGTTACCAAAACCTGGCCAGGTAAGCTCAGTACAAGATCAGCTATATTTTTTTCTAATGACTTCCACACACCTAAATAAATAAATAAATTAATAAATAAATCCCCAAACGTTGTTTCTACTTTGCTAACAGTTAGCTATGGCTAAGGAACAGCTAAACTGTTAAATACAGCAAACCCAGTAATAGCTATATAACTGCTACTTGAATTTGTATCAGTTCTGATACCTGTAAGCCTTAATATATTCTCTGCAGAGGTGGACCTTAGCGGTGAAGTTTCTTTGTGGTTTTGGAAGCAAAACCTGTAATTATGTTACCCAAAATGTAACTCAGATTTTCTTAGTTGTGAATGCTGCTGCATAAATTTCAGCAGCATAAAATGCTGGTAGTATAGAAAAGGCATTGTTGAACAGTAGTGAATCAAGGCAGGTGGCAATATTTGTCAAAACAACTGGTCAGATACTAAATACCTGGACAGATATTTCCTAATATTTTAGTGATGAGCTGTAAGATGACCCTCTAGAATTCACAGAATCACTAAATTTGGAAGTGTTATTAGTATCCCTGATGTGTCAGAAACGGTATGAAACAGAGATGGGCATGAGAAATGCATGTTTTTCTCAGAAAACTACACATTCTTGCATTTGAGAGAGTGGTGGCAGGTGTGAGAGCCGCTGGGCCCCGAGCGTTGCCGAATCCTGGAGCCAATGGAGAGGACTGCTGCTGCTCTCTCGTTCCCTGCCCTGGGTCCAACCAGGGCACACACCTCCAACCCGGTGCCAGTGAGGTGGGGCACTGGGGGGAACCCCTCCTTCCTTCGTTCCTTCGACAGTTTGTTTGGGGACGAGCCCCTCATGCCACTGTCCGATCGAGGCAGACTGCGCTGAGTACTGCAGGGCTTGGGCCACGCTGCGGTGCCTGGGGTCTGCAGCAGGGTTGGCTACCCACTTCAACCCACTTGAAACAAGGATCAAACAATCCAGCATGCATGCGAATCGGCAGCTCGCATGAAAGCCCACGGCACAATGAATGTTTCAAGGTACACCATCCTTAGAGATCTGTGAAAGTTCAGCATGAGTATGTTCGACTAACCACCAACATCAGGCTCAAAATATTGATCAGCCCAGAACATGAAATGGAAAGAGTAAGCATGTACTGTGAAATCTGCAGAAGACCCTGGAACACCATCGGTCCATCTCACCCACCTCACCAGGGAAGTAGAGCATGAGTGCAAGAGCTAGGACCTGAAAGATGATGAACTATTTAGTTCCCTGCCCGGGCAGGACAAAGCCATAGGAAACTTTGGTGGATGTCCTGACATGCACGCTGGTCATCCAATCCAGGTGTAGGGGCAAAAGAGCAATCAAACCATATAGTAGCTGGTTCCCTCTGCAGTTCCCCGAAGGACAGCTGGTGCTCTCAGTAGTGGGGCAGTTTTACCTGGTAAAGTGAATGATTAGAAGTCTTAGGGCTGAAACAATCTCAATTCTCAACTCTGAAACTTTCAATGGGTAAGATGCCCAACTCACAGGCATGAAGCTAAACCATGGAATACTGGCACTCAGTAGGCCTTCCAGCCTGCCGCCAGGTTTTGGGGCCAGTTTGGCTTAATTCTATGGCTAAATGTGGTGGGGAGGACTATCTATCTTTGTAAAAAATTGATTTATCTCTTTTTTATAAACATATTTTAAATATTGGAAGACTACAGAGGACCAGGACACTGGAAGATAGAAAAGCAATTTTAAACTTCAAACTTTAACTCTTGAGTCTTCACTTCGCTTCCATGTGACATTCATCTTTTTGGTAACTTTTTTGATGATAGCTCCAGCTTAAAAAACAAGTAGTTAGACAAATATTGTAAGGCCCCTCTTTCACAAAAACTTGAGAGCCAAGAAAGAGTTTTTGCCCTTCGGCTCCATAGGAGATATCCATTGTACCTGGACTCAATCTCAGAAATGTAACTTGACAGTAGATCTGCAAACAAGATCTGACAAATCATTATCCAAAACAGCTTCCCCCAAAAGTGTGGTGTCACTTCAAAATAGAGGAGAGCCATTATGGACACATTAGACCAACGCAACATTCTCTTATTTTCATGAAGTCTTAGGAGACCAGTCCATCATACTTGGTAATGGTTACTTTTGGCAGAAGACACAGCACTTAGTGGATGCTTTAATACTCCGGTCTTTTTCTTTGCCTTCCAAAATAACTGCGATCTTAGATAAACAGCCAGGACTGTGCTAGTTCCTTCCAGTAGAAGTTTGTCACTATAGATTTCTATTCTAAGCATGCATTCCTCATCACTTCTTGCCATGCTGCAGACTCCACAGATCTCTGAACTTCAGTGGTAGCTTCTCAAGAACAGGGCATGGAAGCAGGTGCTGGCCATACAGAAGAAAAGAAAATCTCCTCTTGCTCATAACAGAAGAGAATCCATTTGAAGAAGTCTCTCCAGGCAGAGACCTTACTCCATTCCTTCAGAGAAATAAAAATCTGCTCAGAGGTAGCAAGCTTGCTCTCCTTTTCTGAGGGCAAAAAGCTAAATGCACGTTTTCATCACTTGTTTCTGCCCTGATCTAGCTTCAGGCTCAGAGTAGATTTCAAAAAATTCAGTACCTCTTTCCCAGTTTTTGTTTGACTCTCTTTCTGTATTTAGAACAGTTTTTCCTCTTTGTTAGACTAAACAGGTCCCTTTGTCCTTTCGATTGTGGTTAATGCTTTGGTACCTCTTACAGTCTAGGTATGGAATTACCATCTGTATCAGTGTTGTCTACTGAGCAATTTGCTCAGCAGTTGTTCATGCCTGTCATTATACTGAGGAGACTGAACCCTGTGAACTCATCCTCAGGCATCTGCAGTCACAATTTTCCACTTGCTCTAAATGTAGGATAGGAATAAATATGAAAAGAGAGGGAGCTTACACAGGACAGCAGTAAGTCAGAGAAAAGCTCCTGGGTCCTGATTCTCAACCCCTTGCTCAGTTGCTTTCATTTAGAGTGCTGGTATTGTTGAGCACTCTGAATGAAAGGTGAATGTGGAGTTCAGTTAGAGCACATTTGGTTAGTGCAGATCCCGTCGCTTCTGATTTTTAATGAGTGGAGTTGTTTTGTGCTCTTTAAGGTGTTTTGTTTCAGTTTGTTTTGCAGACCTGAAGTCTGCAGTGAAATACGACTAAAGAACTATTAAATGCCTTCTACACGTAACTGAAAATAACTTTTTTGGAAGACTGAATTAAATAAGAGAAGTATATTCTAATTCTTATCTCCATTCTCTACAACGAGTTTATAGGGTCTACCTTTTATTACTTCTCATTTGTTTCCTGGAAACAAATATTTATATTGGAGATTAGTAAGTCCAAAAGGGTGTTGGATGTAGATACCAAAATAAAGCAATGAAGCAAGAATAAGTGCCAGATTCTGCACCTGGAACTGGGCAGTCCTGGCTGTACATACAGACTGGGGATGAGAATTTGGAGAGTAGCCCTGTGGGACGGGATTGCGGGGTTCTGTCTGACAGTGAGTTGAACATGAGGCAGCAGTGTGCTCTAGAGCCCAAAAGGCCAACCATAGTCTGAGGTGCAGCAGGCCCAGTGCTGCCACCAGGTGAGGGGAGCGGCTTCCCCCTCTGCTCGGCACTGTGCAGCCTCACCTACAGCACTGGGTGCCACAGTATGAGAACGACATAAACCTGTAAGAGAGTGTCCAAAAGAGGGCTACAACAATGATGAAGGGTCTAGAGGAAAGGATATACATCGAGCAGCTGCAGTCCCTTGGTGTGCACGTAGTCACAGCACGTCAATCACAAATTTTGAATATAACAGCAGGTGATAACAGATAAAATTTTTGGAGAGAGAAGCTAGTGTTGAAAAGAAAAGCACAAATCTTCCACTGTCTGAGTTTCAGCACAAGAATAAGCATAAGACCTTTAAGCAGTCATATGGCTCAAAGCAGGGATGGAAAAGACGGTAAAGACACTGCTTAGCTTACTGTATTTCTCTAGATGTAAGCAAGTTTCAGGTTCTCTGGACTTTTTTGCATTTAATTTGATTTTGTTACCAACAATCAGTTTAAATAAGCAAAGCATGTGTATTTTTTCACTCATTCACCATAAAGCACAAATAACAGGTTTTTTTTGTTTTTTTGGTTTTTTTAGCCATTTGAAATAAATTATTAGGAGAACTAGATCTGTAGTGCCATTTTTCAGATTGGCTTTCAAGTCAATACGCTACCTCAGAGACCTCTGTTTCACCTTATTATTATTCAAAGGAGTTCAAATCAAATGAAGCTATCAGAAAGCAGAATGGCTTTTCCATATTAAAATTATCAGTGAAGTGTTAAATTTTAGTGCTTGATTACATTGCATAATTGCTTCAGGTTGCCTAATTAGTACAATATATAGTGACAGAAATGGTGAAATGCCAAGAATAACATGTTGCATGAGAGCAGGTACCAGGCTGTGAATGCAAAATAGTTGTGACTAAGAGCTGCAGCTGTGGAGGTGTCGTTTGGTGCAGAGGTTTCCACAAATCACACAGTAATTTGGATCAAATCTCTTTTTCAATAACAGGTACACGTGCAAATATCCTCAAGCCTTAGCAGGTTCTGCCTGATTTTCTGTAGTGTGCATTTCCGCTGGTGTGCTGCTAATTTACTTGCACAATATGTTTCTTCAGTTCTTCAGTTCAGCAATGTAGGCAGCTCCTGATGATAACAAGACAATAGGCAATGTCAGTAAACTAGGTGGTGAAGGAAAAATATATATATACTTTCCTCTTATTCCAAGGAATAAAGCTTTTCTGGAATGTCTTACATTCTGTTTGTTCTCTGAACTTATATAAATACGTAAGCATTTACATTATTAAACCAGTATAGCAAGTATACAATTGCATCAAAACTTGCTCTAAATGAAAAAATAATGTTGCTCACTGTAGGGGTCTACTTTCATTTTTCCCTTTTCCTGATTTCGGTTTCACAGCTCAGCCACTGGCATTGCCGCAGACACGAAGAACTGTGAAATAAATTCAGGAGTTATGTATCCAGTAAAGCTCTTGAAGAATTACTGTAATGAGAACACAATGATCAAGACAGACAATGCATAGTCTGAAACTGATTAGGACAATGGCATAATTATGTTCTGGAGACTCGGCATGGCTGTTTAGTTCCTACTAAAAACTACGCAGACAAATGCAAAATATCATTCCTGAGAAACAACCACAGCATTCAGAAGGAGCGTTCAGTGACCAACTCTTGCCAACAAGAATCATGACAGCTGCAGAGACATTCAGCTGGAGGTGTCAGATGGGCACAGCCTGGGGCACGTTGGAAACAGTCACTATATCCATTCTTATGAGCTAGTCCTGACTCAGAACAAATACACCTCTCCCTCTTAACAGCACTGCAGCTCAGTATACCTCAGGAACATACAAGAGAGGAAAAAGACTTGATAAAGGCAATAAACATATTCATCTTTCCAGAGATCTGGTTCGTTGTTCCTGCCACCCCCCTGGAGAAGTGCTTCTCCCTTGGTTTGTGGGGTAGTTTTCTTTCTCCATTAACTTGTCCTGCTGTGCAAGTGGGAGCTTTGCATGTGCTTTGCAGAAGCCCTTTACCTCATAGAGACCTTCGCTCCCTGTCACTTGAGATGTTGCATGATCTGAGGATCCACAGTGCACATTACGCAGAAGGTGCCAGCACCCCAGTGAAGAATGCTGCAGTGGAATACATTTGTTTGTCACAAAAGCTGTCCTCAAGAAGAAGGCACATAAACTGCGTATTGAACTTATCACAGACAGAGCATCATACAAAATACAGTCCCTAAAACTCCTTGGTCCATATGCTCAGGAATATAATCATTTCCCCTGATTGCCTGTGATACAACAGTTTTGTTCTGCTAAGTACTTCAGAATACTGAAGTGTATAGTGTTGGTTTAGGAGAACATGTTCAATAAAATTTAGGAAATAGAGGAATGCATTTTTGAGTCCTTCAGTCTTGTATTTTTGAATCTTATGCTTACACTTACCTTGAAATTCTTTGTTTGAGCATTCCAATCTCATGGTCCATTTGCATTACAAGCAGATTATGCTCCTTCCTCACCATCCTCCTTCATCAGCTTTACCCATTTGTATTCTTCCTTCATAGAACTAATGCAGCTAGCTAGAATGTAAATCCGAGCACATCTTCCTCATTCTCCTCTCTGGAGAGCAATTGGGAGGGCAGAGAAGAGAAGAATCAATCAAAGGTAAACTTAGATAAAAAGCTGAACAGTGACCTAAGAAGGCAGAAGTATCTCAGGCCATGCTTAACAGTATTCTCATGGATGCTCAACTTGGCCTTGAAATTCCCATCCTGAAGCATTACAGAGAAAGTCCTGGTGCAGCTAGAATTCCTGTCCTTAAGCTGTATGTGTATTTATTTTCACACAGTGTATATTGACCTGTGAGATACAAGCCATTTTGAGTGCATAGAGCAGATATTCAGCAACATAGATAGCTGATGGTGAGTGATCTTACCTGGAGCACCCTTGAGAGCTGCAGCCCACCACTGCTCTACATATATGGTTTCACAAATCATAGCAGTGGTAAACACACTATATAAGCAGAAAACATACTTTTTCAATTATTCCAAACTGCTCTTTCCTTGATGCTCCTTGTCTCAATGGCAGATTACATAACACTCAAAAGTCACACAAGTGAGAGCCACTTTCTTTACCTGTGAAGGATGTACAGTATTTTAACATCTGGTATAATGATTGCTGTTGGCAGGAGATGAGGACACGTTTTGGCTATATCATCAAAGATACTCCATCCACCTTAAATCCACCTCACCTTTCAAAGCATTAAATATACTCCTGTATGACAGAATCTCCGGATAAGGAGTTCAGGTTATGTTTCTGAAGCAAGGCTCCCAAAACACCTTAAACCCTACACTTCATTGTACCACTTGTACACCACACCACCAAGGTGCTGAAACACTAGTCTTTCAGATTGCCTTGACCTGTTTTTGTCATTTCCTGCATGTCCAGTCATTTCTAATCTATGCGTTTGGTAGCACCTTTTCTCCTGTCACCCCACTCTTTCTCCCATCTGAGAGTGTACATCTGTGCTAAGCCAGTATATATCTTCAGACCTTAAAAGAAAGGGAGTATGCTTTCCTCCAGTATCTGCACAGCTCTTAATATCTTACAGAAATTGCTGACAGTAAATTTATACTAATTATGAGGAAAAAAATTGTGTTGGCTGAAAAGGCAGGACAGATTACTGCTGCAGATTTGGAAAGACACTACAAATTCCATTCTAAGGATAAAAGGAGAATAGAAGCAGTCAAACCGTTCACAATTCTTAGTTCCTCTCTTAGACCAGCCGAAGTAAAGTAGTGTATTGAATACCTGTTCCCATTGAATAAGTTACCTGTTTCAGCAGTGCACAGCTTAGTTTGTCCTGGTTCTTTCCTAAGCTTAGACAGACACAAGTCCATCTGATGCTGGAACAGAAACTAAGTGAATTCAGTTCATTTTATATTGTTGGAGAACTGCAGTAAATGTAGCCCTTTCCATGGAAAACCTAAAAATAAAAATAAATAAATAAATAAAAAATTACGAGGAGCTGTAGTCACACTTTGCTAAAAATCTAGCCAATTGCAGCGTAGTGTTGAACCGTTGATAAGAATCAAAGTCCTGTGTCCTATTAGCAAGGAAAACTTTTGTATTCTTTTTTAAGAGGAGACAAGGGAAAGCATATAACCATTTTGCTAGCAAAAAGAAGTCTCTCTTAGATGCAGACCTAAATCAGTTAATCAATTAAATTAACCATCCCAATTAACATAGGATGTTTTGACATCAGCCAATATCTAAAGATCTCCTTGTTTGAATTTTTAGCATCAGAGGATGAATTTACATCCCATTAAACCCAAAACACACTGGAATTGGAAATATCTGAAATAGCTCAAATACTGTAGTTTCCCAGATTACCTCCCTCATGAGGGAGTTCATGAGTTTAAATACATTCATATAGGAAGCTGTGTGATTCTTCTATACACTAAATTACAATATTCTGGGAAATTGAGTTCCCATACAACTTCTATATTGCCAAATTCATGGATATATTCAGGGAAAAACTGCAAGAAAGCCTCAAATCTCAAGCACTCAATTACACCATTTAATCTCATTTTTATGTCTTGTGATACAGTATAAACACAAACTGAAATATGGACAATTTCAAATAGACTAGAGACTTTTGACAAGAGCATAGTTTCGGAGGACTCAGTTCTTTTTTTCTCCCAGCAGACTATCATCAAAGTGAGTCTTCATAAACAAAGCTAAAATGGTTCACAATTGGCTATTGTACAAGGATTAATTAAATAAAACTGCTGGCTGTGAAAAGTGTATGCAGAATTTATAAGTTCATATTAGCTACATCATGCAGAGGCTAGTGCACAAAAGTTTTGGTTTTTTTCTTTTGTGACGACTAAGAGAGCAATTGACAGTAGCAGGTTATACTTTGAACACAACTGGAAAGGGAAATAACAGATAATAGTTGATAAAAGCATACCTTAATGGTGTTTTTTTAAAAAAAAATTCTGTTGCTTTTATTCAGGAATAATGTTGAGATTGGGCATTAAAGATCAGAGAAAAAAGCAGGAAGCTTTGAAGTCACGCAGTCAAAGTTAGAAATTGAACTTCTTTTTAGTTTCAAAACTCTAACAACTATTGAAACTTTTGTTTAGAAAAAACTAACAAAAACAACATCAACAAAAATCTACCTGTATTGAAATTTTTGGTGTGTTTTATAAGTTAATCTATTAATTTGTAAAACTGGGATATTCACCTTCACAGTTAAATGGACTCAAGTACAAGTGAAAGCAGGAAACTCAATTATAATATATGTCAGAGGAGAGTCTGCTTCTTCAAGTATACTTGGCCAAGGACCTTTCCAATCAAAAGAGTGATAAAAAGGTAGAAGCCATAAACAAGACCACCCAAAGACACAAGAAAAGACACTTGAAAAGTACTCATAGGTAAGTGAACAGCCGTGCAAAAGGAAAACACATAAATTGTGAGCAGGAAAACTGGGGCTTGGGTTAAAAGCAGGCTGGAGTTTTCTGCTCTGAGAAACAAATATTTTGTAATTATTCATAGAAACATTCAATCACATTTTAACAGCATGTGCAGGCTATGTATGAAAGGACTGAGAGCAAACGTCTAATGGCACCTGCATTTCAGCAAAACTTCCATTTCAGCTATGTGTAACTTAAGTCTACAAGACTACCCAGGTAAATCTGTGCTCCTCCAAAGGCAAAAGAAAAGTCACTTGCTTTACAATTGCTTCACCTAAAAAGTAGCATGAGAAGAGCCACACTGAGACCTCTGCCACATAGTAGCCTGCATCAGGCTCAGAAGCACCATTTTTGGGTGACTTTCCATTTTGAACTGGGAAAAGAATTAATTCCAACAGCAGATCAAACTAAAGGAGCAAAAGTTCTCAATTTTTGATCACTGTGGCTGTGGGAATAAAGTGACACTCTTTCCTGGCTCAGATTCTGTGACAACACCATATGGAACTGAAGCATTGTGAATTCTCTCTCTCTCTTTCTGATCAGTTAAGAAACAAACTTGCGGCTGACTAGTGACTAACAAAGAAAAACTGTAACAGACTTGTGAATGCCTTGGAACAGACAGTGTACTGTATCACTCTTGTGAAAGCTGCAGAACAAATACATGTTGCGTGCCAGCACAATGGGCCCTCTGCATCCACCACATGAAGGAAGAAGTAGTA
Source organism: Centrocercus urophasianus (assembly GCF_019232065.1). NCBI lineage: Eukaryota > Metazoa > Chordata > Aves > Galliformes > Phasianidae > Centrocercus > Centrocercus urophasianus. The sequence goes on from NW_024884767.1 coordinate 20,736,285, forward strand.
TGGCTGGTACATCATGCACACAGTATGTGATACCAGACACACTCTGCCCAGCAACAGCTCCTGGCCCAATTGGAAGAGACAATCATACAGCATAAAAGGCATTGACAACACCACAGCTGGAAGTACACGACCCACCACATCATTAACCACCCCAGAAAGAGAAGAAGAAGGAAGAGAGAGCTTCAGGACATCAAGGGATCCACACTGGTGACTTGCTTTTCTTTTCTTTTTTTATCTCTCTTCTTTTCTTCTCTTTTCTTTTTCCTCTCTTGTTCTCTCATCTTTCAATAAATATAGGCACTATCTTGCTCGATCAAAAGCTTGACTCCACGCCGAGTCTTAATTTAAAGGGATCAGGATCAATATAATGAAGCACAGCTTGCAAAATGGGTGAACAACATTTTTCTTACAAGTAGAAGAAACCAAATCAGCCAGAGAGAAATCCTCTGGAATGAAAAATAAAGCATTCCCCATATTTAATATCTTTATTGGAGGATAAATGCTGGAGAGGAACCTCAAAATAAAGACTACCTCATAGAAATGTTCATTAAGGTCCCATTTCTACAGTCTCCTGTTGTTGTCTGTGATTACAGAAAAACTTACTCTGCTGACCACTTCGATACACGCAACAACAACTGGATGGCTATTGTGGACAGCTTTCTTATTTTGGCCATGCAGGAATGATACACGTTACTGATCAGGGTACTTGGGAAGTAAATACAGTGACTACAGATAAGTCACACACCGGCATGTATGTAAGAAGGCAAAAGAAAAACTGAGAAAATGCTAAGATTTTGTCGCATTAACGGTGATACATTCAGAAAAGTGTAAAAAGACCTCAGGCACAGAGAAAAAGTGGAGAAAGACTCCCCCATATTCCTCTAATTCCTCTAATGCATCCACTTTTGCACAGTTCTACAGAGTCTCTTGTAATTCATTTCCTTAACCCCAGGAGACCCAGGTTAGTCTAGTTAACCTCCTTTTTCACTAATTACAACGTTCCAGTTGAAAGTCTCCAAGGCTACATCTGGTTATTGCAAAGATCTGTCCTTGGTGGACGGAAGAGCTCGGCCTCTGTATTTAGGCTTTTGTATCAGTGTGTTTACTAAGTTTTCTACTTCTCAGATTCATCGTTCATGTTGAACAGCCCTTAAACAAATAAGACTGCAAACCAGATAGTCTCATGTCCCTCATACACTGCAATGCTGTAGTCTGGTATTTTTGTTGTAACACGGGGAATCTTGAGGATAATCTTGCAAACCCTTTGGAAGATAGAAGGGTTTTACTTTAAGGTAAAAGAGTGGCTACAGATCTGTACTTAATTTTTTTATTATTATTTATGTTATTTTATTTTCAGTTTGTATAGCTTGAACCATATGCATTGTTCTCTGAGTGAATAAGCAGCCTCCTTTACTATTTTTTGGAGAGAGGGAAGAAGAGATTAGGTTTGATTTCTTATGAATAAGAACTTCTATGAATAAGTTTGATTCCCTATTTACATAAGAATGTGATTTAGAACAGTGTTTTGTTTCCACAACGAATGAGATAAAATAGGGAATAGATATCTGAGGAGGTTAAAAATAATGAAGACATTTTACTACATGAGAAGAACGTTTTGCAGATTGGCATTGATAGGTCCATCTTCTGCTCTTCACCCTTTTATAGAATTGATTACTCAATATAGGGCTGAATATTGCATAGAAAAACAGGAAAAAGAACTGATTTGTTGTGAATAACATTCAGATTTCAGTAACTCGTGGGGCCAGGGGAAAAATAAGTGCAGCAAGGAGGTAGGGTCTCACAGACAAGAACATCAAAAGCTCAGCCCGAAGAAGTGTCAGCTGTCAGGAGAAGGAAAAATAGTTGTGCTTACCAAACTTCCTTATATAAATAACTGCTCTCACAGAGAGCCACCGAAGATATTGATGGACATATTCTAGTCCAACAACATGCAGAGAAATAGTTTTTCTGACAGTACATCTCCTAACTAGGATTCAGCTTTCCCCTACCCAATTGTACCCATTCTGTCCTGCAGTGAGCCAGATCTACCATCCAAATGCTCATCAGCCTCCAGTGACTCCAATTGTTCACAACTTCTCTGATAAACCTGTACATTTTATCAGAGCATCTTCTCAGCATCTTCTGAGCAGGGCTGGGTAGGTTGGGTAGGTTGTCATAGCCTAGCTCAAATGTTGTAGTACTCTTTTCTCCATGTTTCAGCTCCCAAGCCACAGAGTACATCCTTCATGTGCAACAAGAAACAAAATTCTGCATCAATAGAAGTGGGCAGTGCCACTTGAGGATAACAGATGCCTTAGCTTGGCAAATCACTTCTGCTGGTGAACACTTATCTAGGATCACTGCTATGAAAACAGACCAAAATGCCTGAAGACTTCTGAAACTTGTTGCTAGAAACAGCTCTGTATTGACACAGAGCCAGATTTTCTCTGTTTCTTTCATCTTAATTCATAATTTCATTATACAGACCTAGAAAAATATAAAAACATGCAATTAAAAAATTTCAAAATCAGTCCATAAATAGGAAGGGGACAAGCCCACAGTTAGCTCAGTATTAAATGGAGCTGCATAATATCCACAGCAATTAAGCTGCAAAGTACCATAATTTACATAAACAAACAAAAAAAATGGGGGTGGATGTAGTAATGTTTGTTTCATAAAAAAACTGAATACTTGTTTCAAAAACAAACAGCTCTAAAACAACACTGTAGCCAACATATCACTGCCTAGTAATTCTGGCTGCTGCTTTTACACAATTAACCTTCCTTCCAGATGGAGTGGCATTTAGGAAAAAAAGATGAACTGTTCCTACCAGAGGTAGAGCTCCCACTGCAGGTACAACATACAAAAGATGTCAAGAGCTATGGAGCATCTAACAAACATTTCTTCCACATCAATGGCCACCAAAAGAGCAACGGAGAAACAAGGCAAAATGGGAATCAGCCCAACATTTTAAGTGGTAGGCTATGACTACACACCTGAAACTTCTGCAAGAATGTTAGAAATCTCTGAGCATTTATACTCTTCACCATCATGAAAGGGTGCTGACAAGAGTTCTACAGAAGACAGCCCTTCCCCCCACCATTAGCAGGAGTGCTGTCTGGGTCCCATAAGAAGAGAGACGTGTCAAGCAGTGCCTGAAGATGTCTTTGAGGAATATCAGCCTTCAGCTTCATTGGCAAAACCTATTATGCACCCTCATCAAATATCCCATCAGTTACATGCTGGTGTTGTAAATGCTCAAGAGGATGGAATCAGCTGATCCTAAAGCTCCCTCACAGCCTTGCTGACTAATTTGAGTGAGTAGGGATCACTCCTGATTCCAGTGTCCAAAGCCCAATTATGAACAGCCAGCATTTCTAGAGCTAGAGAGAACACTCCAGTCCTCTAGACTGTTCTTTCAGTCAGTTGCCTGAGAGTAATGACATCCGCTTCCAGCTTACTGTGAAAGTCCCAGATAGAGTGCTAAGAGAACTTAAAAGTATATCATTATCTGCAGGAGAAATATTTAATCTCTCTTATGAATATGAGTAAATATTTATGTGTTTGTTTGTTGAAACATCACAGTGTCCCCATAGGACAGAAACTGCAGTTTTAACCAGCTCATTTCTGAAATTCTTCAGCATTCTGCTGCTATAACTGCCACTCCAGACAAATCAAGCACAGCTCATCTTTCCCGTCTGTATACACAAGCCACAACAACCAGGGAGTGAGAGAGAAGCAATGCCAACCCCTATTTCTTCAGGTTCCTCTCATTAATGTTTAACCAGACAACAAAAGGAGTATGGTATCACCAACCACAAAGAAGGCTTTTACTGCTGAAAAGTATGAATTATTGCATTTAAAATTAGTAAATGGTATGTAGAGGAAGGCAATTCCTGAGCAGTTCCAAAACCTGAAAGTTAAAACAAATTCAGTCCTAAAATTGTGTAAATGTCACAGAAGCAATTTCAAAATATTTTCCAGCTCTTTTCCTTGGGGAACTGAAAGCAGCTTAAATTTTAAGTAACATTATGTAGCCAATGTCCTGCGATATTTGCAGATTCCATGTTTCTCCAGGAAAATGGTTTCGTTATTTCTAAGTCCTGTCTAAACTCTCAACTACTTTCAAAACTATTTATTTTGAATGAAGAATAACAGAAGACACTCCTGAGCAGCTTCCTGACTTTGCTGCTGCGTTTCACACCAGAATCCTCCACCACCATGAAACAGACTGTGGGTGCTCTCTGTGCTCCAGGTTGCCAGGCCAAGGGCACGACGTGGTGCTTGACCTCGATGCTCATACACCACATCATCTCCCTACAAACTGTCCACAGCAATGCACTCATAACACACTCAAGTCGGAGGCACACAAACCCCATGAGCCACAGTGCCAAATCCTGGTGGGATCAGACAAGATCTGACCCCAAGCTCCCTTCCTTCAGGAAGCTGTAAACTATTTGGGATCTGGCCACAGGTGGCTCCCTCACAGCTCTTCACACATCAACACCTGCATAAATCCTCCCCAAGTAGCAGTTGGGCCCTGGCTGATTCCAGGCTGACATTAACAAGCACAAATCTCCTTCCTGTTCCTGGTGGTGCCACCTGCTGAGTAGATGTGCCATGCCAGCACATATCGAGCCACACTGTCCTCTACCTAAATGGATTCTCTGCCAGCACAGATGCAGTAAATCCTGCAAATTCTTTTCTTCTCTTCCTCCTTGCACTGGATGGAAGCTACAGTAAAAAAAATCAATGTTCTGCATTGTTAGAAAAAGTTTAAAATAATTTAAAACCAAATAGCATACTTAGACCACAAAGCTCTTCCGCTCTCAGTTGAGATGTCTGGCAGGCAGCATAGACATGAAGCTCACAGTTTTACAGTCCATGGTAACAAGTGAAGACAGAAACAAATATTTAGGGCTTTCATCTGAATGAGCATTAAAAACAGATAAGCAAATCTCTTGGACAGGTTTGCCTTTCCTTGCTATGCAGTCAGAGCAAGGCCAGAGGCAACAAACAGAATTAACTTTTGAATGTTAGCAGTGCTGATGCTCATGAGAGGTGGAATTTCTGTGAACTTCAGCAGTGGATAGATGGTCCTCTAGGATTTTGTTTGTCATCGACATTGATTGAGCACATTTTCATGCCCATTACAATGTTTAAGCAGTTCCGCTGAGGCCATTCTATTCAAGCCTATAGCTCCCTGACGCAAGATTTCACACATTCAATGGATGTGATGGCCTCAAAGATTCTCCTCAGCTCCTCTCTAAACAAATCAGCAGCACTCACACTTGATACCTATGGACCTCCCCTCATTGTGGATTAGAAATTATTTACATAGACTTCTTGGGCTTAAGCAGATTCATAGCTCTTAAAGGACTGAGTGTCTATAATTTGAAGCCTGACCTCATTGGCACTGCACTACTTTCAGGTTGTTACCTACTTACTAGAAAAGTTCCTTTATAAGGAAACTTCCCATGGACACAAATCCTGGAAGAGGATACATAGCCTTTGGCAGTCTTTAAATGCTTGGTTTCAGGTATTCATACAGTTATATAGTCTATCTCTGCTGTTCTACTAGTTGAGTAATTTTGACAGTTTTCCTTAGCATTTACTCGTAAGCCCTGGGTTTCTGCAATGTCGTATTTCAAGTACTAGAACAACATGCTGGTTTCTTTGTCTTTTTGAACTTCTAAGATTTATCTATCTCATTTTGGGCTGAAATTTTCTGTGACTCATTTCATTCCCTAGGTGGTCTGAGAAAATGAATCCGATGTCTGTTTCTGAATTCTGCAGGCAAGTAAGATGCATTCTTTCTTTGCTGGTTTCAACTTCAACCTGGTAACTCAAATGGCCAAAACATCACATTTTAGCTCTTCTATATGCAGTGGACCTAGCTAAGATATATAGCTGAGGTTATATTAAGAGAATTCACATAATGGCTCTGCTTTCCACTGTTGACAATTGGTTGAACTGAACGTTTGCGCAATTGCCCTTGGCGTTACCTGTCTGTACACTGCCTGAGTACAGAGTTCCACATGCAAACACCAATGTTTGCATTGTTCTCTAACATCATCTTTCTCCAGCTGGTGAGGGGAGATTCTGTTGTCCTTAGGATAACCTGCGAGATTTGTAATGGCTTTCTTGGGATCAGCTGTGGTCCTACGGTTCTGTGGGTATAGAGACCTTGTTGAAGTACACTTCTGCTTCACTGCCTGAGAGACTTGACTTTACAGGCTTCTATTTCCTATTTCTAAGGAATTTCTATTCAAAACTCTTCTCTGAATAATGTTGTTAAATTCAGTGTTAAAAATCAGGAAAGGCATAGAGATAATAAAATAATAATAAGAGAGATTTGGATTAAATCTACACGTGCACAGGTAGCTCTATTGACAGTCCCCAGATTTGACAAAAAGTCTCCAGAAAAAAAACACAAAGAAGGTTTCACGGTCCAGAGGCTGCTGGGTTAAACAAAAATTCTCCTTTAATGTCTCTGAAACAGAATCTGTGCTTGCACACATAATAAAAGAGCAATGAAAAACAAAATCACAAGCCAAAGTTTCTCTTTTCCACTCCAGTGTACTTTTGGACAGGAGGAAATCAATAGTCGCTGTGAGAATCTCTTCTGAAAGATCAGCTTGTGGGCATAGCTCCCTGGTGTCCTGAGGATGTCTGTGCTGCCCCTGCAAGCAGGTCAGTCTGGCCCAAGGATGACAAAATTCCACAATAAAGTACACAGCCACCTGTGTATAACATTAGCCTTAGATCCCTGGTAAATTGAAAGCTTATGGAAGCAGGGGAAGGGGAAAAAGAAAGTTTTGCTACCTCCTATAATCCAGGAATCTATTTTTTAACTCCTTTGTGTGCAGCAAAACGCAGAGAACATTTTTTTTTTCCAGTTCTCTTTGTTCTGCAAAATTCTCTTTGCTGCTTGAGAGGTTCACAGCCAAAAAGGTATTTCTTAGGATGAAATTTGTCCTGCTGAATGGCACATACTTGGTTTTCTCTCTCTCACTAAAATCCAAAGCTTTAGCAAGGTCAGATCTTTGCAGCTTCATCATCATTCTGCAAGTCATCTGCTGGCACAGGGACCTCACTTCTGGCCTGCTACCACAGCATTCACAGACTTGTTCTTAGAGAAAGTCACCTGAAAGTCAACTGGAAGTGGATATGAGCTTCCAGCTTCCATAAGCCATGAAAGATGCTTTCTCTTTCACAAGATTGCACTGAGTTGCAGAGGTAGGGAGCTGAAATTTGCCACTGCCCAACTGCACACAAGAGTTCAGTGTACCGACACAAGCAAGCTCTTGAGGAGCTGTAAGTCAGGCTCTAAAATGCTGCTGGAGACTGAACTCCTCTGCACCTGGGAAGGTCACTGTGAGACTTTACTCTGAGGGAGTCAAGCTGTGGCAATCATGCATTCACCTCTCATCCTTCTTCCTATATACATTCACCCTCCGAGCACACTGCCCCTTGCTTAATAAGAACTTGTAAGTTCAGAGAGACTTAAGCATGTTTATATAACAGTATATTTAAAAGTTATACAAGCAAACACTGAACAAGCAGAAAGTTATTTAGGTAGAAACATAGCCATAATTTCAAGATTCCACCTTTCTTTTCTCACTGTGAATGTTTTCTTGAAGCTGAGAAGAATTACTGCTACTAGGACCTCATCCTATGCTTAGTCTCAGCAGCTTCACTAGGCACAGAGATGTGACAAGCCTGTTCAATCTTCCTGCAGAAAAGAGGTTCCCCCAGAGGAATTCTCTGAAACTTGGGCAGTTATGATGAATGGCACAGATTCCAGGTGGAGAGCTGTAGCTAGTGATGTTCTCCAGGGGTCATTACTGGGTCCTGTCCTGTTCAACATCCTCATCAATGACCTGGATGAAGGGAAAGAACGCACCTTCAGCAAGTTTCCTGATGGTACAAAGCTGTGAGGAGTGGCTGACGTACCCGAAGACTGCTGCCATTCAACAAGATCTGAACAGACTGGAGAGTTGGGCAAAGAGGAACCTGATGAGATTCAACAAGAGCAAGTTTAGGGTCCTCTATCTGGAATGGAAAAATTGCATTCATCTGTAAGGGTCATATGCTGACCTGCTAGAGAGGAGCTCTATGGAGAAGGACCTGGGTATGCTGGCAGACAACAGGCTGGCCATGAGCCAGCAGTGCTCACTGGTGGCCAAGAAGGCCAGTGGTGTCCCGGGGTGCATTAAAGAGAGCATGGTGGCCAGAGGTCAAGGGAGGTGATCCTCCCTCACCATTCTACTCTGGAAAGGCCACATCTTGAGCCCAGTTCTGGGCTCCTCAGCTTAAGAAAGACAGCGAAGTACCGGAGAGAGTCCAGTGGACAGCCACAAAGATAATGAGGGTCCTGGAGCATCTTCTGTAGGGGGAAAGACTGAGAGACCTGGGGTTGTTTGGTGTGGAGAGAAGGAGAACGAGAGGAAATCTTGCCAGTGCTTACAAATACGTAAAAGGAGGGTGCTAAATGGATGGGGCCAAGCTCTTTTAGGTGGTACTCAGTGACAGGGTGAAGGGCAATGGGCATAAACTGGAACACAGAGCACTGAAATAAATCTGCCCATAAAGGTTGTGGAGTCTCCCTCACTGGACCTGTCTGTATATCTTCCTATGCAACCTGCTGTAGGGAACATGCTTTAGCAGGGATTTTAACTGAGTGACCTCCAGAGATCTCTTCCAATCCCTACATTCTGTGATTCTGAGACCTCACCTAAAATCACTGAGTATTTGGCAAGGAAACATCAGCCTTGCAGTTCTCAGCAAAACAATTCTTTTTAATGCAATGAGGTACTCACATGAGAAATGCATGAATCATCCAGTGATCCAGGTAAAGCTGGAGACAGATATACTGTTCATATAACAGAAAACCAAGCACCATCCTTTCTCAAATAGTACTTAGAAGAACATTCCACATTATAGAGCCAGACTCTAATCTTCACTCACTTTATTTGTGCAAGCATTAACAATTTCCCACTACTTCCTCATTACACTTGAGGTTCAGAAAAGTTGCCAACTTGTTTCAATCTGCTTTCAGATTCAAGTTTTTTATGAATCCAAGTTCAGCTCCATCTCTGATCCACAGATATCAAATGCTGTCTAATCTACTTGGCACTCAACACCAGAAGTCTGAACTAGAGGAAGATCTTCCCATCTGCCAGATTGCCTGAACTTTCAGCAAAGGAATTCTTTCTGGTTTTACAGTGGAATCACTCACAAAAATGACAGTGAAGCACTGAGCAGAGCTTTAAAGGGAGTATACAGAGCCATTAATATCTATTACTTACTTTTTCTTTCATTTTCCAGAGTTCTCTCCCTGAACGAATGGTTTACATTGTAAAGATATTTTCTTCATGACCACCTTAACTGTTACAGCAGTATTAACTCTGACATGCTTTGTAACATTTTGTTTGTGATGGGCTGCATCTCACAGAACTTAAAGCTATGAGCACAAGTATTGACACGAATTTTACTACAGTATAAAACAGATTGTTCAAGAAGAAAACAGAAGCTTAAATATCAGATAGCATTGAGAGACTCCCATCAGCATTAAAGTACACTAGCAGCGTTGGGAAACACTGCAATAGGAAACAGACAATACAGTTTTGTTTACCAAGTTAGCCTAAATTGCTGAAATCTTCCCCATCTGTCCATAAAATGATGCAGTCTTTGCTGCAGGTTACAGCAATTCTCATCTAGAAGGAATCAACTGAAAAAATTCGGTTTCAGAGACCACCTGCAGAAAAGGAGGCAGAACACCATTCTTCTACTCCAGGAATCAGTTTGAGGAAGCAAATGTTCCTTAACAGAGAAACTGCAAGACAAAAGAAACATCCCTTAGCAAGCAGATAACCAGAGATGAAAAAATAAAGATGTTTACACTGCTCCTGTACACAATCAGACCTTCTAGTGTCACAGAAAAGTCCTCAGTCATCGGCATAGGTTTAGATCTATTCTCTGTAAAATACCAGACTTCAGAAACACAACTGAATGAGAATGGGACGACTAATATATATATATATATTATATATGCTCTAACATCTGCCTTGATCCCCAAAAATTTCATAGAGAAGAGCAGGAATTTCTTCACCAAAATGTCACTGTGGGAACAGGGGCTGCAGAACTTTTCAAGGAAGACCGGTGGCAGCTAAACATGTAGTCATATCAGTCATTACCAGCAGAAAGGTAACTGCAAAAGAACTGGCCGCACAGCACCAATACCCAAATATAAGGGCTGAATTAGGTTCCTGAGCAGCATAAATGCACTAAGAAAAAGCCATCAGTATTCAATATATAGGAAAAGATTTATTTCATCAAATGATTCACAAGAAGACTTTTTAAGACAACAGGAGATATATAATGTTCTTTTATTTTTTAAAAAAAGAAATGTGTAGAACCCAATTTTTGTTACAAAATTCACTTCTTTTGAAGTATGTATGCGTGCAGAGACTGAGGGTTTCTTTTTTTCCATTTTCAGCTCATAGTTTATTTTTAGATCTAACCTTTCTTTATGAGCTAGGAAAGAAAAAAATTAAGCAGCAAAAATTCCCAGGAGGTGCTAAAAAAAAAGGTGTTGCAGAACATCAGTTCCTGAGGAAGACCTGGAGTGACCTCAGCCCATCCTCAAGTCCCCATGAGATGATCCCCTCTAACTTGGCCTGTGACCACATTTTAGACCTCTCTGCCCCTCAGTAGGTGACTGCAGATCTGCCTTTCAGACACCTTTCTCCCTGATCACATCACACATTATTTCCACCTATTTCCAAGATCATGGGAGGATGCTGCAATGTACAAAAGCCTTATAGGAGGCAGGCCAGCTCACACTTTTGAGTATCTAAAATCACATCCATTGTATGGATCAGTGGAGCCTGGCACAGTGCATTGGAAACTTTAATTGTTTAGAAAACACTGTAATCTGGAAACACTCCTTAGTGACAGAGGGAAACAGCAGAATATTTCACAGAAAGAATATCAAATCAAGAAATCTGTTTTACTCAAAACCCATTTAAGCGCTTCCAGGTAGAATTTATGCCAGTGTTGACAAGTTAAGCTGTTTATATTACAAAGGAAAAAGGGAGCAGTTTTTTTCATCTTGCAGATAGAGTTAGCTTGATTCATTGACAACACCATGGATCCAAGAAGTTTCTTATTTTTGAATCTTTAGCCCCTCATTTTGAAAAAGAATTATCACAGATTGAGAGAATCACCTTAAGTGCAAATTTGTGCATAAAAATTTTGCTGGACAACAGACGCCACCATTAGAAAGTTCGATTTTGGACTGTATCAAAAATATAATATGGATAACTGTTCTAAATGGCAGCCTGTTCTGGCAGTCTGGGTTGCCTTCAAACCTGGAAGCTGTATCAAGAGCATTTTATTGCCACTTGGCAATAAAAATCAGTTGGATTGGAAGTGCTTACCCAGCATGGTTTGAAGGAAACAGCAGTGGCCTCACGTGGACAAAAGCATGGACTGCAAGGGGACTGCGATTTCTCATGTCCTTTCATCTGGAATGGCAGCAGCTTTCAGTCTCACTCTTCCACAAAGGTACTGGCCCAGCTGATAAGGTCAGTCAACCTATTACCTGCTTTGCTCACACTGAATTAAAAGCCTTTCTCAACACAGTGGTTTGGACATGCAGCAAATGCTATTTGCTATGCTATACGTGTTTCCTCCAACCCACCGGCTGGGAAGCAGCTGCACTAGCAGAACAACCCATTGCTTTCACATCTCTCCAGAAAGTCCCACACTGCCTTCAAAGACAACCAGCATGAGAAGCCACTCTCAAGGACAGCCCTCACAGCAGTGCGGGCTGCAGGGCAACCCCCAAAGAGTGAAAGCCTACGGAGAAGCAGCGTCCCTTTTTGTTGATAGATGTGGTGGTTTCACACCAGCAGGTATCTCAGTTCAACACTGCTCTCATTCCCTCTCCTCAAAAGGACAGTGGTAGAAGATATGGTGCCCGCAGGGCCGATGCTCTCTGGTGCATCTCTCTGGATGCTCTCTGGATGCATCTCTCCACTCTCTTGTCTGCTGCTGCGCAGCAGTTTAACCCTTTCTTAACTCTGCTGAAGGAAAGTGTTTGCAAAGACTTTTTTTCCAGCAAAGGAACATCCAGCCTGATTCCTAGCCACTGCCAGTGGCTTACTGAGCCAATTCTTGGTGGCTCCCTTCATTCTGGGCAAAGTTTTGCTAACAGAAAGTCAGGTGATTTTACTGCTAGAAAGCACCAGGCCTATGGGTTGTTCCTCCCATAGCTCACCCTCACAACTCCTAGTTCACAGTTTTCAGGCACTTTAGGAGGGGCACTTGCCATGTAGTTGCAATAAAGAACCTAAAGAAGTATTTCAGAGTGCTTTGCTGAAATTTGTGGCATAGCAGCCATCAGACAGAAACCCATGTGGGTTTTCATCTGCAACAGAACTGTATTCAAAGTGCCTTTTACCCATTCTTCAAGATGGCTTTTTTGAATTTCAGAAAACTTTGGGAAATACATATCTTTTCCTCTCTGGTACATATAAGGAAGGCTGCAAAGATCCTGTAAATTCTGTTCTTTTCTTTTCTTTTCTTTTCTTTTCTTTTATATCTGCAATACTTTTTTCACGTGGGCTAAGATGTGGGATGGCCCAAAGGAGCAGCTTTCCCCAAGACTGAATGCGTTTTGTGGCACACATATGCAGGTACATATGCAAAGGGCAGGATTTTGCCCTTTAGTTGGCTTTCGTCCCAAAGATGTGAGGGCTCCCAGCTTGCATTTGCATGAAGAAGGCTAGAAAGCCCTTATTCCTGAATATTACATAAAGCACCTTCGAAGGAAATTTGAAGGATTTCATATTCCCTTTCTCATCACTTACAAACTCTACCTACTGACACATGCACCACAACAGTTCTTCTTTATAAGCCCCTTCCACTTCTGCAACAATTTCTCTTTTCTTTGTGTCATAACAACATACAGCAGCTGCTCTATGCTGCACATGTGAGTTCAGTAGGAAGAAGAGCAGAAAGGCAGTTCTGAGCTACATGCCTGTTAATTCAAACCATCTAGACTGCAGCACAATGCAGTTCTTAAAACCGAGGGAGATGAAGAGATGTGCCAAATCAAGTGCATTTCTACATCTGTTTCCCGGGTATCACTGAACCTCATGAAGGGGGGTAGTAGAAACTGTCGTCATTGAGCTCCCTGTAGAGAACTATGGCTCAACTTATCTTTTTCTCAAAGGCTTGGGAACTGCAAAAGAGCAGATGCTGCCACAGAATGGGCTTGTAGCTGTTATTCATCCTAGCTGCACCACTACACATCCAACATTTTTTGAGAGTGACAACTCTACTCTGTTGGGAAAGAACAATCTGGTGCCTATAAATTCATATGCTGAGCCCTGAGTCTGACTTGTAGGGAGGAGGGGAAATATATCTGTACATGTGCACTGGTCATTGAGTGAACAGAAGGGGAGTCCATGATGGAGTCATGGTTCTTTGTCAGTTCTCTAAAGGAAAATGCCTCTGTTACTGTGAGACCAGCACTGTTGAAAACTTAACAGAAAATCATGGAATCACAGTATACAGCATAATGGCTTTGGACAAGGGGGGATTCACAGCATTGTATTTTAGAATTTCAGAAGCTTTTGTACTCTGGAGACAAAAAACATTTTTCTGCTATATCAAAACACAGAATAATTCATAAGATGTAGAACACTGAATGCATCTCTCAATTATGCTTTTTAAGGTAGTAATCATTTCTTTTTCCTGTCTATCTGCTAGTATAATGAAGCCTTCACTCTACAAGACACACCTCAAATGATAACTTTCTGCTAGCACACGATTGCATTAGGATTGTGGCCAAGGCCCAGTTCTGTACTAAGAGAAAAGTTTAAGGCTGTATTCTTTGGACAAGAATGGCACAGGGAAGGTTTTGTATAACACATATTATTTTCCAGACAGCACCTGCTGAAAGCAGCTCAGGAAGGCAATAACAACTGGTGCAGTCCTAAGGCAGTTGGGATAAGCAGTTATGATAGCCAAAGATAAAAGCAAAAGCTGTTCTTAATGCAATTCTTCAATTGACAGCCAAGTCACATCTCCAAGATGCATTTGCTCATGCATGAGGAGAGGTTTGCTGCACAAACGCAACCTTCAGTGTCATGGATCATTTCTTCTGTCCACTAGAATAGTCAAACATTACCACAACTGAGAAAAATATCCTTACCAGATGATAAGTCTAATCATCATTTCACTTCTGTCAAAGTAACTGACCTTGACTTCAGACTCAATTAACATAACCTCCCTGCTTGCTTTTATGCTGCTGCTTCTCGTTTATGAGTCACCAAAAAAGGAAGTGAAAATCCTTCTCATTTCTTCACTTTCTGTGTTAATTTAGGCAAATATCAGTCTGTGGTTACTGGTGTGCTCTTCCCACAGAGAAGTATTCTGTCAGTAATTTGCCCATTATCCCCAAACACCTTTCAGTTCCTCACTGAAGTGCTCCCAAGTAACCTTTTGTCTCCACTCCCTTGCTGCTCAGAGCAGCCAGCAGCGCTGAAATCTCCTCTATTCCTTTTTCCCCAGAGCTCCCTTGCAGCCAGGGAGCTATGCAGAGCCTATGTCTCTTTCTCCCCCTCCTATATCTACTTTTCCCTTCCAACACATCCATAGGTAAATCTGTATTATCCAGACAGACCTGATTAGTGTTCCCAGACTGCTGCTGACTGGGAATCTCAGCTGGGACTACCAGGTCAGTAACAGCCAGAGCCAAGAGACTTGGGAGGCACAGACCCGCAAACTGGCAGAAACTTCTAGTGAGCAGAGCCAGCAGACTTGGATAAATCAGACTTATTAAGGGTGGGTCACATTGGTGTTTGTGAAAGAGATCTCTGCCTCACAAACCTACCAGTGTTCCTTTGATGACTGGGACAACTTGCGAGCTTGAAACAATTTTGATGGATTTCAACACAGCCCTCAAGAGACCCAAATCTCCCATAGAAGAACAGGTTACACACAGATAAGTGTTTTTTTTTCCAACAGAGAAGGATCCCCAAAGAGATGTGCATTAGTGACCTTTGCTGTTCAACACAATCTCAAAGAAGTTGTAAAACATCAGAAGGGAATAAGGAGGGCAGAAACTTCGCTAATAACATGAACCTAACCCAAGCCATCTAGAAAAAAGACAACTTTGCATATGTACCTGGTAATACTCAGTGACTAGACAATAAAACAGCCGATGAAATTCCATGTAGATAAGCATACAGTGATGCAGACATAAAATGATGACCTCTGAGCTAATCATAACCACTCAGGAATAAAGTCTTTGCTAGTAATAAAGCAAAAACACCATGCTCAGCAGTCGACAAAAACATCTCACAGTCAGAATTATTACAAAAGGGATAGGACATGCTAGAGGTATCACAATTACTGCCCTGCATAAGTGAATAAACCTTGAATGCTTTATGTAATGTTTTTCTGGCAGTCAGGAAAATCAAATGGATCTACAAATGATGCCAAAAGGCAAGAGGAATGATCAGACGTTCAATACAGCTTCTGCCTAATGAACGACCCAAAACACATCCGGAACAGAGGGAGAGGATTATGACAATGGGTACAAATTATGGTACAGAACAAAAAAAAGAATATGTGGTGTTACTTGAAACAACAAGGAGCTCAGAGAGAGCAGTCAAGAAATTAATATTCTGCTGTCTGCTCTGGTAAAGAGTTGAGGACATCACATGAATCTATCATCAATTTCACAAGAATCACAAGAATCACAAGAATCACAAGGTTGGAAATGACCTATAAGATCATCCAGTCCAACCGTCTCCTCATCACCATTGCCACCACTAGTACTATTTGAAACAAAGGAAAGAAGGTGGCTTTTGAAACAAAATGTAATCCATCTGTGTAACTCTCCCCCTACAGAATGTGAGAGGCTTACATGGGTTCAGAAAGAAACTTGGAGAAATTTACTGATAGAAGCCAGTCAGGCAGTTAGCTAAGATCCTCCTTCTGAAAGAGTCCAGGAGAAAAAGCTAGGAAAGAACTGCTTCATGCATGACCCTATTAATACAGCTTGTTGCACAAGCTAGCTGCTGGCCAGGGCCCTGAAGAAGGGCCGGACCTCTGGTCTCATATAGGACAGCTGAAGTGACCATCCTAGGCGCTGACACAGACATTTGAGGAACAAATTATGACCATCCCAAGGAACAAGTGTTTTGGACCTGCCAGGGCCCAGCAGCAAGCTCCAAGTGGGTCTTTGCCCCATTTGAAGCTGAAGCTGGAATTGTTTATACTGGTTAAGAAGCATGAGCTGCAATGATAACTCACAGAAACTGCAGACTGATAGTTAGGTTAGGTATGTAACTACACAACTACAGTCTAACTCTAGACTACAGCTTGCTTTCCCTATTAAATATTGTCCTAGTATCTATTCCATTATGCATCATAGTATCTGAAGAATGGGGGTAAAGAACATGGAGGACATAGACCTTAGCTGAAGGAAGAAATTGTTTATGGGGTTAAATAATATCAGTAACACTGATGTCATTCTTTGCAGCGTGTTTTCAAGGCTGTGTCCAAACCTATGTAATTACAGATTATAATTATAAATTCTAGCATGCTAGAATACTAGCACCTGCCAAAATCTATGATGTCAAACGGTGGACATAATTTAAAACAATATAATTGTAATTCTGCCAAGAGTCGGCCCTGGCATACTGTATTAACCAACTAAGAGCTGCTCATCAACATTCTAACTGAGGCACTGCCATTTTCCAGGCTTGTAACTCCCACATGCAAGTAGCACTATTTCTCATTTTCTCTTTGCTCTAAAGAAAGAAGTGCTCAATTCCACTTAACCTCAAAATGCACAGGTTGCATGTCTCACAAGTAATTTCTGTCTGCAGTTTGCCCACAAATCAAAATGCCTTCCTTTTTGCTTTGTATCCCATTTTCACTGTAAGTTTCAAAATTCTCTACTTGGATAGTTCCAGCATGGGATTTTTGCCAAATATTGACTTAAAGCAGAAGAAGATACTGAGAGTAACCAAGATTTTTGGTGCTCTTTCCCTCTTTTTTGTTTACATTTTCGTGTGCCTTTCCTGCTGCCATGTGTTGGTAGTGATGGACCAATCACAGTACATGATATCATATCACGAGGGAGACTGAAGTCTGCTTCTGCCTGAAACAAGAAACAGTTTCCCTTTCTGCCTCTCCTAGTTTCTAACTTACAGTGTTGGGAATTCATCAGGGTGATGATAAATGAAATTTATCCAGCAGACAGAAAAATCACAAACCTTCACAGGTCAAATAATGAGATGTCTTCTGAAGCCCTACTGCAGAGTCATCAGTGAAAGGTACCATTTTCCATCATCCCTCACACCTCCCTGCACACACACATTGTTCTCTTAGTCTGGACTCCTGCACTGAGGTTTGTACCAGATCCTTGCCAGGGAGGGGAAGATGTTTGCTTGGTTTTGCTTGCTAAAGGAAAGTTCTCCCCTGATGATATGGCTATTGTGATTCCCAAGCTTCTTCTATCCCGTTTCCTGTTTCCAGGTGATCCCCCCCTAATACCTTTCTTCAACTTCTTGGTCTTAGGAGCTGTACACATGTAGAGCAGGGTTCCTAGTGACTAACCAGAATGCTTGCCTAATACAGCTCGTGGTTCCAACTGTCATCCTACCTTCCAAGTACCACAAAAGTTTCCTTTGGACTGTAATGTCATCCATTACCATGGCAGGCCCAGAAAGGCAAGTTGGCAAGCAGGCCCTTGGACATCTTGCTTCTCCCAGAAACATCTGTCCAGCCTCTCGCCCAAGGGCAGATCTCCCGTATCCCAATGGCAGTTATGTCAGCATAAGGCAAAGGGGCTGCATCCGTAGCATGTGCCAGTTGACGCCCCGTATCACCAGCTCCAGTATCATCAGAGAGTACATTTAAAGTCAGTCGCAGCTTAGAATGTTAGCACCCAGTCCTTTGTTCACCATCCACCACTTCTGGGGAAGGACTTCATTCTGTAGCAGCACAAGGGACAGTTTCCTTACTGCCTGTGGTAAAGCTTCTCTGATCTCAGAGGAGAGAAATAATATTTCTACTACCAACCTGTATGCAGAGTTTTGCTCAGTTAACCCATCCTTGTTGCTTCCAGCACAGTTGCTTTCAAGGGATTATTCTCACCAGCTATGCCCAAATCTTTTCAGTCCCCACTGGGGTTGATTTCCCCAACTGGAGCTTGTGACATGGCCAGCCATCCCTGTAGGAAGACCCCTCTGTGTGGTATGGTACCAACATCTTAGCCAGTTATGTTCCTGTGGAGTCTGAAAAGTGCTGCAGGTTTGACCACACTGCACAGTCAAGGCTATCCTCACTGAAGCACTCTCAGCGAAAAGCCATGTCAGGATTTTGGACACTTCAAGCCAAGGATCCTATCAGGAACAGACAAAGAGATCTGATTGACAGTGTTTCACTGAGAGTCACCCTGGACCATTATTCCCATACCCAACGTAAAATTGATGTTCTGTTTGGAAACCTAATAAGTAATGGTTATTTCAGCCCCAGCTCATCATGACCAAAGGCAGAAAGGTGTGTCCTTTCCATCTCTGCGCTTCATCCTCTGTATCTAACGGGACCAGGTTGAGATACAGATACAAACTCCACAGACAACATAAGGATCACATCCCTTTTTTTCCAAATTGCATAAATTGCAAAAGGCAATGGAACAGATGTCATATGCTGCTCCTAGTTAGAGAAAATTATTTTTAATTGTAGATTATGAACCATATGTTTTAGTTCAAAGTCCAGTGTCACTTTGAGCAAAAATCAAATGTATCTACTCATTTTCTAGAGCTTGGCAGTACATTAAAAATTATGTTTTATACTGAATTTTTCTAAAGTATATAACAGTAATAAATAATAGAGAAATAAGAAAAAAGGTAATTGTAAAATATGTTATGGTACTTCTCCGTGTACAAAATCATCTACCTGACTTTTTTAGTCTCCATAGGCTAAAAAGTTTAATTAAAAAAGAACACAATCACCAGACTACTTGCAGAAAATTCATTTTAGCACAAATTTCAAGGTGGAATCTGTCTCTCCTGGGGCAATGGTAATTCACTTTTCTGGCCTGACTTCTGGAAGCAGACTAAGAAAAGCAAAAGGAGAGTGACACTGAAGTAGACAGCTGTGATCATAGAATTATAGAATCATTTGAGTTGGAGTTAAAGGCCATCTAGTCCAATTCCCCTGCAGTGAACAGGGCTATCTGTAGTTGAATCAGGTGCTCAGAGCCCCATCCAGCCTGACCTTGAGAGTCTCCAGGGATGGGGCATCCACCACCTCTCTGGGCAACCTGTGCCAGTGCCTCACCGCCCTTACTGTAAAAAACTTCTTCCTTATGTCCAGTCTAAATCTCCTCTCCTTTATTTTGAACCTATCTCCATATCCTATCAGGATCTGTATGGTGACATTCTCTGTTTGGATAAAGCAACAAAACAAGGACTCAGTCTCAAAAACAGTAAAGAATCAACAAGTTTGCAGGAAAATAATTGAAGACTATATTTATACGTTTTATTTTGCCTTGAATTATCAGATGTTTTAGTACATTTGGCTGCATTATGCAAAATAAACATTTTCTGAATGCTTACATGGTTGTTGTTTTTGTTTTTTTATTACCCACCCAAATTGCATTACTACAGTTTGACTTTAAGGCCGTGGTCTGCAAAATTAAGTAATTGAATTTAAGTGGGGAATAAAATCAGTGATCGATGCTGAAGTAGTTTCACTAATGTATTTTGGGGTAATTTTGCCAGCTGGACTGGTTCTTAATATAAATCAAGGACAGCCAAGCACAGCTCATTGCTCAAAGAAGAAACGAGCCACGTGAGCAGATCCTGCAGCTCAGCACCGCGCTGGCTGTCCAAGCGCCACTGGGTGGATATGGGGGCAACAGCCACAGCATCATCCCAAGCAGGGCATGCTGGGTGTGAAATGTGAGTCACCTCATTGCCATTATACCTGTGCTGAATTAAACACACCGCTGTCCCAACAGAAGCCATCAGAATCACAGAATCATAGAATCGCTCAGGTTGGAAAAGACCTTCAAGATCACCAAGTCCAACAGCAACCTAACCATACTACTCTAACAACCCTCCACTAAATCATGTCCCTGAGCACCACATCCAAATGGCTTTTAAACACAGCCAGAGATGCTGACTCAACCACCTCCCTGGGGAGCCTATTCCAGTGCTTAACAACCTTTTCTGTAAAGAAGTTTCTCCTGATATCCATCCTAAACACCTAAACATCCCCAAATTCTCATCTCAAAGGTTCTGAAATAGCTAAAAGCCCAAAGTAATGAAAAAATGGCAGAAGATCTGCACCCTTGCGCTAAACAAAAGATGTTTTATTTTACAAAAACGTGATGAAAAGAGAATGTTTGTCCTTTGAAGACGCAAGATATTACTCAGAAATACTAATTGTTGTTGTTTTGGCTTAATTAAAAAACAAACAACAACAAAAGAAAAAAAAAACAGCCATAGAATGCCAAAAGTAATACATGTTTACCACTATATCTGAGGTAGGAAATGTGAATGGCAGATATACTGGCAGGCCATGAATGCAGAAGAAAAAGTAATGCTGAACCATCTGGGTGTTAAACCATCAGCCTCAGCTGCTTTTCTAAAGGACATGCAATGCAAACCCTCTGCTCTATAGAATCCAGGCCAGTATTACCAGCGATCTAAGTGAATGAAGTAAGCTAGTGACCGAAGCCAGAAGAGATGTCCACAACAAGTCACCATACAGAATGTGAGACACATCTTTAACTTTGCAGGTGTCCGTCCTTCATTAGCATTCTTGGCCATACTGATTTCTTTTGCACAGATGAAAAGGCTTCCCAGAAAATTCTCCTAAGAGAAAAATCTGGATGGTTCATACATATATCCTCTCTGCACTGCAACTTCTGAAACAGAAAAAGCCTTTCAGGAGCACCACAGAAAGGAAACTTGTGAGCTTTCTCTGCAGTGGGAGAGTCTCAAGGGTAAGAGTGGAAGGAAACAGATTCCTTTTACCTGCTGTGAGTCATCTCTTGGTTAAGCCTGAATAGAAATGCTACCGCTAGAGAATTCTGCTCCAGAGTTATAATCAGAGATATATATTATATATATAATGTGCTCAGAGTTAGAATCACATATTTAGTGAGTTACAAAGGTAAATGGCAGCCTTGGCAATCAGGATGTACTCGGGATGTGACTCTCCTGTCAGACTGCCGCTGTCCTTGTGAATTTTGAATCTTGTTGCTTTCAAACAGTGCCACTTCCAGGTTTAATTCAACCACTGCACTTCTAACACAGATCAGAACAGCCGAGGTGTGGACTAAACGCATTGCCAGAGGCAGGAGTCAGTGCAGTAACCTGGCTTACACTGCTCTAACGGAGCGAAGTCCTAGGGCTGAAAGTGAGGGAGCTTGAGCCAGGAGAAAGTCTTTCCAAAACCTTTTCCGTTTCAAAAGCACCTCAGCCAGCTCCAAATCCACTTACTCCTTCTGACTAAATCTGCTCAATAACCATCAAAGTAAAGCACACTGCAGGTATCTCCAGCAGCTCCCCGGTACAGACTCTGCTCATTATCAAGCTCGTCTACTAAACCTCCTGCATTTCACGCCATTCTGTTAGCTGCTCATCACTTGTAACATTTCTCCCAGCGAGTTAAATAAAGTTTACAACCATGAAATAAACAGGAATCACTGTTGCCTTCTCAAGGCTGAGTGCACCGCTTACATCTAAACTGAACTCCTCATCCAAGGGTCAACAGTTAATTTATTTTACTTATTAGCTGTGAAATCTCTCATGGAACCATACAGCCCTCTAAGCTTCTCTCTAAGGCAGGTGATAGTCGGTTGCAGGCGTAAAAAAGGAAAACCTTGAGCACAAAGAAACACCACGGTTATTTAATCACTTGCACGCATTGCTTCCTGTGGTACTACAAGTATTTGGAGAGCATCATCTCTGTCTTTCTTCAAATGCAGGATAGATGGCCATAATGCAACTGCAGTGGGTGGGTATTAATAATACCTCCCTGCAGAGACTTGTGAAAGCGGTTTATGTGATGCAGCTTCCACTAGCATTGCTTATACCTACCCCAACCATCTGAGGTGCTCTTGAAATATTTCAAGGTCAACATATAACCTTCTACAGGCAGTGCTGGCTTCTTTCAGATAGAGGTGTCCAACCTTTTGTCCTGCCTGGGCCATACTGAGTGAAACAAAATTGCCTTGAGCTACATACACATAAGTTTTGTACAAGTAATGACTTGTATTTATTTCCATGTATTTTGTATTTTGTATTTAGTGTCTTGTGAAAGTAATTTATTGTATTTATTTCCATGGAAATTACAAGCAATTCAAAGAGCACAATAACACTATTTGATAGAGCAAATTTTCAGCTACCAATCACTATTTTTCAACAGTCATGACCATTAGCTGTGCCTCCTGATTTTCACCACTGATGAAGAGCCTGTATGCCACACTTGTAAAATTGTATAGCAGTGGAAGGTGACCCACTGTCACTGTCGCCACTGCTGACACGCACTACCCATCACCTCACCATGCTCATCTTCACTGTTTGGTCTCTATAAACATACAGCAAGTGTTGATGAATGTCAGTGGGTGCCCTTTTTTTTCCACATGGAGGACACATCTTCACTTTATCCGCACTTCCATGTCAGCTGCCATTCTGTCAGAGTGCCCCTCTGCTGCTCGCTATCACACAGCAACAACATGTGATGGGATACTGGTGGAAAGGTTCCACCTCTACTGCCGTGCCACCACTAACCATAGCTGACGGTGTGGGCAAACATAATAAAATAGGAGGTATTACTTTTGGAACAGCCCTCACCAAATAAGCAATATTGTTACCATATAAGTAACAAGAAGTATTTTAATTTTCAATATTTTTCTGAAAGAAAAGAAATGTACAGAGCCATAGAACTAGTGAGATACGTGACCTTGTTTTGGTGAAACTAATGCATCAGTCAGGTTAGATGCAGTGGATAATATCCTTTGTGAGGTCTCAAGGTGCTTGTCAGAGATTTTTGGTGAACTCTTCCTCTACTTGATCCTTGACAACTGTTCACAAATATGCATATTGCCAAAAGGCAATGACATGAATAAGGTGTGATTGTGAAGAGAAGCATATTTCTCTCTGGTAAAAGAGGGATTATGAAAGCCCAATAAACAGACACAGTCAGACTTTTGAGTTGAATATCTGATTGCAATTCTTTACACTGTATTTGAAAATTTACAGGTCATGTATTTCTACTAACTGAAATTGGTGTCGCAAACATAAATTAATGATTTTTTTGCAATCTTGAAACCCATTCTCAAACTCCTTTATCAAACCAGAAAGCACAACTGCATATTCTTTGCTGTTCAGAGCACTGTGATTAGCCAGTATATCAAGATGCACACTCTATTTGCCAGCCCTGCAGTCAGCAGTGGCCAGCACTGCCCTCCTCACCACCTGACTTCAGTTGACACAGTGCTAATAGCGCACTGATGGTCTGGCTGAGTGATGGGCTGCTCTGCATGGAGGAGCTGCCGCCTTTAAACTGTGGGGCAGTGGGCAGGCCGCACTGCCAGCCGGGCCTGGCTGCGTGTTAAATTTGCCTGCTTAGGCACAAAGTAGTTAGAAGTGCTCCTCCTACAGAAAGTGTGTGCTTTTCAGCTTTAGGTTATATTCCAGAGAGCCCAGGAAAGCCTGGAAAGAGTTCGAAAGCAACCGAGAGTTCCAACACTAACTGACCCACAGTCAGTTTTGCATTGAGTATCTGGAAAAACCTAGATTCACCTATCTGTCCTCAGGATTTCTGCCACTCTCTGTTGGTCCCATCCTCTCAGCCCCATTCATTCTCTCCCAGCTGTAAGCCAAGCTCACTGAAACTCCTCTGTACTCACAGGCTGCACAAAAAGAGCATTTTTTTGTGCAAAAACAGTTGGATGATGAGAGCTTTTCAAAATGATAGTGTGAAACTGGTCAGGTTGGAGGGAAGGCATCAAACATTGCCTCAAAATGAGCTCAGCTTCTGTTGTCCTTCCTGCAATTCACAATTAGCTCAAGAAAATCGGCTACAGAGAATATCAATAGGGACAGCCCTAGAAAGCAAATTGGCAGGGGGTACAGTGAAAACAACCATTAATTGCTTTTTGAGTGCTCTTTAAATGACAGCCCCCCTGTGCCTTTTACACAACAGAAACAGTCCACCCCTGGCTGTGACCCGCTTCCAGGTTGCCTGGAGAGCCTGTCGCTTGGAGGAGCCATCAGGTAGCTGCTGTGCCGCTGTTAGTGCCAGCAGCATCCCCTGGCAGCTCAGCATGTACCTACTTTGTCAGCTATAATTCATTATTCTTGCTTTGGAGAAATTGATTCCAGCCCTAGCAAAGATGAACACAAGAGAGGAATCTATGCAAGTATAGTAGCTTTCCAGAAATTATTCCACACTATCATGTTAAAGAGAATAAAACCAACACAGCATTTGGTGCTCATGCACCTGTATCACCTACCTCACAGTTTGTATTCTCAGCAAGGGACTTGCCACCAACACAGGAACAGTATTCTGCTAAAATTCAGCAAATCCAAGAACCTAAACCAAATCAGTGCTGCCTTTTAATGTGGTGCAGCCCGGTAAAAGGCTGTTTTCCTCATTTTTAGGGACCGGAGAGCAAGATGTGTGAAGAAAGGCTGCAGTCCTTTGGTGTGCTCAGCGCAGAGCAGAAGAGCTGAGAGCAGCCCTCATGGCAGCTGCAGCTCCTCAGAGGAGCGGAGGGCAGCACTGAGCTCTGCTCTGCTCTGTGTGACAGGGACAGGGCCCGAGGGAACGGCATGGAGCTGCATCAGGGGAGGGCAGCTGGGGGTCAGGGAAAGGGGCTGCAGCACAGGCGGTGGGCATGGAACGGACTGCCCAAATGGGCACGGCCCCAAGCTCAGGGAGTTCAGTGAGAGTTTGGACACCACTCTCAGAGATGAGGTTTGAGTTTGGGATAGAGTTGGACTGGATGGTCCTTATGGGTCCTTTCCAACTTCGGATATTCTACGATTTTTCTCTCTTATGGTGTCTTTCCTCTGTTAATGTAATAGCGTATTGGAAATTGTTTAAAAAAAAGAAGAAGAAAAAAAAGATAGTGCTCTGGAGACACTCGTAACTCTGCACCCAAGAAATCTGGTGTCAACTGCCTGCATTCTCCTGCTCTCCTAGAACTGTTGCTTTGTGTCTTTAAATGCTGCTCCAGTACAAGCACCGGAGATTTCTTAACCACAAGAAGAAAAGCCTTAAAGTGATAGCATAAAAAAAACCCTCAAAGGTATCCTATGTTTTTAAGTCCTTAACTTAGGACAAGTGTAACACAAACACAAAAGTTCAAAACAGGCAAAAAGTCTGAAATGCCAATTTAGAATAGAAAGTCAGTGGTCATCTGGCCCTCAGACTCATGTGGCTGACGGTGGCGACTGGCTAAATTCTGTTGTGACAGCACTGCCCGTAGCTGAAGACCTGTCTGGAATTCCCTCAGTCAGAAACTAGACACATAGCACTTGGCACACGTTCTGAAGCACAAGGCCTGGCATACCTTACAATGCAACTTTTCACCCAATGATGGAGACAGTATTACCTGTGCAAGCAGGTCAGTGGCAGTCTGGGCTTCCACTCTTCTTGCCCACCTGCTGCAATGTGCATTCTGAGCTTTCCACAAGTGTGTGCAATTTCCATGTACAAGAGCATTGTCTGACCTGTGTTTTTTGTGTCCGATGTGTGCCAGGGACGACTCTGCCCAGTTAGAGCACATATGAAATTCCAAATGTCACTCCAAAGATGGTTTCTTTGCAGAATGAAATTACATGTACTCTGAAAACTGCACCAGCTAAGCAAGGGAACAGCCAGAACTTGGCAGCAAGCTGCTATGTGGCATACAACTGAGAGCTTTTAAAAGAACTTTTGAAAGACTTTTGAAGTCTGTTCGATGACTGAAATTTTATTGGAGACATAATTAAAATGGAGTTCTGTTGTTTGGCAAAGCAGCCCTTTCCACATCAGCAGTGCAGTACAGGCAGATGGCCAAGCATGGGAGGAAAGAACCCCAGGGAGGGTGAAAACAGAACAACTGTGGTGGAAGGACATTCTGAAGAGGAATTATCTCCAAAACTGTGTTTGGGCGCATGGAGCCAATGATCCTTCAGCTCATAAATGGTTTGAATTTAGTATACACAGGAACGAGAAAAGTAATTAATACCCTAAACCTGAACACTGGAGATGTGCACAACTGGTAGAAGTGCCAGGTAAACTGAAACAGCAGCCCCTAGTCCCAAATCAGATGTTCTACATCAGCTCTGAGCTACTCTGAGCAGTTGTGTTGCAGTTTCCAGTGTCCCCACACAGCCCTGTGATTATCAAGCACTACTGACAGCTTTCTCTCCACAGCTTTCCTTGCACAAAGGACTGCACATAAGGCATAGCACATGGATTTCTTTGAAGCGCTGCAGGTCCTCCACTGGAAGAATTCAATAGGAGTGCTAATGAGAGTTTTAGGAGTAATTTGCTTTTGTTGTGGTTTAACACAATGTAGGTGGTGGTTTTAAATAGCTTATTCAAAATATCTTGTCAATTTCATTGCCTAGTTTTAAAAAGAAAAATCTTCCTGATGTTTCTGATACAACACCTGATGGACTTTTATGCTCTTTAAAGTTCAAGGCAACAGCTGCTAAAAACAAACAAACAAAAAAAAAACCAGAATTATAACTTCTTCAAATTGGCATGTCAGCAAGAAAAACAAGTGGTGTGCTCCCAGTGCCCTGAATAATAGTCACACTAATCTCATTGAGCCATCTGATAAGAAAAGTACCATCTGTGGGTCTGGCACTCACTCTCTGTGGATATTTGGTTGCTTCTTTCCAAGTACAAACTGGGGGAGTGCTTTGCTCAAAACACAAAAGATATGTCAGAGGCTCCTTATCCTGTACAAGCCACCATCTCTGCAGAATAACCACGAAGTCCAACTGCCAGGCACCCAGCTAAGCTGAGACTATGCACCATTGTCATTCTTCTGACGACAAATTGCAGCAACGGGATCCTGAAAAACCCTTCCAACATGAGAAACAGGCAAAACCAAATTGTTCTTGCAGCACGAGGAACCTTTTTTCACCTCTATTTAATTCTGACCATAGACAAGTGGGTCTGTGGAAGATTTATCTTCTTTCCACTTTCAATCCTAGGGATGTCTGAATGAAGAGGAACTCCCTCGTTGCCAATAAATTTGCATTCCTGATCCTTAACATAAATAGGCTGAGAGGTGGCAGCAGGAGCAAAGCAGTAGGAATGTCACAGGGCTGCATCCTCAGGCTTCAATGTCCCACTGCCAGCAACTGGGGAGACTGGCACCCAGGGTCATACTGAGACCTAAGCCCCCTGATGGAGGGATTTGCCCTGTACATACATGTAGATATTATCACTATCTCCATTTTTCACCCAAGGTACTTGAGCAGTTTTTCAGGTTTATGCTGCAGAGGCTGCTGTGACCCAAAGGTCTGATAGTTGCAAGAAACTCCCTCTTACAAGTTGCTGGGATCAGAATCAGTGGTTTAAACAGTCTTGCATAAAAATGTAATCCTGACTTGAATTTTCTCAGTGCTCAGCTGTCTTCCTTGCCACAGAATTCTTCCAGTAGATAAATACATGTGAAGTTTAAAGGCCACAGCATACACGGATATACATAGGTAAGTGCACTCTGCACATGTTGTTTCTGGTGCCATTTCTGTGCTTGTTTCATCTTTGGCTTCCAAATAGAGGAGACTGGATACATCAAAACTACACTACTCTCTAGATCCCTAAATACCTGTACCATCAATCTGTTCTATGATTGACAAAATAAACTAAAACCTGTAATTTCATCCACTTTCTGCTCCATCAAGCATGTACATCTCATTTGGTGTGTTCAAAGGACAACCTCTTGCAACCCAGTACTGTGTGCTGGACTGAACTAATCAATTTTTGGAAGCACATTCAGAAGGTTAAGGACAAACAGTGACTAATCTGTCAGCAGGATTGCATGGGGAGATTTAAACAGCACCTCAAGACAGATTTTGCTCCAGTACTGACTGACTGAAAACTGACAGAATTCAACAGGCCTCACTGAACCCCAAATTTGGCTGTGCTGCCTGGAAGCCACACTGAAAAAAAGCACACTTGTAAGCAGAACACTGCTCAGCATTTGTGGGTTTTTTTGCTGCACTGCCTGGATATCTCGCACCGTTCTATCTAAAACAAGCTGAAAGTGGATCACCAGCTAGCAAGGAACACAGATTTGGAATAGAAAATCTTCATGTAGCAAGGTAAAAACAAGTGCATCAGCCTCAAGAAAATCCAAAACTAGATCAATAGGCAGGTATATAACTTTCATGCCCATTAAGCATGAAGCTGGGCTTTAGCATGATGGAGGAAAAAAAACAAGAGGCTTCCTGAATTACAGTACTTATGGTGAAAAGTAAATCTCAACATCCAACCCAGTGCTAGGGTAGCACATTTCTCTGAGCCTGATCTAAGATAACATGCCACAAGCTGTTCTTCTGTGTGCATTGTAGCACTGGCATTCCCTGGGCTATAGCTATCTGCCATGAAGGAGGTTTTGCAGAGCAGCATCCTGCACTGCTCAGAATCCATCAGACCAGCCTACAGAGGCTGAAGGCTGGCCAGGGGCAGTCCTCCAACATAGAGTACTAATGGCCTCAATGGGGCTTGGAGAAACCTTGAGCAGCACATAGCAAGTAGCATCGTCCCTGCTTAATTTTGGCTATAAATTATGTGTGAACAGATGGCATAAATCTGTTGTAACACCTGGTTGTGCAAAAATGCTTTCCTCCTGAGAGCAGGCCTGGAGCAGAACTGCTCTGCATCCCACTGTTAACATAGGCTCATCCTTCTGATGACACCTGGCAGATGCATCCTGAGGACACAAACAAGGCCACCTCAACCTCCACTTTCCCAGATGGAAGCACATTTCACTCTTCACTGTTACAGCCAGAGAAGATGGAGATAAGACAAAGGGTTGTCTTTGTAGTTGATTCACCCCACCCACTGCCTTGCAAATGCGTATCAAGAATCTCACCAAGGGAGAAGAAACAAAAATCTGAAGAGCAAAACCATATATAAACATGTGACTTCATGAACTGTCACTAGCAAGCATCATATCATCTGCAGACACTGCCTACTGCATCTACTGCTCTGCAGATACTCAGCAACAGGTTGATCCCAAGGCTTCGTAGTTTCGGTCAGATGAACAGTCCAACATTGTCCTATTATCATAAATAACCCCTAAACTATCCAGAAGCAAAAAAAAAAAAACCAAGCAGGACATTTGCAGCTATCTCTGTTCAGAACCCAATAACACACAAAGGAAATGCATGTGGCTAAAGCAAATGTGCACTGTCAGTGAGAAGAGCCCTGCTCTAATGCACCAGCATGGGCTCAGGTTCCACGAGCCATTGCACTGCTCAGTCTAGGAACAAACAGCAGCTTTGCTAGACAGTTACAAATGTTTTTTCTAAACAAAGAAAGACCCTATTGCTATTTATAGCTGTGTTTGCCTTCAGACCATGCAAGTTCCAGGGCAAAAAACAGCTCCTCTTAAAAAGAAAGCATAGCTAGTGTAGTAGTCAGAAAAGAAGCCCAAACAGGATAAAAGCACATTCCTTTGGCACTGTAGAGCAGAACTGCTGGTCACTGTCTCTGGTGCCAGAACAGCTGTACCACATGGGTGTCACCTCTCACAAATAAGCACGTGCTGTAACTACAACATTCAGCAGCCCCCGGACCATGGTGAGTGGACAAGGGAAAATCAGCAAAGTTGGTGAGGTTCCTTCACATCCAGCCGGGAGAGCTCACCACAGTGACAAGGACAAGCAACCCAGGGAAACAAAGGAAGTGAGGCCAAGGAAGTAAGAGAATCAAGACAGGTTTGGGGCACAATTTGCTTATATCACAGAATCACACAATTGCGGGGGGTTGAAGGGACATCAAGAGATCATGGAGCCTAACCCTCTGCTTTATTAGGTTCCTTACAATAGATCACACAGGTAGGCATCCAGACAGGTGTTGAATATCTCCATAGAAGAAGGATCCACAACCCTCTGGGCAACCTGTGCCAGTGCAGCATCACCCTTACTATAAGGACACTCTTCTGCATGCTTGTATTGAAATTCTTATGTTCAAAATTTAGGCCACTGCTCCTTGTCCTATCACTACACAATACTGAGAAGAGCCTGGCTTCATACATTTGCCCATTAGGAATTTATAAACATGAATCAGATCCCTCAAGTCTTCTTTTCCCCAGGCTGAACAGACCCAGGTTACACACCCTGAACAGGAGACGCTCCAGGCCCCTCATTATCTTTTGTGGCCTTCTGCTAGACTCTTTCTAGAAGATCCCTGTCTTTTTGTACTGGGGAGCCCAGAACTGGACACAGTACTCCAGATGTAGCCTCACCAGAACAGAGTAAAGGGGGATGATCACCTCCCTCAACCTGCTGCCCAGAGTTTTTAATGTATCCCAGGATACCATTGGTGTTCTTGGCCACAAAGACACTGCTAGCTCATGGCCAACCTGTTGTCCAGCATATCACACCCATGATATTGAGGTGTCAGTCAAATACAGATGATGCTGAAAGAAGAAAGAGCCATGTTGCAATTCAGAACTGAGAACTTCCTGTAAGGTTGCCCATCACAGAACTCCCACTCGCCTGGTAGTAACTCTTCTCATGTGTTCAACTTGAAACGCTCAAAACTCACTAAGTTTTTTAAAGGTTTGTGAATCACTGTGAATCTATGTAAACTTTTTGTGAGCCTGAGCATCCCATAATCCTGAAAGCTCTTGGAGAGTGAAGGTGAAGCAGTCATTGGTCTACCAAAATGTATGCAGGGATGGGACTGTTTGTTTTGAATGCAGATGAAAGAAGAGACTGCTCCTCCAGGGTGAGAAGCCAGTTATGTCTATGGAGTCAGGGCATACAATACCAGCAGAGGTGCCAACAGTAAATGGCCCAGAACCAACTATTCAGTATCTGCTTCAAACCAATGCTATCACCATTTTCAAGCAATGACCAAAGAGATCCAGTGATAGCCTCAAAGCTGAGGAGGAAACACACAAAGAGCAGATGTCACAGCTGTGATGGTAAGGCTGAAATGAAATAGAAGAATGTATCTTTTCTAGATGATGTTAAAGCAGAACCAGAAGACACATTCTGCTTGACATCCATGTTCACTAATATACCATTAGTCTCTTTCCAGACACTCTGGGAATCAAAAAACACATTTATCACAAACCCAAGTAACACTGTCACAATCCACTGCAGCTGTTTATGGAGACATTGCTCAGATGAGAACACAAAAACTTTCAGAGAATGTGTTATGCTGTAAAACACAAACTAAAGCAAGAAATTTTGCTCTGCAGACTGCTGAGAACTAGCAGACCCGTACAGAAATAGCAACAGTATTTGGTGCATCAGCAGCAGCATTTTTCACAACAGCAGTGGTGTGATCTTAGAGCATCTAGAATCAGAGGCTTTGTGCTCTTGTGAATAAAGCAGGCCAAATTCAAGGCAAGGGACAGTAAACTTTGCATCCAAGGGAAGAAGAACTAAATAAACAACATTAAAGTCTTCCATGAAAATGAAACTTCCTGTTCAACAAGTGTGGGAATGAAGGATTGCATGCTATCGACAGAGGCAGAGAACAAGAACAAGGCTTGTAAGGGCATCATCCTGCCATTTGAATAACCCAGTCAACCTTACTACTGAAGTCAGTTGCTTGGATTTATGTTTTGTTCTTATTTTCATAGTTATACTGTGCACTTAGGTGCATCAACATACAAGATATCAAGCACAGATGTGCCTAATTCAAGCCCAATCAATACAACATCTCTAAACAATGAAACTGCAAAAATAATGTCATGTGAAAAACTACATGTGTTTACCCAGATATGGCCCTCATCCTACTCTTGGTAGAGTACACCTGTAAACTTTTTTCTCTACCAGGTCCAGGTAACTGCTTGAATTTCTAGTGGAAAAGCTAATTGAGAGGACTTTTGAAAAAACAGAGGGAAAAAAAAAAAAGCCAAATGAATGAAAGACAAGCCAGGACTTTCCACACAGTGGTGCAGAGTTCATTGTGTTATAATCCCATCCAGATATACTCTTATAGTCAATTAATATATTTTATCTTTTTCTGACTACTCCAATCTCAAGAAACTCACAGTCATTGTACAAAAGGAGATATTCTTCTTGTCAACACTGACTAATAGTAAAATACTCAGTTAGTGAAAGAAGTAGTTCTTCATGTTGGATTACATTTTTGGGGAAAAACGTAGTTTGCTGCTCATTAGCTGTAGGACGGATCTATGTTTTCAGGGCTAGCTGCACAACTTTTAGCACAGTTTCTTACTCCCTTAGGAACTTCACGGTCAAACAGGAACCGTTTCTGCTGTCATTTAGCAGATTAGCACCGTGTTCAAGTCACAACAAGAGGAGTTAGTTGTGCCCCATAATGTGTTTCTGTTGTGCAGGTTTTCCACAATCCACAAAGCAAGCTAGTTTTAAATGACTCATTTCAAACTAACATAAAGTACTGATAATAGACGTTAAAAGTCAAATAATTTATTTTTTTTTAATGTCCAAACCAAAGCCAGAGAACATTTTGAATTACTACAAGTATATTTTACATGGAACAATATGAAACATTGACTTCTAAAACAATTTTTGCAACAAGTATTTCAAAAGTCACATGTACAACAGATGCTGATGGCATTGCTTTAATCATTCCTTAAGTGAGGTATACACGTTAAGTTAATCCCCATGTAAACCTGAGCAATTTCTCCATGACATAGATGCCAAAGAAAGAGACCACAACTTGTGTGCAGTGTTACGTTGCTATAAACTTTTGCTTGTGTAAGAGAAGCAGAGGTTTTCTTTTCCTAGCTACTCCAGTGTATACAGGGATCAGAAAATCTGTAATCACACTGGCATGAAATAGAAGCCCTCTGTTCTAGCACATAATCTCTGCACTCCTGGAATAGCTGCTGAAAATGTAAGAAGGGCAGAAGCAGGCTAAACCAGGGCCATCACAGGTTCGTTCAGTGATAGATGAGAGCAACCAAGAGCATGAAGTACAGGGAAGTGTTAGAATCACAGAAAATGAGACCATGGAGGATTTACAAGAAGTAACACTTGCTCAGGAAGAATTAGTGCTAACACTTACCTACTTTTAAGTGACTACATATAGGCAAAGAGACCCTTTTAAGGTGAGTGTCTCACGAGGGTGTTTACATGAAGCTAAAGCGGTGGCAAATGGCTGATCTCCTCAGGGCAATTATATATTGGTACTATCAGTGCAAGTATGAGCTATGTGTCAGAACCTCTGACTTCAAACCAGCCCACAGTTGCTGGCAATTGCATACAAGCCAATAGAAAAAAAAAAAAAAAGAAAGCTTAATAGTTCTCTCAGTATATAGACAGCAGTACACATGCTATGTATTTGCATTACTGCAAAGAGATTCTGCAAGGAATTCAACTAATGCTTTCCCATTTAATGTAGTATCTGGACTAGGTATTTTAATTAATTTCAGCTAAAAAACAAAACTCTGCATCTATGCTCTGTTCAGGAATTTAAATAAGTCTCAAGGACCTTGGGAGGGGGGAGAAGTATGGGGGGGAAGTACATGAATTTACCAAGATGGCAAGCACCAATATTTGCCAAATACCACAACAGATCATTTTTTCCAAAGGCAAAGCATATTTGGGTCATAGTAAATTTCCTATAAGCAAGAGAACTTTCTTCCTAGCAGCTCACAAAGAGGTGACACAAGTATGACAGTCCCCAAATTAAAATCAAATATGCATGGATATTCTTTGTAATTTGACATGTGACGCTAAGTCACGTCAAATCTTTCATCTAGAATGCTGCAGTCTGCCCTTGTGCATCAGCATCACCAGGCAAAGTCAGACTGAAAGCAACACACAGTTCTCATAAGTACATTTCTATCTACAAATACATATAGACATCAGGGTAACTATGTTTTTCCTGCATGCAGCTGAAGCCATTTCATTTCCTAGCTGGCAGTTATATGCCATATGTTTGTCACAGGCACATCACTGCTCTGAGCAGTGGGGTAATACTTCAGGCCATGCTTTTGTCTGTTTTGAGTAAAATGGGTTATAGACATATTGATTGTGACCATGTCATGCCACAAAATTATTTTATTGTTTCAGTCATGCTGGGTTGGTCAGTGCCATGATATTAGGCTGACTAGCTCCTTATATTCCCGAAGGAAAAAATGGGACAATAACTTCCAGCTTGACAGGATTTCAGTTAGTTTCTCTGCTTTTATTAACAAGCATATAATATTAATTGGCAAAACACTGAATACAAGCTTCACTATCATAAAATCAAAACATTAAGCAATAATCCAAAAAGGCTTATTCAGACAAAACTAGCCACCAATAGTACAAAAATTACACAGCAACACAAAGCATAAAAAATTGTAAACTTTCAAATGAAGCTAAGCCAAAAATATGGTTTTACACTGTGACAGTTTCAATATCTTTATTATGCCACATGAGAGAATAAAGGCTTAGTGGTTGCACTGGCTTATTGTCCCTCAACTGTAAAATAATCTTTTTGCAGAAGGAAAGAACAAATTCTCCTTTCTTTGAATAAGTAACTTGGAATTTAAGGTTCTAGTAAACCTGTGTTTTCAGTTTCAAATAAAAATTAATAATACTGGAACATCATTCCAGCCTTTAAAAATCAAGACTCCATCCTCCAGCCACAGCTACCATCACCTGAACGAACCCTCTGGTTTCTGCAGAATCATTCAGGCTATTTGCAAAGTTAGCAATAGAAGCACTCATGAAATTGGACATTTACTTCCCACCTTCTTACCACTCAACTGGGTAGGCCACTGTGGCTTTGAAAGATATTCAGGAAGCTCCACAGATGAAACACAGATCAAATAGCAAGACTGGAGCTTTATTTTGTATACAAATAAATCATAAATTCATGGTAAAGTACTACTGTTAGCTTGCCACAGAAAGCAAGTTTCTAGAAAGTGTTTGTACTGATCGCAAATTTTCATGAAAGCAGAGATTGAAGTATTGTTCCCATCTTCCTTAATGTTCTCTCTACAGGTTTTTACTTCAGCAACAGATGCCAAGACCTCTCAGTTACAGTTAATTACATCTTACGCACAGATTCTGGTGTACAGGACATTTTTTTTCTCCTCTTATCAAAACTTTATGCAAAGGAACTGAAACATTAGCATCTCCAGTGAAATATCCAAACTGAAGTTATCACCTGAGGAAGTAGAGAAACTAGATTTTTCTGTACAGTCCAGCCTTCTGAACAAAATGCATCTTAAGTATAGTTGAGACTACAAGCTTACTAATATTTACCTGCTGATGTACAGACTGGTTGGCTTTTTCCTACTGTATTTAGCTCAATGGTAAGATGCTTCGTGCTGTAAAGCAGGCTAGTTGTATGGTTACATTTACCATCCAGTCAGAAAAAAATAAAAATAAATCCATCTCCTACAACTAATTATGTTGTTATGAAGACAAAAGAGCCAGATAAGCTTTCAAAGGCTCATAGCCTATTGGAAAAAACAGCACCATCATAGTTGTAGTCTGATATTTTGTATGGTCCCATATCCCCAGAGATTATAGTGTTGTGTACACTATTGCACGACCAAAAAAAATAAATAAATATTTTCAGATTTGATGGTACACAAAGATACCAGACATAACAATGGCACAAAACATTTTCAGATAGGCTGCAAGTCTTGCCGATTGCTTCCACAGTTCACATTAAGATTTCTTGCAAGATCATTTATTTTAGAATATTGCTGACAGACAGTTCTTGTACTCAGACAAATTTAAATCCCGCACTTCACTCTTAAAATAAAATAAAGAACAAATCAAAAAACAACCTTCCCAGACAACAGTCCCAAACAAAACCCCGTCTGAACAAATCAAAAATTCCATCTACACTCCTTTTTAACGGTAAGTAGATGATACATTTACAATTTAAGCATATGCCTAATAAATGCATGTTTCAAACCTATTGCACAAAAACATAAGTAATGTTCTTTATCCACACAAAACAAAAACATACAAACAAAAGCTAATTAAACTCAATGTAAAAGGAAGAAGCTTGTAAAAACATCTTACAATTTCATTTTATATGCCCGTACATAAGGTTGGACCATTGAAACCAAAAATACTTGGACGGCAAAATAAGACAGAAGGCTTAAAATAGAATAAATAATTTTATAGAGTTAACTTTTAACATCCCAAATCTTATTTAAATTTAATATCATATATTCTATCTGAATTCTCTGTTTTTAATGAAACTATATTTAATGAGACTCTGAGCATGGGTGATTCATCAGTCTCATTGCTGCTGAGGGTAACATAACAAGATACTTCTTTACTGCAATTATTTACCAGCGTAAGCAATTGTGAAAACTACTTCACAGTAGTGCCATCTTGATCCAAAATAATCCAAAATAAACTGAGTATGATCTCACTAGGACACAGAGATATCTATGCTGAGTCCAACTTTCCGTTCAGGTTTGAACAGAACCCCAGTTCCTATATAATCTTGATATAAATTAACTGTCTCTTAAGCTTCGCAGAAGTGAAACAGAGCTCTGACCCAAAGGAGGCCTCCCTCTCAGTTCAATTCAATTGCATTGTCGTCTTCTAGTAAGGCTAGAGTAAATAAATATGTGGTCCAGACACAATCCCAACCCCTCCTGAGGGAAAGAATATCCATAGCAATGATGCTATGGCATATGATTTAGAAAAATAACTGGGATTTCTCTTATATTTTTCCTTTTCTTTTTACTGAAGAGGCTTTATCAAATTAAAGACATTGCAAAAGCAGTTGCACACAAATGAGAAAACAAACAAACCAAAACAAAACAAACAAAAAAAGCATTTATAGGTATTAATACTGCCTTGAATTTACCTATCTATATAGTTATCAACAGAATTTTCAAAGTACTGGTAGCACCATTATATATTCAAGTAATTCTAAATAGAGCTACAAACTTCCAAATATACATTTTGAACTGCAGATTATTATACCAAGAGAAAGACTTGAAAGGCTTCTGAATTTGCTTTTTTGCAGCTGAGTTCTCAGCTGTACAACTGAGTACAAATTAGTACTGTTCCAACTGCAGTGGAAAGTGCTAAAATCCTAGCACGCTTTATAAGCACTGCTTCAGAGTCTAGATGTACAAAAGCTTTCTGCAGTACACTCTTCCAAGGTAGGCAGATTTCTCTCAGGAAGCATGTGTATACATAGAGTGTGGGTTAGTGTGTATATACCCACACACGTACACATACAAAAGCCACCTTAATCAACATACTCTCTGTGAGCTTTAATTCTGTGTCTGCATCAGGCGCAGAGAGTGGCCCATCTATAGCCCTGTTTGTACTCTCAGTTTCTCGCTAGCTACAGCCAGTCCCTTATTTACAAGGGAACATCAACAGCATGAACAGCTCCAGAAGGGCTCAGTATGTCAATCTGCATATGCATTTGTAACACCTGCTTTCAGTTTTTTACATTAAAGACTGTAAAAAGATAGGCTCATGATCTCATCTGCTAATTCGTGTTAACCAAAGGTAAAAGCTGAAATAGATTTGAGCTGGAAACGGCAGAACAAAATTGGAGCCAAGTTCATTGCTTGTAGGAGCATGCATGCTCACACCAAAGGCCTGGATATGGAGTTCCGCCTAATGCAAGCATTCAGTCTACCTATCATCTTGCCCTCACATTTGCAGCCTTTTTTAGCATTTGCACCTCCTTTACATCCCCATATTTCAGTAGGCTCCCTTTCTTTCTCTGCCTGCGTATCTTCTGATTTACTTCCCATTCACATCTGTGACTATAAATAAAAACGAGAAAGATATTTTATCTTTGGAAAGATAAACAGAAAATGGAGCATCCCTTCTGCAGCAGCACAGCTAACAAAGGAGGGCTGAAAACTCCAAAGAATAAAAGTGCAGGAGGTATGCTAAGGAATGTGGTGCTTTGAAAGCTTGAGAAGATGACTTCAAATGCTGAGATAAACCTCTTTCACAATCAGCTTCCTGTTATCAGTAATAAATTATACTTTCTTGCTGAAGAGAGGAATAAGCACAGACAGACAAAGCAGGGCAGTTACAAGCAAGCTTACTTTCTTATCCAAAGGCAGTTTATAAAAAATTATATGTATAGCAGCTAGCATTTTCAGCTGATTGGAAAACCCTTCCAAAAGTTAGAAGGTTAACTGTTTCCAGATGTTAATAGTATGTTTGGAGTTCTAGATAACTCAACACGCTGGCAGCCAAATGCTCTTGTCCTATATGTGCTATACAATATACAGCTTGCAGAAATCACTTTCAACTCTGTTTTTAAAAAGGTGACAATTTCAAAAAGCCTTACAACGCAGTGAACACTGCTAAGTGCTATTGAGGGTGCATTCCATAACACAAACAGTCATATGTGTGTATATATATATGTACACACATACATGGCATTTATGTTACCTTGCATTTGCTAGGGCTGATGCAAGTACTGTTATCAATTAAGGCCAGAGGTGTGAAAATAATCTTGTCTGACCCCCCAAAACAGTAAGTAATTGTGCTAAAGAAAACAGAACAGTTTCAGAAAAAATAGGTAAAGAAAATACGAAGCTGTTACTAAAATATAAAGCTGCTTCTACTTCTCTAAGGAATTTTAATCAGTGAAAATTGTGCAGTATCACCCAATGTTGTCCAAGAGCCAGTGTTTCATTAGCCAGAGAGAATAAATTCTCTTTACAGTAAAAACTGATTTCTGCAAGCCATAGCTACATAAGAAATGTTTATATATATATATATATTTAAAGTTCATAAATCTAGCACTTTTGAGTATTTATCATTATGTGGTG
Source organism: Centrocercus urophasianus (assembly GCF_019232065.1). NCBI lineage: Eukaryota > Metazoa > Chordata > Aves > Galliformes > Phasianidae > Centrocercus > Centrocercus urophasianus. Next base: position 20,775,298 of record NW_024884767.1, read on the forward strand.
CAATATATGCCACAGCAAAATATCAGGGCACATTAAAATCAGCTGCAGAGATTACAATTAATCTTACCAAATCACCATGCAAAAAGGGCATTAAAACTTTACTAAAACAGAAACTGAGAGAGAGCAACAACTGGATTAAACCAACAAATAAACCCATTGTTTTCCCAGATTTTCAAAAGTTTTCAATGCAGCATAATAAATATCACCAGTCACTATATCATTAGTTATGTTCAATGACCTACAGAACTTGATTAAAGCCAATGCAATCAGGCATACTATATAAGACAAGAACACTTTGCAAAAATATATTTTTAAATATTCAGAATGTGAAAAGTAACTAAATGCAACTTGGTGTCAAAAGCAACATTTTTAAAATCACCCCACAACATTCTAACTTATTTCTGTGTAACTGTAAGAGATGAGTCAGGCTGAGCTACATGGAACTGTGAAGTGTTTTCAATATCTGTAAACCTAGTGCTGGTAGTGTCTTGTTGAGTTTTGATTTCTTTGATATAAAATAAGTATAAATATTTTCTGTCCAGAAATCCAGATAACACATCCCCAGGAGAAATATTCAGGACAGTCAGCTATGAAAGCACTACAGTCTTCCAAAATTATTTGTCTGATTCATATCATGTGATTAGTGATGCACTAAGAAGGTGCCAGATGATAGTCTCTGCAAAAAGCTCTGTCCAGAAGGACAATAAAGTTCTCTTACAGCAAGTCCATTTTGGGTCTGTAATGTAGCAGTAGAGGTGCTTTCTGCAAGATAGAAATATAGGCTAGGTTAAGAAACAAAGCCAGAATTCATCTTTCCAGTAGATAAAACTTTTGTTTCATAAACCAAGGCTTAAACAAACTATCAGAATAGCTGTCTGATCAGTCAAAATTGTATCAAGACAAGAAGGAATTTAATCTGTAAAACTCAAATCAAATGGAGAATCCGTTCCCTTTTGTCAGGAATAGTTCACCTTATGACCAATTCTATCAAGACTGTTTAACTCAGGAAACCTACCAAGTGAGAAATGTAAATGCTTAGAATTCAGTATAAGAGTACACAGTACTTCATATATTTAATAGTTCAATTCCTCTTCTATGAATATATCCACTGTTTCTTTTTCTACATAGGTAAACTTGTAAACTTCTAACATCTATAGCATGTCACATCAAGGAGTAGCTCACCCTGCAAAAAATCACTTCCATTTGTTCCAGAGCCTCTGAGTTTCATCTTACACTCTCCACCTCTTTCATTTAAGATGTCAATACACAGTTGCCTTTTCCATTTGATTCAAAAGTGCAGAAATCTCCATGATAACTATGAATAGTACATCAATTTGATGCTCCTGTTCAATTATTTATTTTTCATAAAAATTCCCAGCATTTTTTTCTTACATAAGAATTTAAATCCTCGCAAATTCTGTTAGCTTACAATTCGTCATTGTTTAAAGTTCAGCAGTGTTATCCCCAGTAACCTACACTGAACTTGAGGCATCACCCATCAATCTCTAATCACACAGAACTGTAAAGGCTTTCTTAAATACTTTGTGATTAATCTGACTTTGCTATCCCAAATAACCACAGCATTATTACTGAGATATTACTGCATTTTCAAACCTCTTGATCATTCAGGAACAAATTCTAGTAGGATTCTAATAGTGACCTCTCTGCAAATCAGAGGCTGACCTCTGCCTTCTATCTGTATCTGCTATGCAGCTATATGTAGAAAAGAAACTGTTTTACTACACGCAGAGAAGGAGACACTTTCCTACTCCCACCTGCACATCTTTCAGACAGTCATCCACAGCCACTAGGTGGTTCTATCTCAGTATACACTGTAAGCTTGGGTTGTGTTTGTTGTCCACTATTCCACCTCTTATTTCAAAGAGCATAAAATATACATACAGTGAATCTGTAAGTGTGACAACTCATAAGTGCCCAACTTTGCAATTCATTCTTACATCTGTTTCACTTGAGATGCTATTATTAATGTGATAACTAACATATTAGATGTTCCACTTTATTATTTAGTTGCAAAGGGGTTGTTCAGAGAAACACAATCAGTAAGTTAAAGATGTACTCAAACACATTTAACATGCCATGTTTTTGCCTGCTAAACACTGTTGGAATTCTCCTTAACTAAGGCAGGCAAGCAATGCAATTACTCTTTCTCCCTGAGAAATAAAGTTGTCCTGTTCAGCTACAGGAAAGAACCGTTTTGAAAATTTCTGCCTTTCCTGCATCACAGTTCCTTTCCCCACCTACACAGAGTACAATCAGTTTCACCTATCACAGATAAAATTAATACTTTCTTGTAGCTTCCAATTAATTTGCCAGAGTTGATCACAGTTTGACAGCTGATGCAACATACCATCTTCCCTTGTTTGTTATATTTAATCAAATTTAATATTTACTGTTTGAAAATGCTGCATTAGATAGACATGAGTTTGCAGTTATTGCTTTGTAACTGTGAGAGCCACATATTTTAAAAACATTCTTAATCTAGACAACCTTAATTTAGACATTCTATGATTTATTTGAAATCACGATGTCATACCTTAAATCTCCATCTTGTAACAACTACAAACTTGAGCGTGTGGTCCTTGCCAAGAATCTCTTCATTGCATAATATGTCCAGCTGACAATACAAAGAAGACGTCAATGTGTTGAGACACAATCTGTGAAATATGTTTCAAACAATACTACAAATTTTAGGCATGATTTATTTTCTCCAAAGACTATGGAACTATCCATCCTGCAGTTGCTCTGCAGACAAAGGTAGTTTAAAAAAAGAAAACAATGTCTTTTCTCAACATAGAAGTGCTATACCTACCTCTAATACTCTGCATGAACTGGACTTAACTTTGATTTACCTTCGCAAGCAGTGCTAATGCCCTCTTCCCAAAAGCTTTACATCATTTTATTGGGCATTCTAAAAATCTAGTGATAACTCAGACCTTGAATAACTTGCAGTAAGCAAATGCCTAAAACTTAACACTTGCTAACACAAATCAATTTCCTGGCACTAATACACTAACTGCACCACAACTTATATATCATATAAGAAAGTAGGAGAGGTGGCAGAAGAATAAACAGTACCTGTTACAGTTTGTTTCTTCCTTAGGAATGATAGTAGGCTGTTACATCAGAGACTACTGGCATGGGGCAGGGGGCCTTACACACAAAATCAAAGCTCTGTCTTTAAAAAAATGTCTGATTTAAAGGGGAAAAAAGACCCCCTTTTCAAACAGTGATGCTCTTGTTGGGCTCCAGCTGCAATTCAACAGCTTACTAACCAGATGAGGACAAGAAAGATGTTCCAGTTTTGTTTCAGGAAGCCTAGGTAAGTTTCGGCACTAAAATAGAGTGGTGTGAAATCAGAGAAGCTGGAATACAAGAACAATAAGGATACAAACCAGCTGCTGAGAAGTTTGAATAGAAAGATTTTGACACTACAGACTAGAAAGCAAATGATTGAGATGAAAAGAGTCTGTGAGCAAGACCCAAAGAAGTAGTCAACAGAAGCTGCATTACACGTTTGTCGTAAGTGTTAATTTGGAATCTGAAATGGGAGAAGTGTGAAAAAACTGTATTTCTTTTGGTACAGTTCACCGTAAGTTCTTTATATGATTCCAAGTATTCCCTTGGAAAGGAAGGATATAACACTTTGGGTAGCGACTTCATTGACAGCACAGTCAACATCAGTAGTGCTTAATTATTTGTTACTGACTGTCCCCTGCAGTGAATGTGAAACCTCTGCAAGGGCCATGTTTATGAAACAGCCATATATGCACCTGAATATAATGTATGAAATAAAGCTCCTTGAAAAGTCTGTTTCAAGTGCATGTAGAAGATCATAACAAAGCCATTTGGCCCAAGGACGGACATGAAAAGATGCACTGCAAACTAATAGGCAAATCCTTTATAAACCCAAGCTACATTTTAACTGTGGTATTTAGGACAAAGAGGTAATGGAAGAAGGAAAATCTACAGGAAATAAGACCATAAATCCTAAAATGAAAGTGAAAAAAATATTATATTTGTAGAAAAATAACTTGTTTAAATTCAACTCCTTAGCTTACAAAAATGACTATACAGAATACAATTTAAGACACTGCGTTTGCTGCTACTTTCAGGAAGTAAAATAAGATGTTGCTTTGAAAAAGAATGATCCCACACTTCTCCATAGAACTTTTTATGCACAGAATTATATTTGAAGATTAAAATATTACCTCATTAAAAGAAGAAAGGTTTAGTTTTTTGGCAATGAACTTCTTCAGATGCAGGACTGTTGCTTGTGCTGAGCAGCGAATCCATTTTCGTTTTAATCCACGCAGTTTGCTGCTGTTGCATTCCAAGCAGATGCTTACCTTCAGGAAAAAGCAAGCAGTCAGAGCTGGGTGCAAGAAGTGACTGCAGTCCTCATTATGTATTCCATAAGCAGTTCACATTAATACAGTGAAGTGAAAAATACTAATATTCCTTAAAGTGAAATGCATGTAGTCCAATTAAAGAAAACATTTCCTAAGAACTTGTCATTTAGTGATAAGCACGCTTGACTAAAAATTCTTCTCTTAATGATGGAAAAAGTATGTGTCAGTGCAAATTCACAGGCTACCAAAAACTCATGAGGACCCTACATCTAAAAAGAGTCTGAAATATAGTAAGAAAATTGTTTTCAATTCTTAACAATTGTTTCTTCTGTAACTCCTTGCTTTTAATGCAATTGCTAATTCTAGAGAATTTTAAATTTAAAAGAAAATAGCAAATTTTAAAATAATGGACAAAAATGATGTAACATACTTATAAAATTCTAAGGATGGGCATCAAAATGAAGTTTATTCCATTTCTATGCTTCAATTCTCACTTTTCTCATCCACCAATTTGTTATTTAGTTTAAGCTCTGTGATGATTCACTTTACGTGCAAAAAGGATCTAGTGTTAAGTACAATCCCTTTGGAAGTTCTCTTGTTTTATAATTGAAAATCAATCCAAGTTAAATTTACACTGGAGACATATGAGAAAAATATAAAAGGCATAGCTGGTATATCCTAGCAAGAGATTTCAATTTCAAATGTGCACTGTATTTACAACTTGATGGTGGACTTTCCAGCTTTCATACTGTTTTGATGGCATAGAACTATCACTGTTCAGAAAAAAAGAACAAGGTTTTATTCATAATTATTAACACACATTCAGTTCGGTGTATCAGAATAACACTGAGACACCCATTCATAAAGGGACCCAAATAAGCTGAATATGTTTTAATCTGAAAGCCAATAAACAGTTTGAAACTCAGTAAAGTGACAGAAATACCAGTGCCTTTAAAATATTACCCGTTCCTGCTATATCCCAATAAGTAAATCATACTTACACGAAATCATGGTGCAACAATGCATCTTGTTTTTGGCAGTGAACAAAAAAAAAAAAAAAAAAGCCTGAAACAGTTTTTTCGTTAGTAATTTAACAAGGCCCTAAATCTAAAACCCCAGATAAAAATAAAAGAAGACCTATGAGCCCACCTGTTCATCACTTCGGTGGTAGTCATTATCTTCTTCCTGTTTTTCCTCTGAAGTTTCTTTGTTTGAATTTTCATCTGTTTTAGTTTCACCTTAGGTAAGAAAGCAGATATGTGGGATATCACTTGTCAGGAGATTCTCACGTTAACATGATTCAAACAGCAGAGTTCATGACTGCAATACAGAATGACTTCCCAGACAGTAATTATTTTGTTTTGCAATACAAGCTGCCAACAGACCCACACATAAAAGAGCAGAACAAGTATACAGCATAGCGTTCAGTCCAGCTGCTAGCAGTGCAGGAGTTGTGAAGTTTCACTGAGTCCCCATGTGGGTACTATTCTGGAGATCGCCTTCACCAAGAGTGAAGGAGAAGCTAAAAATAAAGGTTACATGAACAAATAAGAAGCAAAACCAGCCTACGTGCACTCTGTTGTACAGCATGATGAAGCAATTCTTAAAAACCAACTGGACACATACCTCTGGCAGACCTGTTTGACAGTTATGAGCAGCACTCTACCCAAGAAAGAATAAATAAATAAAAACATTTACCATTTCGATGAGAATCCAGATGCTGCTTTGCAGAACATGTCTCCCCTTTGATGTCTCCTGGAACTTCCATGCCCAGTTTGTGATAAAATTCCCTTTGCTTTTTCATTTCCGCTGTTTAAAAAATTGTAAATATTAACCACTGTAATGAAGTTCTAATACAGTGTTTCTGATTCGCCTGTTCTACCTGTTCTGATTCAAGTGGAACAAGACTGCCAACAAGTAGTGATGTTGTCACCACTTAATCCTCTATCTTTGCTACTGCATCAAGTCATGGCTGACCTTATTTGCCAGAGTCAGAATACTAGTCATCTGAATAGCTCTATGGTAACATTCTCATTAAAATGAGATGATTTTAAGTACTGTGCCTTATTCTGAATCCCTCCCACAACATTTTAGTCAAACTACTGTTTTTGAATTTTTATTTACTGTTCTGATTTTCAATATACTAGAAATAATTTTCATATAATCTATTTCAGCTTGCTTATCAATATCTGAGAAATCCATTCTTCATCATAAGTGAATTAAGATATTCTATTTAAATGAAAGTTGTGATGTAAATAAGTGACAAAATGTTGTGACAAAAATATCATAGGATAGTTACTATAAAGTACTTGTTTATTTGAACAGATCCACTCTCAAAGAGGATTGTTGTTATTATTATTATTATTATTACTATTACTACTATTATTATTATTATTAAGAGAATTATTATAAATACAAACTAAAAGCCACCTGTTGAGGAAGGACTCGCTCAGTAGAGGAAAACTTCACTGAAACTAAAATCAGTCCAGCATTGCATTCTACCTCTGAGAATTCTGGAAATCTGGCATAATAGGTCTATGTCCACAGTTTACAAAGAAAAAAAAAAAACAGCAGCTGCATTGTGCCAATATGTAAAAGCTGAACTAATGTTGTGGTTTAGTAATAGCTGTGGTTTAGTACTTTTTAATTAAATATCCCATCTTGCATTCTTCTTCTCAACAAAATTACTGCTAGTACAGATATGAAACCAGATCAATCACAAGAAACAGAACTAATGAAAGAACAAATTTTATGCTGTATATTTTATTTCTCCTCAATTTCCCCTCCCTTCTGTACTTCGTCACTTGAAACCGTGAGATTTTTTATTTCGTTGTGGGTTTTTTTTGCTTGTTCGTTTTTTAACTGTTACAGAAGTATGTGCAAAACTGTGTCTAAAAAAGGATCATACTACAACTTACCTTCTTGGAGGCCTGGCACAAGTTTGTAAACAATATCTTGCATTGTTCTGTCATGACTATCAAGGGGGAAAAAAACAGAATCAGTAACTCAACTATCTTGTTTCAAAACATATGTGCTAAACAAGTCTCAGTGCTAAAATGATTTAAAAGCTCTAAGTCTGTTAAAAAAGAATTTCAATTTTCAAGCTTTACATAAAATAAGAGATGAGAATAGTTAGAAAGGAACTGAGATAAAGACTAAGATAGAAGGCCCATAAAAGAGGAAGAATTAGGCTGTTCCCTTCAGCAGTCAGGCACACATCACCAGTAATCTCAAAACTCCTTTAAACTTTAAGGTAAACACATTTTTAGTAGAAAAGAATCACAGGTAGTATGTTTTCTGTATCTACAGATTCATCCCTCACCTTCCTGCATTATCTCTACCAGCCTTAACAAAAATGAAAGAAAATAACACACACACACAAAAGAAAGAAGACAACAACATAAAGAAAATTTGATTTTGCTCTTAAGCCATGCTTTTATCTGTGAAGCCCATAAAGATAATATGCCCCAAATGAAAGAAACATTAGAAACTCAACATGCCAGGACTGGTTGAAATTCTAAACCTCAGTAGCAAGTTCACAAATATAAATCTCTGTTTTAAATCATAATTTACTTACTATTTACCTGCAATTTCTACATTAGTCTAAAACAACTCACAGTCTGAAAGAAATACACTACTATCCTAAATTCTAATCCATAAATAAAATCAGAAACAATCTAAGTATCTGTCTCAGCTGCTGCAAGGTCATTACCTCAGTAGACCTTGCAATATGAAATCCTGGATCTGACTTAAATAAGACAACGGGCTTACAAGAGTAGTCTCGGGTTTCTCATCACCTGACGTGCACTTCACAGCAGTGGAGATCAGTGAACAATTACAGAAATGGTAACAATTCGAAGAGTGTAATGGATGATTATGTATCTCTTGAAGTAGGACTACATGGAGAACCAAAATATCATTAATCCTAAAATTCATATAATTTCAAGCAATAGCAATCCCATTTACACTGGCTTGGCACCACATGGATGTTTTGGCAATTTCTCCAAAAATATTTCAACAAAAATGAGTGAACCTACCATCATCTCAATGCCAGAAGTGAGCATTTAACATCATTAAGAATTGTAAAAGAGAAAACACATTTGGTTTATAGGTTCTTCAGACAAGGGAGATGAACACAAGTGAAGAATTCATGTTCTAACACATACAGCGAAACTTTTGACTAACGATTATTTATTCCATAAATAAATAAATAAGACAAAAGTAGGCTAGGCAGACTATTTTAGTCTCAAAGGGGCAGAACTTTATGACCATTACAGGTAGAATACTTCCTTTAAAGTATTCTGTGACCATAAACAACTTGTGAATTCCTTTCTATATTTTCTCAATTTGATGCTCTGCTTCCTGGCCCCTTTTGGCTCTGAAAACAAAGTTCTAAGCCAAGGTATTGTATTCCTGTAGCTTTACAGTAGATGAAGATGTTGTCTTGAGTCACATAAATTCCTTCCTTCCTATTGGCATCTACTCGTGCATTCTAAGCATACGCAGATAATACCTGACACATACATATCATATCCTATCATACTATACATGTATCAGACACTAAAAATAGTTTTGCTGATTTAGTAAAAATATTATTTTTATACATGTTTCATTTATGTATCTTCTATGATCCATTAAAACTTGCTCAAAAATTAAACAGGAAAGTGCACAGTTTGCATGTTCTTAAGCCTCGAAAATCCTAACAGATGTCAAGGAGTTGAAAATTCATAGGAAAGTCTGATCTTGCATCTCCTCATAAAATTTCAATTCAAACTTACATTTAAATTTATTGCCTGCTGATCAGCACATAAGACATTTCAGGAGAAAGCTGTCCTGTATTAAAGAGTTTAAAACAACCTAGAGTGAAACTAGTTGCATTTCTGTTTTCTTACTTACCCAATATACTGCAAAGGGTGGCTCTGATGTATAACAATTCTACATGTTGGACAGGTGTTGTTTTCTTCCAAATATTTCACCAGGCAGCTTCTACAGACTGATAAAAGGGACATTCATAATTAAAAAAGAAATAAAACAAGCATAGTGAAAAACAGAAAAGCCTGTTTTTATATCATTGCAAAATGCTTCTTACTGAAATATACATAAGAGCAATTTTTTCCATCATGCAGTCATGTCTAACCACGCAGAACGCAGTTTTCAACATTTTTCACATAGGCTCTAGATACAGGGAAGTGCTGCACTTAGAATCAAAGCACCTTTACATAGACAGAGTCTGCTTAATACAGCACACAACACACAATCCAATTCTGGAACTTACTAGAACAGCTATTTCTATCAGGTCAACTTGCAGCATCCAGTTTACACAAATGATATTACAGGCACTGTATGCCATTAAGGCACTAAGCCAATTTGCTTTAACCATGGCTGCATACAGAAATAAGGCACGTGTGGAAATGAAACTAGGACACAGAAATTATTTTAAGTAGTATTTTTTTCTTTTTTTTTCCTTTTTCAAGAATAGGAAGCTCCAAGACTGGATATCCGGTGGTTACTTCATTTCTAACTTTCACAGAGTATGTGACAGTTAAATTTCTCTCAGAAAAATAATTAAATGGGGACAGATCTTAAGTATTCATAAAAAGAGTTGGTGAAGGCTGCTAAAGCAGTGCTACGTTATAGAGATGAATGCCACTGAAACGTTTTCCAGCTACATATGCATGCTCATCTGCACCTGGTTCAAAATAAACTATTTATTAAGAAACAGTATTGGTAATATACACCAATACGTGATTTCCTGACTCACTTGAAGTTCTAAATACAACTCCAACTTTATACGCTAAGGAAAAAAAAATGAAATTACTTTTCTCTAAGGCAACACCAGTTTATTTAATTTTGGTATTAATGCACACATTGTAGAAGTATTTCTGTAACTACAGTGCCATCTAGCTCTCAGACAGGATGATGGTACATTTCAATAAACAGCTGGTAATATCAAGAAAATTACACAGCACCAAAGCAGGCATAAGGACTTTGTACTTTATATTGTATTTACACATTCATAGTGACAGTACCACAGCTGGTAGAAGTTATGGTCATGTCAAGACTCATAGCTTTGAACACAAAGCATAGACCTTGCATAGCAATATGTGGCAGTGGAATGCCACAACAGCAGTTCTACTTTCCTATTTCAATCAATCTTCCAGTCTGGAAGAAGCGTACATCAATTCCTACTCAACAGAACTCGGAGTAAGCCAGCCTATATTCTGATAGGCTTATTAGTCCACCCACAACAACTAAATAAAAAAAAACTGAGTATATTTTCTTGCTTTCACAGTTAAGCATATCCAAGAACATGCACTAGGAAAGGAATAGGGAAGTTGATTATTTATTTGTGTAGCTTCACTCTTCTTGACAATTCCCATTCTATATCTAGTTCAACAAACAGCTGTTGTTCATCATCCTCATGAACTCACAGAATACTACCTTCTGTTTCTCATTTCAAAATATCGTTTACACATAACGGCAATGAATATCAAATTGAAAATACTAAGGTTTATAAAGACTTACATATATCTGACAACCTAGAACTCTGACCATGAGACAGAGGTACACTAGTAAAGATTTAATAATGAATTTCTACCACTGAATGTTTTACCTACTCATTTAGAGGCCTGCCTGTCACTAACAATCTAGAGATAGAGAAGAGAAATGAAGCATAAAAGGAAGTGAAAAAGTGTGTTTTCCATCAAGAAGATTCTCACCGCAGGTTTCCAGTATTCCCTTTACTGCTGAAAAGTCTATGAATGTCTGAGGAGAGGGATACGAAGAGTAATGAGGTAACTGCATAGTTATGAGTAGAAGCAGAAAGAAAATTACAACTCAGTGGAGAATTCATTATCTCAACAGGCAAGGCACTTTCAGGGTAGATTCTGCAAGGATGCTTTCTCAGGAGTGTGTATCATTAGTATTAATATACACAACATAAATAGCACCAACTTGTAGAAAATGTTTTTTGTTTTGCTTTTTTTTATACAAAGCTGTGCTTCCCGTCCAAAAAAAAAATAAATCCAGTGCTACTGGACACACTTGGAGGTAGTATTCTGAAAATAAAAACAGATAAGATAAGGGTACCAAAAACCACAGAATGGGTGAAAAAACAAAAAGCAAGTGGTGTTCCCTTGCTTTTGGAGAAAATATTATGGATTAGTAAAGACTTACTTCATAAATGAATGTGAGAAACACCTTAGATTATGTCAACAGAGAGAAAAGGTTGTTTGTACTTGTGAAAGAACAAAAAAGGAATCTGTAGATCTAAGTCAGCCACGTGACTTTGTACAATACTGTTTTCATATGTAATCCTGTTAATAGCAGTAGTTAAGAAAAAAATTAAGTAGAAGCCAAGCTTAAGGATCTAATTGTCTCCTTGCACTCCAGGAAGCACACTGTGGAAATTACAATATGAAGCATTAGCAGAAGGGACATAAGAATAAAAAGAATGGCAAGGAAGTGCAACAGAAAAAATAAACTTATTAAAACTGATAAGCATAACTTAGAAACAAAATACAATGGAAAATGTAATCTTAGCTGAGATTACTTAACCTTTCTAGCAAATTTTAGGTGGTAAATAAAACAAGTTAAACAAAAACTTTCAGTGGAGATGAAGCCATTGCAATTAAACAATTAATTCTCTTCCAAAAAAGCTTAAGACAGTGAAACTATTCAATCAACATACTGGTTTCATCAGAGTAATATACTGTGACAGATGCATTTTAAAATGGTTTCTGAAGTTGCATGGCAAGTACTACTAAATAGAACAAAACAGGTCTACACAAACAAAACCAATGATGTTCTAAGCTTTTAGCAGATACAAGCAGACAAAGAGAGGGCCCAGCTTACATAAATGTGTTGGTTCTGAACACAGCTCAAAAAATACTTTTGCTAAAATGTTGTAATATAAAGATATCTTTGAGTGAAAGGTGAGAAGGGCCCCATAAGTGGAAGTAAAAAGGCAAGAAGGCTTCACAGTGACTGAGAATAAGGGGGGTGAAGCGGAACAGCTAGAAATAGTTTATAGAAGCAAGAATGCAGAGCTTGTTAGAAAATAAGGGATGGCAGACACTGGGTCTTAGATAG